>NC_063361.1:23650730-23667657 GCF_021869965.1 Rhincodon typus
TTAACTCTGCTTTCTCTCTACAGATACTGCTAGACCTGCTGAGATACTCTAGCAATTTTTGTTTCCACAAAGGATCCAAGTTTGTGCCAAATTTTAGATCTTGCCATAATTTGAGCTGTGGGCAGTTCATGCTAAGCCTCTTGAAAAGGTCCACTGTTGCTTGTAGCTTTGGGAATAGACCACCACACAAGCAGGGAAGTGGATAACTAGACAGGAAACTCTAATGTAGCATCTAGCCAAGTTGTCTAGACAAGTTCTTTTAAGAGCAAACTCAGCAGGTCTGGCAGCGTCTGTGGAGAGAGAAAACAGGCTGTTTTTACTTTACTCAATCAAAGTTGATGCATGGCGCATGTTACATATGTCTGGATATTTAGACAACTCCGGGTTTTGGACAGCTGGATTTGAGATACTGTACTTGTAGGAGCGTAAAACAGAAACAGTACAATCAGACAATCTTACAAGCTGCAGCAGCCAGGAGTTGTAACACAGCACAGTATAGAGTTTCTCAGAAAATAAGATTAGTAAGGAATTCGATAAATTAAAATGGGAAAACTTAGTCAAGAGAACAGCAGGAACCAAAGCAACCACTTTTCAGAAGCAGCAATCTAAGGATTCACAGCATGAATGCAGCTTGGAAATTATGGAGCAATGTTATACATGTGATTCAACTTAGAAAAAGAGCAGGGTACTGACAATTGTGTAGTTCTTGATCCTACAATAAACTATGAAAAGGAAATGTCATGAGCATTGACGGTTTTCTCTGTCCACATGAGTTAAAGGTGAACTTTAGGGTTGGAAGAATAAGAGGGCAGATGTGGCTTGCATTGAGGTGCAAAGATGCCAGTGTTCCGAGAGTGTTGAGCAGGAATGTCTGAACTGCTTCTATGTACAGGTTTACAAATTCCCACGAGGACAAACCAACTAAGCACCCTTAAACAAAAACTTTACTTCAGGCTGCAGTTATACTGCAGGCAGTGCAAACTCAAAACTGCATGAAGGAAAGCATTAAATGTTATTGCTCTCAGATCATGATCCCAGCGGTATAGTTTCAGACCGATTATATTCAATTCTCAACAGTTTAGAAGCATTACACACATTCTTCTATTGTTTGCAAGTTCAAATTCTCCTCAAACATGTGTGACTTTTGCATATGTCAGGAGAGACCGTAATTTCTAATTGGTGTTGAGTTGCACAGAATTTTGAAAGAAAGTCACAGACACAGTGTGCAATGATAAAGTTCTCTGGTCAGTTTATATTTATATAGAATCCTTAATCATAAAACATTCCCAAGTTGCTTCACAGGAGGTACAAAGAATGATATCCAGACATAGAAGGAGAATAAGGGCAGATGACCAAATGATTAGGCAATGATATAAGTTTTAAGGAGCAATTTTGAGAAGAAATGAGTGGTCGTGAGGTGAAGAGGTACAGCGAGGAAAAGATTTAAAAAGGTGCCAGAATTAAATATAGTAATTTGGGAGGCTTGTGAGGTTGCAGGAGATTACAAAGATTTGGTGGGGGGGGGGGGGGGGGGGGCTGGGGGATTTGTATGGAGAAGATCATAGTAAGAAACAAGGATGAGAATTTTAAATTTAAAGCATTGTTTGACCAGAAACCAATGTGAATGCAGGGGTGAATTTATGTTTGCCTTTTCACATTTTGTTTGGTTCTCCATTTGCACTCATTTTCCTTTAAGTGAAAAGTGTGCTGAAACAAATGACTGTTATAGGATTTAACAATTAATGCACCATATGGACAGGCAAAACTAGCTGATGTTTTGTCTCTGTTAATTATCTGTGTAATACTTGCATGTGTTTTCATTATCTTTGCTTTGTGCTTGCCATCAGTAACTTGGGCCCAGACAAGGCTGTCAGATACAGATGCAGCCCCATCACCAGCCAAATGTCCTTTGCCTCCCCCATTCTCTCAGTCTCTCTTCTCAATAGGACAGATGTACAGTCTAAAGGTCACAGGCCCAGCTGCCTCAACCTGTGCCTGTAAATAGCATTTTGGCCTCAGACAGATCGGTGCCAAATTGAATGAATGAGTCACTACCAATAAATTATTTAATGAGCTGGGCAACCCACTGACCTAATCTGCTAATATGTGCCATGTTCATAGAGGAAAGAAAGATTTAAAAATGATCTGGTTCATGTAATAATGCCATCAAAAAAACAACCATAATATTTTCAAATCCTCTCCATTAAGTTAGATATTGATTAACAATCAACTCTGTACAATGTGGGCATTTTAGTTTTGTGAATCTCTGCTGATGGAGCTGGCTACAAGATTGGATAATGAGAGAGACGTAGGTGCCATATATTTATGGGCTAACCTGAATGAACAAGAGGACTGTGGTAAATTAGTTCCTTCAAAACACAGAGTTGATAGTAGATTGACAATCCCTGAGGAGAAATGAACTGTAGTGATAAAGTGAAGGGCACATTTCTGAGGTTGGGCAAAACATCAGGACCTGGAGAGACCTGAGCACATGCTGACATACTAGTGGAGGACTGAGGGACTTTGCATCTAACTGTTGCCAATGTATATGCATAGTCAGCATCATCACAATGAGGGACAGCTATCCTTTTTTTCACTCATTTGTGGGATGTGGGCATCGCTGGTTGGCCACCATTTCTTGCCCGTCCCTAGTTGCCCTTGAGAAGGTGGTATTGAGTTGTCTTCTTGAACCATGGCAGTCCACCAGCTGTATGTTGACCCACAATGCCATTAGGGGGGGAATTCCAGGATGTTGACACAGCGACAGTGAAGGAACGGTGATAATTTTCCAAGTCAGGATGGTGAGTGGCTTGGAGGGGAACTTGGAGGTGGTGGTGTTCCCGTATGCCTACTGCCCTTGTCCTTCTGGATGGAAGTAGTTGTGGGTTTGAAAGGTGCTGTCTGAGGATCTTCGGTGAATTTCTGCAGTACATCTTGTAGACAGTACACACTGCTGCTACTGAGCGTCGGTGGTGGAGGGAGTCGATGTTTGTGGATGTAGTGCCAATCAAGCAGGCTGCTTTGTCCTGGATGGTGTCAAACTTCTTCAGTGTTGTTGGGGCTGCTCCCATCCAGGCAAGTGGGGAGTATTCCATCACACTCCTGACTTGTGCCTTGTAGATGGCTGACAGGCTTTGTGGAGTCAGGAGGTGAGTTCTTGCCGCAGTATTCTGACCTGCTCTTATAGCCACTGTGTTTATGTGGTGAGTCCAGTTGAGTTCCTGGTCAATGATAGCCCCCATGATGTTGATAGTGGGGGATTCAGTGATGGTAACACTGTTGAAATCCAAAGGGTGGTGGTTAGATTGTCTCTTATTCATGATAGTCTTGGCCTGGCATGTGTGTGGTGTGAATGTCACTTGCCACTTGTCTGCCCAAGCCTGGATATTATCCAGATCTTGTTGCATTTGAATACGGACTGCTTCAGTATCTGAGGAGTCACAAATGGTGCTGAACATTGTGCAATCTTCGATAAACATCCCCATTTCTGACCTTATGATGGAGGGAAGGTCATTGATGAAGCAGCTGAAGATGGTTGGGCCTAGGTCACTACCGTAAGGAACTCCTGCAGAGATGTCCTGGAGCTGAGATGATTGACCTCCAACAACCATGACTATCTTTCTATGTGGCAGGTATGACTCCAACCACGGGAGAGTTTGCCCCCTGAAACTCATTGATTCCAGTTTTGCTAGGGCTCCTTGATGCCACACTTGGTCGAATGCAGCCCTGATGTCAAGGCCTGTCACTCTCACCTCACCTCTGGTATTTAGCTCTTTTGTCCATGTTTGAATCAAGGCTGTAATGTGATCAGAAGTTGAGTGGCCCTGGCAAAACCCAAACTGGGCATCACTGAGCAGGTTATTGCTGAGCAGGTGCTGTTTTAGCGCTGTTGATGACACCTTCCATCACTTTACTGATGATTGAGAATAGACTGATGGGGAAATAATTGGCTGGGTTAGATTTGTCCTGTTTTTTATATACAGGACATACTTGGGCAATTTTCCACATTGCTGGGTTGATACCAGTGTTGTAACTGTACTGGAACGTCTTGGCTAGGGGAGTGGCAAGTTCTGGAGCACAAGTATTCAGTACTATTGTCGGAATGTTGTCAGGGCCCGTAGCCTTTGCAGTATCCAGTGTCTCCAACCATTTCTTGATATCACATAGAGTGAATCAAATTGGCTAAAGAGTGGTATCTGTAATTCTGGGGACCACTGGAGGAGGCCGAGATTGATCATCCACTGGCACTTCTGGCTGAAGTTTGCTGCAAATGCTTCATCCATGTTTACTAATACTTTCAGGAGGCTTCCTTCCTTACAGAGGAGCAGGCAAAGTGAAGATCCTGTGACAGCCAATCAGCAGACAATAGTGTGCAAGCTGCTTTTAAATGCCGAGATGAACACAGGCGGGAAGGAAAGGTTTGTGAAAGGGAAATCATATATGACAGGCCTCCTAGAGTTTCTTGAGATTTTTTAAATAGTAGAATAGATGAGTGGGATTTGGTGGATTTGGACTTTCAGAAAGCTTTTGATAAAGTCCCATATAAGATATTAAGTGTGTAAAATCAAAGCAGATGACATTTGTGGCTATATGCTAGCATAGACTGAGAATTGGTTTGCTGTCAGGAAATAGAGAATAGTTTTTGTTTCAGATCTCCAGCATCCCCAGTTTTGTTTTATTGTATAAAAGGAAAGTTTTGCAAAATCTATATTGGGCACTAATCAGTCCATAGCTGGAATACTGTGAACAATTTTAGGCCCCTTGTCGATGGAAAGATATACAAACATTGGAGGTGGTCCAGAGAAGACTCACTAGGCTGATCCCAGGTATGGAGGGATCCTCTCATGAGGAGAGGTCCAGTTGATTGGATTGATACTTGCTTGAAGTTAGAAGAATAAGAGATAACCTTACTGAAACATTAAAGATTCTTAGGGGCCTTGACAAGATAGAAGGGGAGGTTGTTTCTCCTTGTGGGACAGTCTAAGACCAGATGGCATAATCTCAGAGTAGGAGCTCACACATTTAAGGTAGATGTGAGGAAACTTACTTTCTGAGCGTTGTGGATTTGTGGAATTATTTACTGTAGAGGGCTGTTGAAATGGAATCATTAAATATTTTCAAACTATTTCCCTAATCAACCTGTTCAGAGATGTTATTACACACCTCTGGAGGACATCAGACTTGAATCCAGGTTTCTCTGTTCAGGGGTAGGGACACTACCTCTGCACCACAGGAGGGCCCATTAGGTATTTTTAAGGCTAAGGTAGGCAGATTTCTAATTGTTAAGGAAATAAAGAGTTATGAAGAAAGGGCAGGAAAATGGAGTTGAGAATGATCAAATCAGCCATGACCTTAATGAATAACAAAGTGGCCTACTTCTGTTTCTGCATCTTTATGACCATAACTCCTCTCTTAGCAAACACATAATATTTCCACTCTGGAGCAGAGCACTTAACCCCGTTCATTTGTACAACTGTAATTGAGCTCACTCTCCTAAATGGCTATTACAACATCAGTTAAACCTATGTAATATCTGATCTCACCTGCTCTCCAGCATAGCCTTGATTAACCTGCCCCTCAGTTTCTAAGAGACTTTAAATGTAAAACAGCTATTTTATGTAAAATGCAAAATTGCAGGCAAGTTGTCCTAGATTTTGTTCAAGATTAACCCGTAAGATTTAAAATTCTTACCTCTCTTCTCACCAATTCTCAGTCTTTACCCTCTGCACCAAATCACCAGGGACAGTTCACTTAACCTCTCTTGTTTGTACCACTGGGATTTTGGTCACTCTTCTAACAGGCAATTATAGAAGCCAGCCAAACATAGAACATAAAACATAGAACAGTACAGCACAGTACAGGCCCTTCGGCCCACAATGTTGTGCCGAACTTTTACCCTAATCCTAAGGTCTATCTAACCTCCACCCCTACCTTATACTATCATCCATATGCCTATCTAATAGCTGCTTAAATGCCCCTAATGGGGCCGACTCCACTACCCTCTCTGGCAATGCATTCCACGCCCCAACCACTCTCTGAGTAAAGAACCTACCTCTAACGTCTCCCCTATATCTACCTCCACTCACTTTAAAACTATGCCCCCTCGTAATAGATACCTCCACCCTAGGAAAAAGTCTCTGGCTGTCTACTCTATCTATACTTCTGATCATTTTGTACACCTCTATCAAGTCACCTCTCATCCTTCGTCGTTCTAAAGAGAAAAGCCCCAGCCCTCTCAACCTTTCATCATAAGACCTTCCCTCCATTCCAGGCAACATCCTGGTAAATCTCCGCTGCACCTTTTCCAACGCTTCTACATCTTTCCTGTAATGAGGCGACCAGAACTGGACTCAAAACTCCAGATGTGGCCGAACCAGGCTTTTGTACAGCTGGAGCATAATTTCACAGCTCTTGAACTCAATCCCTCTTTAATGAAAGCTAACACACCATACGCCTTCTTAACAACTCTATCCACCTGGGTGGCAGCTTTCAGGGAACTGTGGACATGAAGCCCAAGATCCCTCTGCTCCTCCACACTGCCAAGAATCTTTCCGTAAACCCTGTATTCTGCTTTCAAGTTTTTCCTTCCAAAATGAGTCACCTCACACTTTTCAGGGTTAAACTCCATCTGCCACTTCTCAGCCCAGCTTTGCATCCTATCAATGTCCCTTTGTAACGTAGAACAGCCCTCCTCACTGTCCACAACGTGACCCACCTTCGTATCGTCCGCGAACTTACTAATCCACCCTTCCACTCCTACATCCAAATCATTTACAAAAATCACAAATAGAAGAGGACCCAGAACACTTCCTTGTGGTACACCACTCCTAACCGAGCACCATGTTGAATATTTTCCATCCACTACCACTCTTTGTCTTCTAAGGGTCAGCCAATTCTGAATCCAATCTGCCACATTTCCCCCTATCCCATGTCTCCTTACCTTCTGCATGAGCCTACCATGGGGAACCTTATCAAATGCCTTACTCAAATCCATGTATACCACATCCACTGCTCTACCTTCATCCATGTGTTTGGTCACCTCTTCAAAGAATTCAGTAAGGTTTGTGAGGCATGATCTACCCCTCACAAATCCATGCTGACTATCACGAATCAAACTGTGCCTTTCCAAGTGATCATAAATCCTATCTCTCAGAGCCCTTTCCAATAATTTGCCCACCAACGACATAAGACTAACTGGCCTGTAATTTCCAGGCTTATCCTTATTCCCTTTTTTGAACAAGGTAATGACGTTTGCCTCTCTCCAATCTTCCGGCATTATACCCGTGGACAGTGAGGACGAAAAGATCATCGCCAAAGGCCCTGCGCACTCTTCCCTCGCTTCCCATAGAATCCTTGGATAAATCCCATCAGGCCCAGGGGACTTATCTATCTTCAACTTCCTCAAAATTCCTAGCACATCTTCCTTACTAAACAGTGACCTCCTCTAGCCTTCCAGCCTATTTCACACTGTCAAACAGACAGAGTAAACATAGAAACAGAAGATAGGAGCAGGATGAGGCCATTCGGCCTTTCAAGCCTGCTCCTCCATTCATCATGATCATGGCTGATTATCCAACTCAATAGCCTAATCCTGCTTTCTTCCCATAACCTTTGATTGCATTTACCCCAAGTGCTATATCTAACCACCTCTTGAATACATTCAATGTTTTGGCATCAACTACTTCCTGTTGTAATGAATTCCACAGGCTCACCAATCCTGGGGTGAAGAAATGTCTCCTCATCTCTGACCTAAATGGTCTACCCTGAATCCTCATACTGTGACCCCTGGTTCTGGACACCAGGAACATCCACCCTGCATCTACCATGTCCAGTCCTGTTAGAATTTTATAAGCCTCTATGAGATTCCCTCCTCATTTGTCTGAACTCCAGTGAAAACAATCCCAACCTAGTCAATCTCTCCTCATACATCAGTCCCGCTATCCCAGGAATCAGCCTGGTAAACCTTCGCTGCATCCCCTCCAGAGCAGGAATATCCTTCCTCAGAAAAGGAGACCAAAACTGCACGTAATATTCCAGGTGTGGTCTCATCAAGGCCCTGTACAACTGCAACAACACATCCCTGCTCCTGTACTCGAAACCTCTCGCAATGAAGGCCAACATAGCATTTGCCTTCTTTACCGCCTGCTGCACCCGCATGCTTACCTTCAGCAACTGGTGCACAAGGACACCCAGGTCCCACACACACTCCCCTCTCCCAATTTACAGCTATTCAGGTAGTAATCTGCCTTCTCGTTTTTGCTTCCAAAGTGAACAACCTCACATTTATCCAAATTATACTGCATCTACCATTAATTTACCCACTCACCCAACCTGTCCAGATCATGCTGAAAGATCTCTGCATCCTCATCACAGTTCACTCTCCCACCCAACTTGGTATCATCTGCAAACTTTGAGATGTTACATTTTGTTCTCTCATCCAAATCATTATAGCTGTGGGTCCAGCACCAATCCTTGTGGCACCCCACTTATTACTGCCTGCCAATTTGAAAAGGACCAATTAATTCCTACTCTTTCTTTCCTCTCTGCCAACCAGTTTTCCATCCATCTCAATACACTTTCCCCAATCCCATGTGCTTTACTCTTGCACAGTAGTGTCTTATGTGGGTATGCAAGCAGCTATTGTCACTGCAGTCCTGTATTGTAGGGACACCCAAACTGTACATCAGTGACATATGAGAACTTTAGAGAAATTCTACTTGCAATGCCTTCGCTGCATTCTCCAGGTTCAATGACAGAAATACTGGTATCCTTCTTAAATCCAATGCTACAAGCATTCAGGCAAAACTCCTGCAAAATCACTGTGTCTGGATGACTGAAAGGTGCTGCCTTACTAACTCCTGCTTTCTCAACTCAAATGGCCAGTGTTCCAGAGGAGAAAACACCACCGAGACATTCTGAAATGCATTGGAATTGACAGAGAGGAGGGCATTCAAAACGTAGACAACTTGTCCAATGAGCTGCATCACACTTTAACAAGGAGGTACAACAGTGGCAGAGAAAGAAAGAAAAGGAAGCAAGTGCTGCACTCTAGTTCCCAGTTCATTGTGCAACTTCCTGCATCATATGTTTGAAGTCTGAGAGCTGAGAATCAGGCTGTTCATTCTCATGAAGGCAGAAACTCATGATTCCATGTTGACATCTTCCTCAAATTGAGGGACAGCTGACAATTAATCGCACTGTATTTATCGTTTTGTGTGTACATGTAATAACACTTTGAATTATCTTTGATTAACTACCAAATTCAGTTGCCACACTTTTATGTATGCTCCAATGCATTTGTGTGCAACATCATGGAAAATCTGCTAGTATTGTTAAATGATGCCAATGCACCAACCTACCAATCTCTAGGGCTCAGCTGTTCTCTTTGGCTGGAGATTGGGTAGTGGGTGATAACCAGCTGAGGTTCTCAGCTTTGCGTTGGTTTAACTCAAAACCTTTTCAGCATCAAAGCAGCATCAACCACAGGCCGTTTGAGTATTAATGTGATTACATTGAATGTGACTGTAAAATGTCTGTCTCTGCTTTCCAGCTGAAGTTTACTCCTCCCCATTGTGTGCATACCTATATGCTATTTTATATTTCAGTTTTCAGATTGATAAAGAGTCTCTGCCCTAAACTTTAACTTGGCTTTTCCACTTAACTACTGAAAACTGCCAACACTTTCAATTCTGACCTTAGAATTCCAGCCTTCAAATTTTTGGTCAGGTTGTTGAAAGGATACATTCATAGACATCTTCAAATAGTCTTTGTGTTGTTCTGTTGATAAAAGCTTTTCCTCTCAGATCACTTCAATCTACAAAGTTGTCCCCTCAGGTACATTTGGAATTTTTGACTATTATTCCATCCAGAAATTCCAAACTAAATCCTAAATCCTTCAGAGAAAGGTTTCGATTTTTTTTCAGCTGTGTGAATCTGTGAATAGTTTATCCATTGAACTCATGCAAGAAGCAATTGGAAATTGTACCTTATGCTTCAAAACTTCAGGATTGGTTGTAAAAAGCAGAGTAATCAAGAGCAAGTGGGCCTATGTAATGTGATGTAATGGGAAAACAACTCCCAAAGGATTTGTCAAGGTGGACATTAAGAAAATGTTTTGGGGAGAGTCCCAAATGAGGAGCCTTTTATATTAACCGGTCACTAATAAATGCAACAGAGAATTCAGAAAGAATTTCTTTACAGAGAATGGTTAGAATTGGGCACTCGCTATCACAAGCAGCAGTTGAGGTGGATACCAAGGTGCACTTAAGGCAAAGTGAAAAAATGCTTGAAGGAAGAAAAAGCAAAGATTACGTTCATAAGGCGAGATGTGGAGGGCCGAGAAGAAGCTTGTCTGGAGTAAGGACACTATCACAGGTCAGTTGGGCCATTAGTATGTTTCTGAGCTGTAAATACTATTGGCAGAAAATTGAGTCAGAGTCATGAGTACCGCAATCTGAGCAAGAGTGCAAAACTGATGCGTGGGATTAACTCTGCTCTTGATCTTGAGAGCCTGTGGGTTTGTCGTTTAGTTTCTGTTTCAATTCTTGAAAATATATTTGAACGCTGTTAATAGTTAATCTGAAATTTAAACAGCCCTGGAAATGCTGAGAAAACCAGAATCTGCTGGAAATCTGTGTCAGAATATATAATTATCCTGACAGAAGATTCTCCACCAGCTGAAATTTGATACAGCCCAGGGGGAAAAGCCAAATGTACTGGACCAGAACATAACCAGAGTACTCAGTATTTGGAACTGATCCCAAGATCTCTGGTCATCACATCGGTGATACTGGCCCTAGCACTAGGTGCACTGGTTATGGTGCAGTTAAAGTTCATGGAAACTATGATGCTGCTTGGCCTGCTGTGTTCATCCAGCCCTGCACCTTGTTGTCTCGGATTCTCCAGCATCTGCAGCTCCTACTATCTCTGAAACAAATTTCAAGTCTCACTTAATTCCAGTGACAGTTTGTCATGTATTTGTGAATAATTAACGTCATCTTCTGTGCAACAAAATAATAAATTTGAAATAATCTGAGAAAGATACACTGCCACTGAAAAGAAAAACTTGTATTTATATTGCACTTTACTAGGACACTATTTATCGCAAAACCCTTCAATGAAATACTTTTGTTATAGACTCATAGAGCTGTACAGCATGGAAGCAGACCCTTCGGTCCAGATTGTTCATGTCAACCAGATATCCTAAATTAATATAGTCCCATTTGCCAGCATTTGGCCCATATCCCTCTAAACTAGTCCTATTCATATACACATCCAGATGCCTTTTAAATGTCGTAATTGTATCAGCCTCTCCCACTACCTCTGGCAGCTCATTCCATACACGGACCACCATCTCTGTGAAAAAGTTGCATCTTAGGTCCCTTGTAAATCTTTCCACTCTCACTTTAGACCTATGCCCTCTAGTCTTGGACTCCCCTATCCTGGGGAAAAGACCTTGGCTATTCACCCTTTCCATGTCCCTCATGATTTTATAAACCTCATTAAGATCCCCCTCAGCCTCCAACACTCCAAGGAAAATAGGTCCAGCCTATTCAGTCTCTCCCTATAGCTCAAACCCTTAAACCCTGGCAACAACCTTGTAACTCTTTTCTGAACTCTTCCAAGTTTTACAACATTATTCCTGTGGCAGGGTGACCAGAACTGATTGCAGTTTTAACTGATTGCAGCCTAATCAATATCCTGTACAGCCGCAACATGAACTCCCAACTCCTATACTCAATGCACTGACCAATAAAGGCAAGCATACCAAATGCTTTCTTCACTATCCTGTCTACCTTCCATTCCATTTCAAGGAACTATGAACCTGCACTCCAAGGTCTATTTGTTCTGCAACACTCCCCATGACCCTTACATTAACTGTATAAAACCTGCCCTGATTTGCCTTTCCAAAATGCAGCACCTCACATTTATCTAAATTAAACTCCATTTGACACTCCTTGGCCCATTGGCCCATCTGATCAAGGTCCCATTGTACTCTGTGGTAACTTTGTTCGCTGTCCACTACACCTCCAAATTTGGTGTCGTCTGCAAACTTACCAACCATACCTCCTATGTTACATCCAAATCATTTATATAAATGATGAAAATCAGTGGATCCAGCATCGATCCTTGTGGCACACCGCTGATCACAGGCCTCCAGTCTGAAAAGCAACCCTCCACCAATATCCTTTATCTTCTACCTTCAAGCAAGTTCTGTGTACTAACAGCAGCCAAAATTTGCCTGAAGAAGCAGCTGTTGACTTTGATTACACATTTCATCCAAAAGACAATATCCCTGACAGTGTGGCATTCCTCAGTACTACAGTGGAATGTCAGCCTTGATTTCTTTTGTACACAAATGCTGGATTGGGGCTCGACCTGGAACTTTGTGATTCACAGTAGGAGTGTTATCCATTTGCTTGCCTATTAATATTGTTTAAAGTGCCAATGAACTTGCACATCAATAATGCTGAAGAAGTTGTATTTGACTTGAAGCATCACATATTTCACACTCCAAAGATGCATTTTGAGAGGACTAACAAGGCAATGGAGTACACAATGGAAAGTAAGGCATGAGGAAATAGAGGATCAGAGGGACCTTGGTTTGCATATCCAAAGATCCTTCAAAGCAACAGGACATGTGGATCGGGCGGTTAAGAAATAAATTGAATAATTGGAATATTTAGTTAAATACAGTTGCAGGACAGTTTTGATGAAGCTTTAAAAGACATTATTTAGGCGACAGTGGAGTACTGTATGGAGTTATGGTTTTTACACTATAGGAAGGATATGACTGCGGTACAGTGGATGCAAAGGAATTCATCAAGATGTTACTGGGCTGGAGTGTTTCATCTTTGAAGAGAGACTAGATATGCTGGGGTTAGTTTCCTCAGAGCAGTGTCGGCTGCGGGGGGACCTGACTGAAGTGTACAAAATGGAGGGTCATAGATAGGGTAGATAGACAGAAACTTTTTCCCTTAGTGGAAGGATCAATAACTGGGAGCATTGATTTAAGGTATAAGGGCGGGATGTTTAAAGGAGGTTTAAGGAAGAATTTTTTTCATCCAGAAGGCTGTACTTCTGGAGGATATCTGGAATTCACTACCTGAAAGAATGGTAGCAGTGGAAATCATCACAATATTTAAGAAGTATTTAGATACTCACTTTAAGTGCCATATCATACTGGGCAATGGGCCAAGTGCTAGAAAAGGGGACTAGAATAGATTAGGTGCTTGATTACCAGCGTGGACATGATGGGCTGAATGGCCTCTTTTCTGTATTGTAAAACTCTCACTCTATGCTGCCAGACCTGCTGTGTTTCCAACCTTTTAAAAAATTTTATTTCAGATTCGCAATAATTCTGAAGAAGTTGTATTTGAATTGAAGCAACAGATATTAGTCTCACTCAAAAGACACATTTTGAGAGGACTAACAGGGCAAAGGATTACACGATGAATGCACCTTTTTTTTTGCATTGCATTTCAGCAGGTTCTGACTTCTCTGTTTCAGATTTCTCCGCATTTGTGGTTTTGTACTGGCTGTAATGCTTTGGAAGCCCGGTTTGCTAGGTTCCTAGGCTGCAGGACTTGGTCTTGGGACTTGTCTCGGGTTCTGGTCCAGAGCGGCCCCTGGTGGTCGGGTTGCGGAAGTTCGCGCACGGGTGTCTCCGGAAATTGCCGAGGAAGGTTCGGGGAGACGCGCTGACATCGACAAAGGGGTAGGCTGTGTCAAAGGTCAAGTGGCGTGCGTGAAGATGGCGGCGGCAGTGATGGTGGTGAAGTGGTTGTATTGATAAGGGTTTCCTGAGAGTGTTGTTGTGAGGGTCTTCTGATCATAACGATACCCGGGAATGGCGGAGGTGGCGTTAGACGAGCTCAGTAAGCTCGAGTATCTATCCCTGGTGTCCAAGGTTTGTACTGAGCTGGACAACCATCTGGGCATCAACGACAAGGATCTGGGTAAGAAACCGGGCAGGCTAGGCCACTGCTTCTACTTCCTCAACGTTGTTTATTTCTAACCCAGTCAGTCGAAGAATAAAATAAACATCTATGTCCATGCATTAAAGATCGCAACTGACTCCTTTACCCCAACCCAACCCAAAACACAATAGGTTCTGAGTGCACCATGACCATAACCCCGTTGCCCCATTGTAACCACCACCACCACCTCGAAGGACAAGGACAGCAGATCCATGCAAACATCACCACCTGCAAGTTCCCCTCCAATCTGCACACCATTGTGTCTGGGAATAGTGTCGCTGGGTCATTATTGTGGAACTCCCTCCCTGATAGCACTGTGGGTGTTCTTCTCCCTTCTTTCTTCTTTTCCCTACTCCCAATGGATTGCGGTGGTTGGAAATAGCCACTCTCCACCATCACTTTTTTGGTGTAGTTATGAAGAGGCAAAAGCAGTTGGCTTTGCCAGTGATGCTTGTATACTTACAGACTAATATCTTAGGTGGTTGTTCTTTTGTCAGAACAGTTTGTTACCTCTTATGCTGTCCTGATCAAAAGGCTTGTACCTCTCCCTTTGCAGTTTTGGTTATGTAATTGGTACTTTTGTTCAGAGAAAATCAGGAAAGGATGCAAATAACTCAACTGATTCCTGAATAGCTTCTGAAAATAAAGACATTTTAGAAGTGTCAAATGGGAAAGACTCTTGAAGTTTTTCTATTCCAACTTCTTGTTGATGGTGCTGGAGAGAAATGTAGCAAAAGCAATGACTTAGCATAGAAAAGAAACAGTTACTACCTGTGTTGTTATTGTGAGCAGTGAATACTGTATGGTAAAGTGATAGAAATAAAAGTAGATTGCTATTTTGCCTGGAAAGTGTGTTTTAGGTCCCTGGTTGATGGAAATGGTGGGGGTAGGGATTGGTGGGGTGGAGGGGTGAGATTAAGTGTGAACATTTAATACCTTGTTCAGTCATTATTTATACATATGTTGGATAGCTTCGTTATTTGAATTATTTGTATTGATTTTTATAATTTGTTATAAATGACAAATAGTGGGAGTTCTGGAAATTTAGAAATTGCAATCAATCTTTAAACTAGTTAGGTAGCATGAAGGCTATAGGGAGTGCACCTATTTTGTAGAATATTGTTTAACTTCATAACAACTGAGCTCTATCAATTTTTGGAACTTTTCTTCAGGCTAGCATGACAGTGCTTGATGAATTAGTGCTATGCACAAATTTGATCCACAAATTTGAATATCAATAAGCTTCATTTCTTAAACAGCTCTTTGTGAAAGTATACTAGCCTTTGAGCCAAAACATTGAGGTTCAAGTTCCATTAACAGACTAAAGCATACAATTTTGACTGGCATTTC
Organism: Rhincodon typus; assembly: GCF_021869965.1. Classification (NCBI taxonomy): domain Eukaryota; kingdom Metazoa; phylum Chordata; class Chondrichthyes; order Orectolobiformes; family Rhincodontidae; genus Rhincodon; species Rhincodon typus. The sequence goes on from NC_063361.1 coordinate 23,666,060, forward strand.
AACATAGCACCAAGCAAGTGCTCCACTGTCATCTTTTGGGTGAGACGTCAAACGAAAGACCTGTCTGTCTTCTCAGATGGATGTAAAAGAGCCTATTACGCTGTTTTGAAGAGCAAGGGATGTCCTTACCGATGCTTATTACTCTGACATTGCTTAAAACAGATTAACTGGGCATCATCTCATTTCTGGTTGTTGGACTTCGTGTTAATTATTTGTGCCACATTTCCTACGTTACAGTAGTGACTACTCTTAAAGAAAGGGGCTCAGTTGAATGCAATGTGCTTTGGGGCATCAGAAAGCCCTGAAACTTGCTCCCCAAATGTATATTTTCTTTTTCATTCTGGACATACTTTGATTGCATCATTACAAAACAAATATAAATGATTTTCAATTAATTTAATTAGTGCTTTCTGACAAATAATGTTTTTGATATTTTGCACTGAGCAATGTGCAGAATTAAAATGCTGCTTTCCTTCCACCCCATAATGTACCACTGTTTTTCAATTTACAGCTGAATTTATCATCGATCTGGCTGAAAAGAATATTACTTTTGAGACTTTCAAAGGAGCATTGGTGAAAAATGGAGCTGAGTTTACGGTAAGGTCCCGTAGAGGGAGATTCCACATCATCCAATAACAGAGTACTCAGTAAGTACTCGGATCTAGCAGCATCCATCGAGAGAAAAACAACATTCGTGTCTCGGGTTTGTGTTCTTCCATCAGAATTATGCACTGTTCTTCACCAAAGTGATCAGAGGTATTGCTTAAAATTACCTAGAATAATTTTCCAGTTGAAGAATTTGCTGGTTGTCCTGTAACAACATTATCCTTCCCTAATTAAACTGCTGAACACAAAAGCAATATTGAAACAGAACACTTTTATAGAGTTGAATGGAAGATGTCTTTCTGAAATGGTTTCACCTTAGTCTTTATTCGCTAGTTTATCAAGTGCCATTTCTACTATTAAATGTCTTCACTACTGTAGAAGTTTCGATCCAAGTTATTCTTTGTTCATGTGTGTAATTTCTGCTCTACCTTTCCAGGTGATGGTTATCATGACTAGAAAGTGGACTGATTGAGTATTTCACTGCTTTGCTCAGATTATCACCATCTGATATGCATTACAGGATAGATTTACAACATAGTACTGCTTTGCAGAGTTATGTGCAATGGAGATAGATGCTTGGGATGGAGAGCAGATTACAAGATTTGCAATGCTTGACATTTTCCATTGGCGCTTGGCAAATCAGGGAAGTTTGCTGACCTCTTGTCCAAATACCTGATGCACATTCTCATTGCACCAGCTTCTGCAGCAAGACTGCTGAAAGGTCACAGGCCTAGATGTTTGGCTGTGCAGCATCTTTTTTGGGCACTAAGTAATTTCCTCAGCCTCTAATCTGATGGGCAGGCAGTGCATGCCAATTGGTATACAGTTCTTATGCCTGAATTGGGTGTTAATCTTTTTGCATGTGCAAATCAATGGCTTAATGTCTACTTGAGCCCTTCCGTGTGAGAATTTGCAGTGTTTGCACATACTACTTGTCAATGTTTTTGTAAAAAAAAAAGTTGGTTTTCAAATCTGAGTCGTTTAATTCAATT
>NC_063361.1:23668157-23765787 GCF_021869965.1 Rhincodon typus
GACACCAGGGCAACACAGTGGTATAGTGGCTAGCACTGCAGCCTTACAGCACCAGAGACTTGGGCTTGATTCTGGCCATGGGTGACTGTGTGGGATTTGCACAAAAAACCCAAGGTTTTTGCTTAGGTGCTCTGATTTCCTCCCAAAGTCCAAAGATGTGCAGGTTGGGTGGATTGGCCATGCTACCTGTCCCATAGTGTCTGGGGATGTGCAGGCTAGGTGGGTTAGCCAAGGCATAAAAACCTCATGTGGGGTTACGGGAATAGGATGTGAGGGTGGGGATGGGTCTGGGTGGTATGCTGTTTGGAGAGTCAGTGCAGACTCGATGAGCCAAATGGCCTCTACCTGCACCATAGGGATTTTATGATTCTCAGTCACAGCAAATATTGAATGCTTCTGCCCAAACATTCAAAATAGATGTAAATAAGGGATGGTGTCAAATGATGCATTTCCTACCATTACTATCACAGTTCCCTGGATTTGATCAACCCAGTATCTGATAAACAAAGTGTGTCTCAGGAGCTCAGCCAGAAACAGATGCAAGAAGCAATGTGATGCAGCCCTGCGATACGGGTCACTACGAGCTGTAGAAACTGGATAATTGCAGATCAAGTTATTATAAAGTACCAGCTGAAGTGCAATGGTGCATTCAACCTGAACTTTCTTAGCCCTCTGAGGCAAATACTACAACTGAGTCATAATCCTCCTATCACAAATTTTACTACAATATAAACAGACTGCCCTGGTACTTGAATCTGAACTCCTTCCTGTTTGTCCCAGTTTTTTCTTCCATTTTCTGCTTCTAAGGTCCTGTATGCCATCTGTGAAATCCCTGTTCCTCACAGTGTCCTTTATAGTTTGTCCTAGACCTAACTGCCACTCGTTCCAATCATTGACTATCACCGCCTTTTACCTACAACCCGCCAAGGGTTACATTATGCACTGTGTGTGGAAGTGCACCCAGGCACATCCCTAATTTCGAATGTACATCTGGACCTCCAGTTGTGAGCTGCCTTTGATTTGTGCAATGGTGCCAGGCTGGCCTGCCTTTTTCTTCAGGCTCACTGCACACTTCACAATGGAGAAGCAAATAGTTTATAAAAAAAAACAAAGGAAGTGGGTGTATTCAATGTCCCTTCCCCTCACAATCATAAAGTGACCCCGGTTAGATTTACCTGGGGACCAACATAAAGATGGAACATAATTCTTAAGAAAGTAATTCAATGTAGGCCGCCTTGTGTGAAATCAACGCCTCTCTCCTTGAGTGATAAGTCGGCCCCTGCAAAGACGTGTTCTTTCTTTTATTCTTGCTGTTAATAAAGAGTTGGATTAAAACAGAAGTACCATCTGGAGTGTTCTGTTTATACATGAGCCCAGATTTCACAAGGTTTTATTGGCATCCCACAACATCATTGAAGAGCCACGCAGTTCATGAAATCAGATGGCAGCAGCTGTGCATGCGATTTGTAATGTGCTGAATTTTGCGAGGTGCCATTTTCAAGGGCCAAAGGAGACCGAGGGAACCTGATTTAAATGCAGCAATAAGTAAAATAAGGCCTCATGTTGAATTTTACAAACTTCTGCAAAGCGCAGTGAGTGCTTAACATCCCACATAGATTTTTGGTTGTTCATTTTCGCTGAAGCTTTCAGCATGCTAGGCAAGAGGTTCCTGCAAGGATTCTTAATTACTGCTGCATACAACCTGTTTTGCATGTTCTCATCTATGCTGCAGGAACTTGATAAGACAATTTCAATATGGTCCTGTTCAACAGTACCAAAGGTAGTGCATGCCTTTCCATTATTATCCAAGTGCTCAGATCTACACTCCATTGCTATCTAGGTATATGAGAACAGGTCTGTCTCTACCATCTTTACTTCGGTGCAGAAATTGCGATCAAGATATGCCATCTGCAAAAGGCTGATTAACTGGCAAATCCGAATATTGCAATGGCTCTTGAACCAGTCATGATTGTATTGAATTGTCGAGCAAGATCGGGGTGGGGCCTATAAAGAGTCAGGGAGATTGAGGACATGTATGGTCTGCTCCTGCTCCTAATAGGCTGTCATAGGAACATATACAATTCCATCAGTACTAGATAGGGTAGATGCAGGAAGGATGTTCCCAATGGCTGGAGAGTCCAGAACTAGATGGGTCACAATTTAAAGATATGGGGTAGGCCATTTAGGATAGAGATGAGGAGAAATTTCGTCAGCCAGAGAGTGGCGAGCCTCTAGAATTCTCTGCTCAGAAAACAGTTGAGGCCAAAACTTTGAATATTTTCAAAAAGGAGTTAGATATAGTTCTTAAAGCTGAACGGATCAAAGTGTATGGGGCAAAAGTGGAATTAAGGTACTAAGGATGGTTAGCCATGATCATATTGAATGATGAAGCAGGCTCGAAGGGATGAATGGTCTACTCCTGCTCCTATTGTCTATATTTCCATGTCATGCTCTTGTGTTCCTGTTGCACTTACATGGTAAGGGATGTTTGCAAAATAAGCAAGATTGCAATTCCATGTTTGCTCAAAGAAACAGTTCTTTTGTTTTCAAGTAGAAAAGGTAATACATTGAGAGGGCACAGATCTGTTGCTGAATATCAGAATGCCAAAGAATCCTTGCCCATGGAGTATACATAGACAGAAGGCTCTGTCAACTTGCAGTTAAAGTATTTTTGCTCCCATGTAGATTAAATCAATTTTTCTTGTCACTGACCTCTTCATCCAAGCCCTCATTTTGTCAACCCCCAATTCATGCTAACAGCATACTAGGGCAGGCACCTAGTTGCAGAGGTAACTGTGTATTCTGCTTAATTTCTCTGTGGTTGGGGTTCCCATGTTGTAGACTGTGAAAATGTCATTCACTCTCTATTATGTATTTGAATAAGTCATTCAACCATCATTTCAATGATCTTAGAAGTACATTTTTTTCTCTCTAGTATCTGTGACCAGCCCTTCCCAATTCTGTTGAACCAGGAAACTAATAATGTTCTGGCAGAACTCAACTATGTAAAAATTTACAAAAGCAAAATACTACTGATGCTGGAAACCTGAGCTAAAAACAGAAAATGCAGGAAGTATGCTATATGTCTTGCAGCATCTGCAGAATTAATAGATTTGCCAAGCCAAGTGTACTTTGAATATTTTCAAAAAGGAGTTAGATATAGTTCTTAAAGCTGAAGGGATTAAGGATGGTTAGCCACGATCATATTGAATGATGAAGCAGGCTCGAAGGGATGAATGGTCTACTCCTGCTCCTATTGTCTATGTTTCCATGTCATGTTCTTGTGTTCCTGTTGCACTTACATGGTAAGGGATGTTTGCAAAATAAGCAAGATTGCAATTCCATGTTTGCTCAAAGAAACAGTTCTATTGTTTTCAAGTCGAAAACGTAATACACTGAGAGGGCACAGATCTGTTGCTGAATATCAGAATGCCAAAGAATGCCAATCCCTAACCCTAACCCTAACCCTAACCCTACTCTACATGTGCATATGTGCTCATTATTTGCTTGAAAAGCCATGAAACATATTGAAATGTTCAGCTGCTGCAGAGATGGTTTGAGATGATGCACTTGTGATTCACAACTCACAAGTTTGAGGAAGATCATGACATAATGGTCATATCAATGGACTAGCAATCCAGAAATTCGGACTAGTCTTCTGCGGGACACAGATTCAGTTGCTGAATTGAAAGGTAGTCTCAGCAAGGTAACCATTAAGTTAGCATCAGAGATAACCATTTGGTTCCCTGTAGTCCTTAAGGTAAGGAAGTCAGCTATCCTCATCTGTTCAGGCCTACACCTGCATTAGATCCACAAGGGAGGCTGACTTACAGAAAGATCAACCAATAAAATGGCAAATTTGACATTCTGGCCTGAATCTTCTTCAAATTGGAGGACCACTGCTTTCATTTCTAAGTATGACTGTTCGTTTTTCCCCACTAGTTTTTCCTTCTGGGTTGTTAAATGCCCTCTGAAATAGTCTTGCAAACCATTCAGTTCAAGGGCAGTTGGGAATGGAAACAAGTGCTACTCTTGCCAGCAAGGCCCCAATCCCATGAAATAATAAAGAAAAATATGTGAAAAAGGGCAGACTCACGTGATGAGATATGTTATATGTGTGAGAGTGTGAGCTGGTTAGCTCAGGTGACTGAACAGCTGGTTAGTGATATAGAGTGATAACAACACCATGGATTTGATTCCTGCACCAGCTGAGGTAACAATGAAGGTCTCTCCTTCTCAACCTCTCCCATTGCCTGAGAAGAGGTGACCACCAGTTCTAATAAGAGAACAGCCTTATGGTCTGATTAGACAATGGCAACTTTTTTTACATATCAGAGTGTCTCCTGACACCAACCTTTCAATAATGTTCTGTCTGCACAAGCTCACCTCCAATTTTTTTAAAATACGCAGACACAATATAAAATCAATTTTTAAAAATAGGAGTAAATTGTATTTTGTTTAATCGATTTTTCACTTCACGTATATTTGGTTTTTTTTTGTTTTTTTTAAGTGGTTGTTAGGCTTTTATCATTCTTTATTCCAACTTATTTCACAGACTTTACTGCTAATATGCACACTCCTGGGTGTCAGCAAACATAGTCTTCTATTAACGGAACTCATTTCCTTGACCGCTTCATTCCAGAAATGTACTCGGTAAAACTACAGAAATATTCCATTCAAACTTCTTGGATCTCTGAAACAGCAGAAGGGTGAACTTCATCTCTAATGAGGACTTCCTTCCTTTACAGTAGCTTCTTCCTGCAAGACCTCCGAATAGCATTTAAGGATAGAATGCTGTTGTCTGCTTTTTATTGCAGTTAACTCCAAACATGTGGAGGAATAATAGCACCTGCAAATAAATTAAGTGGATTCCCTTTTAAAAGTGAGCAACAACCCTTCGAGAGCTGTGGTACTGCAGAAATGTGCACCTTGCAGCTAGTATCCTATAGCACTGAGACCTTATGGACGTCTTGCATATGCACAGACAGAATAGAAATTATGGGGTAAAGCTGCCTTTTGAGTGATTCGAAAGGCCAATCCTGCTTATTGTTCGCATGTGACAATAACAAGTCCAGCTCAATGTTGCCAGTTTGCAAAACTCCAAACTCTACAGCAGAGGGGACCTTGGGATGTTTTATCATGTTAATGGTACAACTAAATATATAAATTGCTTTTTTATTGTTTTAACCTTACTTAAAAGTACAGCAAACTTTGTTTTGACTGGCACCTTATCAACCAGCACTCTTAATAAATCGGCAAACATTGATGTTTTTACATAGATTTTTTGATGGATATTGATGTCTCATAGAATCACTTGAGCAGGGTTTACTGGTTATATGTACCTCTTGATCAACCAGAATATTTGATCACCTGGCACACTCCTGGTCCCATAGGTGCCCACTAATAAAAAGTTTGCTGTACTTCATTTCTCATTTTATCAATTAAAAGGAAGGGTTATACAGGAAATGGTAACCTGGTTGTTGGGTTTCCACCATTTCTGGGTTTTTTTTGCTGCAGGCTGAGGATTCAATTGAAGAATCTTCCCATCTCCAAGGCATAACCAGTCGCTGGATAAACCTACAGAGCCAATGGTTGTAGTTGGAACAATTTATGATCTCCTGTACAACAGGCAATGACTTCATTACTGATTGAAAGTCAGAACAAAACTCTCTCTGGAGACTGTGTGATGCAGCCCATTAAAACACTGTCTTGTCACCTCAGGGCCTACATTCGTTTCCCAACCAAATTAATGCTCGGAAAGTCTTCACTCTTCCCTGTGGACTGCCGGATCCCGAGTCAAATGAGCTTGGGCCATCTGAAAGCAGCGGGTGGCTGAAAGTTCACAGCATAAAACTGCATATTATTTCACACTAAATTGACAGCCACTAAATTGAGAGCATAATGATAGCTGCTGTGGGAAATACGACTGTAATGCTTACAGCAGATGCAAACACACTTCCAAGGCTGATGCCTGGTTGATTTGCTGGGCAGAGCAGAGTGGATTTTCACAATTCCAATCCAAACTGATGTTTAATCTGTGGGCGCTCGATGTTGATCGCAACAATTTAAAACAAAAAGATTTTATCATCACCAAAATCCTTTGCTTTAGTGATCACAAAATTCTTTTAAGAATATCCTGTTTGATTTATTCTGCAATAGCAGTGATATTCAGCTTCTATGTTAAATGATCATTTTAAAACATAAATACACAAAAATAGAGCATACAGCAGAATCAGCCAGCGCAATGTAACATTTCATTATTATATGTTTGACTTTCAAATAGTCACATTTGTCACTGCTTCATAGCCTGGGGACAAATCATTCGCACACCTTCAGCAGGCCAACAGTTTCAGGGGAAGAAATTTGACTTCTGGCCAAAACAAGCACAATGTTGGCTGAACAATAACTCCACATCTGGTCTGTGCCTGAAGGCCTGAGGCTTGGGCCAACTTCAGCTTTCAGCCTTATTTAAGTGTCAGTGGGATTCTCTGCAATTCACCGATCATGCAGGCTAAAAATTGGCCTGTTATTTTGCTGAACCAGCTGACAGAGTCTGGAGGAGAGGGACGTGAACCCAGCAAAGGGGCCCACAAATTGACAGGCTGGGCCATTGAAAGGAAGTATTTATGGAGTTTTAGGATGAGCACGGCTGCTTTTCCCAGACATTCAAATAAAAAAATCTGAAAATTTCCAACTCCTTTTTCCGGTACAGTTGATTAGGCCTCTAAGCACCAAGTAAGGAACATAGGAACATCAGTAAACCATTCAGCCCCTCAAGCCTGTTCTGCCCATTCAAATTGATCATGGTTGTTCTGTGGCCTAACTCCTTTTGACCTTATCCTTTAAGACCTTTGCTTAACAAAAATTATTCTACCTCAGATTTTAAGTAAACAACTGATCCAGTATCCACTGCCATTTGTGGAAGACAGTTCCAAACCATCTGTAATCCTTTGTGTAGAAGTGCGTCCTAACATCTCTCCTAAACAGGCTAGCCCCTGACTTTTAGACTATACCCCTTCATTTTAGAATCCCCAACTTGTGGAAATAGTTTATCTTTGTCCAAGCTGTCTTTTCTTGTTAATATCTTGAATATTTCGAACAGAATCACCCCTTAACCTTCTAAATTCTAGAGAAAACAGGCCTATTTTATATAATGAACTTAGAGCCATAGAATCCCTACAGTGTGGAAGCGGGCTATTCAACCGATTGAGTCCATACCAACCCTCTGAAGTGAAGGTGCCGGTGTTGGACTGAGGTGGACAAAGTCAGAAGTCACACACCATGTTATAGTCCAACAGGTTTATTTGAAATCACCGGCTTTCGGAGCATAGACGTTTCATCGGGTGAAGTGAGATAGAAGCAAAAAGAACACAGAATTTATGGACAGGCGGATTAAAAGATCATACAAATGGTGTGAATGAAGTGTCAATAATAAGTCCCTGCAGGTGATCAAAAGTGTTAGACTGTGTAAGTAAAGTGTCAACAGCTGAATAAGAAGTGAAAAGATGACCTAAAATCTGATTAAATGAGGCAGAGAGGTAATTACAAAATATTAAAAATAAGGTGGTGCTGGAGACAAACCAAATGGCTGGAATAATGTTCTGAGGAAGGGTCACCGGACCCGAAACGTTAACTCTGATTTTTTTCTTCACAGATGCTGCCAGACCTGCTGAGCTTTTCCAGCAACTTCTGTTTTTGTTCCTGATTTATAGCATCCGCATTTCTTTTGGTTTTTATTGACTGGAATAGCATGATAGGTATAAGAGTCGAATGCTGACGGTCCAACCAAAGTAATAAGTAATCCAAAACTGTACAAACTAATTAAGGTAGAGAGGTCATAATGATTTATCACGGTAATGGTGACAGTAAGGAAGATTTTATGGATATGGAACAGTGTGGTGGGGTCACATGTAGCGCGACATGAACCCAAGATCACAGTTGAGGCTGTCTTCATGGCTACGGAACTTGGCTATCAGTTTCTGCTTGGCGATTCTGCATTGTTGTGTATCTTGAAGGCCGCCTTGGAGGATGCTTACCCAAAGATCGGAAGCTGAATGTCCTTGACTGCTGAAGCATTCCCTGACTGGGGAATGAAGATTGTTGCACAGTGTCCATTCATTTGTTGTCGTAGCATCTGCAAGACATGTCAGATCATCGACATGGACACTACCATCACACGTGGGAACACCACCCACCACGTACACGGCAGATACTCATGTGACTCAGCCAACGTTGTCTATCTCATACGCTGCAGGCAAGGCAGAGACCATGCAGACACTATGATAACGGATGGATGGACACTGTGCAACAATCGCCAGACAGGGATGTTCCCTGCCAGTCGGGGAATGTTTCAGCGCTCAAGGACATTCAGCCTCTGATCTTCGGTTCAGTGTTCTCCAAGGTGGCCTTCGAGATATACAATAACGCAGAATCAATGAGCAGGAGGGCGGCACAGTGGCTCAGTGGTTAGCACTGCTGCCTCACAGCACCAGGGACCTGGTTTCATTTCCATCCTCAGGTGACTGTCTGTGTGGAATTTGCACGTTCTCCCTGTGTCTGTGTGGGTTTCCTCCAGGTGCTCTGGTTTCCTCCCACAGTCCAAAGATGTGCAGGCTAGGTGGATTGGCCATGCTAAATTGCCTGTAGTGTTCAGGGATGTGTAGCTCAGGTGGGTTATAGGGGGATGGGTCTTGGTGGGATGTTTCAAGGGTCAGTGTGGACTTGTTGGGCCAAAAAGGCCTGTTTCCACACTGTAGGGATCCTATGAAACTGATAGCCAAGTTTTGTACCTGCGAACCATGATCTTGGATTCATGTCACGCTGCATGTGACCCCACCACATTGTTCTGTGTCTGTAAAGTCTTTCTTACTCTCTTGTTTTGTCACCATCACCTTGATCAATTGTTATGAACTCTCTGCCTTAATTAGTTTGTACAGTTTTGGATTACTGATTATTTTGGCATGCGACTTATACCTATCATGTTATTCCTGTCATTTGGTTTGTCTCCAGCACCACCTTATTTTTAATATTTTGTAATTATCTCTTTGCCTCATTTAATCAGATTGTAGGTCATTCCTTCACTTGTTATTCAGCTGTTGACACTTTACTCACACCATCTAACACTTTTGATCACCTGCAGAGACTTACTATTCGACACTCCACTCATACCATTTGTATGATCTTTTGATCTGTCTGCCCATAAACTCTGTGATCTGTGTGGTTCTATCTCACTTCCCCTGATGAAGGGGCCACACCCCGAAAGTTTGTGATTTCAAATAAACCTGTTGAACTATAACCTGGTGTCATGTGACTTCTGACTTTAACCCTCTGAACAGCATCCTACCCAGACCCACCCCCGTACCCTATCCCTGTAATCCTGCATTTCCTATGGCTAACCCACCTAGCCTACACATCCCTGGACACTATGGGCAACTTAGCATGGCCAATCCACCTATCCTGCACATCTTTGGACAGTGGGAAGAAATCGGAACACTTGGAGGAAACCCACGCAGACACAGGGAGAATGTGCAAACTCCACACAGATAGTCGTCCAAGGGTGGAATTGAGCCGAGGTCCCTGGTGCTGTGAGGCAGCAGGGCTAACCACTGAGCCACTGTGCCATTGTACCTTAAGCTGAAGTCCAGGTATCATTCTTGTAAATCCACGTTGTACTCTCTCTGTAACGATTGGAAGGATGGCCAGGTAGATCTCATTGACTTTGAAATCCTTGATTGGAGTTGTGAATCTGGGTCAATCATGGAGTCTTGGCTGACAGATATATAGCAGGAGATTCAGAGATTCTCCTCATTATAGGGATTGGCTCCGAGCTGGTTGGTCAGAGTCCATGTACTGTACACATGTAAATAAAGGGTGACCTGGTGATGGGATATCAGCCTCTGTGCATTTATTTCTCCCTGCAAAGCCAATATATTCTTCCTAAGATGTGGTGCCCAGATTTGCACTCAGTACTCCAATCAGAGTTTTGTATACCTGCAGCACAACATTTGCATCCTCATACTCTAGTCCTCTAGATAGTCAGCATTCCATTAGTCTACTTGATTCTTTTCTGCTAAAGTACAGATAATTAGAGCATCTGCATCTCAAGCTTCACTCATTGAATCTGGATTTCACACTAAAAGGCCCTACAATTTGTGTAGGACATCTGCTTGTTTACTTAAGGAGCACAATACCCGATTCAAGTGAACATCTGAAAGATGATCGAAGTGTTAATCACTGACCAACTCTGGCTTAGTTTATAGTCTCACCCTTGTTTACAAATTCCTCCATGTCCCTGCGCTCCCAATCTCTGACTTTTTTTTAATCGTTCATTCATGGGATGTGGGTGTCACTGGCCAGGCCAGCATTTATTGCCCATCTCTAATTGATCCAGTGGGCAGTTAAGAGTCACCCACATTGCTGTGTGTCTGGAGACATATGTAGGCCAGACCAGATATAGATGGCAGTTTCCCTCCCTAAAGAACATTCTCTTCAATCCACTGTGTTCCTCTAATTCTGGCACCTTAATGATCCAGATATGAATTGCTCTCCCATTGATGGCCGCGCCTAGTTGCCTAGTCCTTAAACTCTGGAATTCCCTCAATAAACCTCTCCACCTCTCTCCTCCTTTAAGACACTCCTTAAAAACTACCTTTTTGAACAGACCTTTGATCATTTGACTTATGTAATGCATTTTAATGATATTTTGTCTTATAATGTCCCTGTGAAGACCCTTAGGATGTTTCTTTAAGTTGCAGGTGCTATATAAATACAAGTTGTTTTGCTGTTGCTGTTGTTGAGTCATTATGGTGACCCTGGCACAATAGGTGACGAAATGAGATTCAGATTCTCTGCAGGAATAATGGCCTTCTGCGAGTTGAACTCTTCTCCCATTCTGTGAAATTCTCCTAGTGATTCTCCGATTGTAACATGACCAGATGCATTACTGCAGAAGGGAAATCATTCTCTCCGTATCTACTTGATCAAAACCTCTCATAATTTTGAAAACGTCTAACAAGGTCACTTCTTTTATCAACAGAAAAGATAACGTGCAGCCTATCAAGCCTTTCCTGTTAAGTTTACTCACACATTCCTGGTATCATCCTGGTAAATCTTGTAATCTCTCCATTGCCTTTATATCATTTTTATAATGTGGCACACAGGACTTCATACAGTCCGGTTAAGTGTTGTCTAACCAAGATTTGAACTAGGTATGGTATTAAATTCGTACTTTCCAATCCTATCCCTTTAGAAATAAAACCTGGTGCTTTCCCGAAAGCCTTGTGAAATTATGGCACAACCTTTGTGATTGGTGTATTTGTATTCTGAGATGCCTTTATTCCTCTACCCCAACTAGCATCTTTGAATAAGTGACCTTCCTATTCTTCTGACCCAAAATATACTACCTCACATTTATCTTCATTGATCATTATACATTTTGTAGTTTTGCAGTCAAGTTTGTCAGGGTCACCGGACCCGAAACGTTAACTCTGTATTTTCCTTCACAGATGCTGCCAGACCTGCTGAGCTTTTCCAGCAACTTTGTTTTTGTCAACTCATTTATTACCTATGCTGCTGCTATGGCATCTCTCACACCCAATCTCCTTCCCATCTTACCATGCGCTGTTCCCAGAAGAACTCACTTCCAATGGAAATCCACCGATACTCCAGCATTCCTTGCACCTATGCTATCTAAATAAACAACACAGTTTGAGAGATCTTAAATTGCACAGCAAATAAAGTCTTATCTATTCCCCAATTCCTTCACTTTTCAGCGAACCATATCATGTGGAATCATCCTTCTATATCAAGTCTTTAGGTTTAACTTAATTGCTTCTTCCCAGTTCTGTCCTGTGAAACATGAAGTCTGCTTACATGAATACTTACAAAACAGAAGGCTTAGATCTTCTCTGTCCTTTAATAATTCACTAATTTCTAACCAAACATCCCAGTCTTGAGATTTCACAAACTAAACTTTTACAGCAAGGTAACTGATGCATTGTTCTATATTTATTTCCAGGTGAGAAACTATATTTGCTTATGACCCCAGTCAGATCTCTTCCAAAACTGCCCAATAAGTTTTCAATTCTGTTTTGTTTTCTAAACTAAGATCAATCCATGATTATTCTAAACCAAAAGCAAGTTAATGGCCTTTAATGTTTATTCCCTGCTGTAACCCTACGGTATAAGCAAACAATCTTCCATTAACACTCTGGGGTGCTTGCAGTCACCTGCTTTCTGACACATACTAGATTTGGTCATCATTCTGGAAAGACATTCTGACCTTGTTTTCTTCAAGACCCCTGACAAGAGTAACCAAAACCCTTATGCCACTAGTATGAAGCCCAATCTTTAAAAGTTATATATATTACACACACACACACACATACACACACACACACACAAACATTTCATCATCGCTATCCAATCATCATATCAAAAAGACTTTTTATACCTATTTTTATGTTATGTTGATAATGTTGACATCATATATACAATGAATTTCATGGCAATGAGAATTGAACCTCAGTGCTCAATTTTCATCACAAGTAAACAAAGGGTTTACTTTTCCAGGCAGATGAATAATATTTTAGTTGTACAGCTGGAGGATTAAACTTCACCAAAACAACCAAAAGTTTTTGTCCCAAATTGTCTCTAAATAAACCAAAAGATTGTGGTTCATATGAATAAAAGTATAAATAACAGTTCCTTCTACATTGTTAGTGATATAAATTTCAAACTCATCTAGAGCCAATACAAGACTTAATGTCTCTTTCTTCACCTATGAATACTTCTGTTCAATATACTCCATTTCTTTGAAAAGTAACTGATGGGTAATTCAATTCCCATTTCACTTATTTATCATAAAATGGCACATCCACCAGTGCCTCTGGCATCAACAGCCATCATATTTCAGTGCTGCTAAAGCTAGTGCAGTTGTAACCACAGCTTTCAAGTTGTCAAAGGCACTCTGACATTCTTGTGCCCATTTCAATTCTTTTAATTTACTTTAACAAATTCATCAAATTCGTACAGTGCTAAAGGATAACACAGACTTCTGAAAAAGTCCACTCGTCAAAATATTGCAAAATTTGTGTTTTCTTCTTGACATGGGAAATCCCAAATTACACTGACTTTCACTTCTTTAGTTGTTACTCGGCCTGGTCCCACAGAATGGCCCAAGTAAGTGACTTACGCTTTGGTAAATTCAGTTTTAGCCAAATTTGTGAACAAATTGGCTTGTTGTTGCTGCTCACAGTTCAGTCTACTGATACAAGTGTGCTTCCCAGGTTTAGTTGAACACAACCAAGTTGGTGGTGTAAAACACATAGTTACGTAGATCCTTGATTATTTTATTAGTTAATCACTGGAATGTTGCTGGTGCATTTTTTCATTCCATGCCTCAGTTGGTGGCATTCTTGTTTCAGTATCAGAGAGTTTTTGATTCAATTCCCACTCCAGTGACTTAAGCACTGACACTGAAGCTGACACTCAGTAGCCCTGAGGAAGCTCTGCATTATTTTGATGTGTTGTCTTTCCCTTGAGATCTTCGACTAAAGCCCCGTCTACTCCCTGTACATGGGCATAAAGGACTTCATAGCACTGTTTTGAAGTTCTGTAGGGAAATTCTCCTCAGTGTCCTATCCAATACTTATCCTTCAGTCATCCACATTCAAACAGATTATTGAGTCATGTTCTCATGGTTGTTTGTAGAAACTTGCTGTGTCCTAAATGGCAGTTCTACACATTGCATTGCAAAAGTGATTACATTACAAAAGTACTTTGTTGATTGTAAATCAGTTTGGGATAATTTGAGATTGTGAAAGATGCTCCATAAATGCAAGGTTTTCTTATTTCAGCTGGGAAGGGAAAGGAAATGGCTCTTGCACAAAGACACTTACATCAAAATATTTTTTGTGTTATTTTTGTTGCAGCTGTGTGGCCATTCATGCGATTTCTTTGTGAATGAAGAATGCACGATAATGAGGGTGAATCAGAATGACAATTTGTCTGCGCAGCGCTGCCAACATGTTAAAACAAAATTGAAAATAAAACTCAAAATGATTGCTTTTTCCAACAACATAACAGAAAAAAGCAATTAACAATGAAAACAGATTCCATCTTGATGGGTTTCAAAAGTAAAAAGGACCCTTTTGGTTGTTTCCAAATGTATTAGTTGTCATGGAAATTGCATTGAAGGAGTGAGCTCAGCTGTATCTAAAACCCTAAGTGCATAATGCAGAAACCAACTTACAAACCTGTCAAGTCATTTAAATGTCAAAACAACCTATACCTCCATCAGGAGCTCAGCAAGCTGAACATAGAATGCTTCATTGTCGTCAGTCAAGACAAATGTCAGATTTATATTTTATTTTGCTTTTGGGGAGATGTCGGAATGTAATGGCACATACTATTCATTATGAGTTCCATACAATTGAATGCCTTTACTTGATTCATCAATTCCAAGGTATTCTGGAAAACACTGTGTAGGTTATATATCTAACCGTATAGTTTAAGCATTCAGTACACTGAATTCGCACAATAATATTGTTAGGATCATTTTCCAATGTTGCATGCTCAACAGTATTTTCACCTTTTGAGAGGGCATGATAAAGACTTGGCCAGAATTCTGCTTGGAAGTAAAGGCACACAATTAGTGATCACTTAGGTTAGGAAAATTTTAGAAGCCAGCAAAGGATGGACAAAAGAAAAGAAAAACAGAGTAATAGTAGGATGTAAGTTAAGCAGTGAGAAATATTAAAATAGACTGTAAAAGCTTCTACAAGTGAATAGAGACAGTGAGCATGGATCGCTTAGGGGATGAGGCTGGGAAATTAATAAAGGGAAACAAGGAAGTGGCTGAGATTTTGAACAAGATTTTTTTTACCCGTCTTTAAAGCAGCAACACGATAAACATCCAAAGACAATCAAGAGACAAAAGGAAGGAGGGGAAATTAAAACAATAATCACTAGAGAAAAAAAGGAATACTAAAAAAACTAATGAAACTATAGGCTGACAGGTGTCCTATACTAAATGGAGTGTGTCCTAGGCTTGCAAATAGGAGTGGTTGCATAGATAGTGGATGCATGATTGCAATCATCCAAAATTCTGGAGGCATGCAAGAAGATTGGAAAAATACAAATATAAAACCTCTATTCAAGAACAAAGGGAGACAGAAAGAAGGGAAGTGTAGGTGGTTATTTTAACATTTATCATTGGGAAAATAACTGAAATCCATTATTAAGGAGGTTATAGCAGGCTTTTATCAGGTTGATGAATTGTATTGCACTTCTCTTGAACTTACCATAAAGTGAAGATTGTGTCTGTGTTGCCACTCAAAGGGGAAAAAAAACATATTCCTGTTGTCCAAGGTGATCTTTGGCCACTGGGCCACTGTTGACGTAGGTCTGGTTGTCTATTCCTCGGTCTGATCATGGTTTTTCCGAGCTGAATACTTCACAGACAACCTTTCAGATTAGTGTGCAACTTCC
The DNA here is from genome assembly GCF_021869965.1 of Rhincodon typus. Taxonomy (NCBI): domain Eukaryota; kingdom Metazoa; phylum Chordata; class Chondrichthyes; order Orectolobiformes; family Rhincodontidae; genus Rhincodon; species Rhincodon typus. Next base: position 23,683,647 of record NC_063361.1, read on the forward strand.
AGACAGATATGATTCAACCAGGAAGGGCAACTTCATATTCCAATGTATTTTTATAACAATGCTACTTTTGACTCAACTTGGTCAATTGATCACAGCAGTAATTTGGAGTCAATGTTTTTCCTTTCAAAAACTGTTTTTAATACAGGAAAATTCTCAGTTATTGGAATCAAATGATGGATATAGAATATTGGCAGTCCATTTTTACTATGATATTAACAAACTGAATGTGTAACCCTTCTTCAATATATTGTTTAAGCGATCAAACATCCCCACATTGAATGACCTGGCTTGCAACTAATCCAAATGGGAAGGCGTCAAATAGATGAAGACACTTTTTCAGCAGCGTACAGAGGCAAAGTCCAGAAGTCAGTGCACAAATCTCCACATCCACCCAACCCATCAAACACCATTTGGAAGATGGTGTGCACATGATAGGCTGAATGGCCTACTTCCACACTGTGGGGATTCTATGATTCTGTGATTCTTCCCTTGTGTGGCAGGTCATACATTGGACTTATCAGCCATTCTTGAACCCACTGAAACAGTGTGACAGCAAGCCATGCAGTTCCTGCAGCATAACCTAAAGAGTAAAATCAGAATATAATCAGGCAGGGTCACAACGGTTTTGTGAAAGGGAAATCATAGTTGGTAAATTTATTAAAGTTCTCTGATTAAAAAAAAACAAGCAAATAGAGACAGGTGTTCCAGTAAATGTAGTGTATTTGGATTTTAAACAAGACATTGCATAACATGACATGACATGTGGCATTTTACTGCACAAAGAACTTTTGGAGTTGGGGGTGACATATTAGAGGGCCTATATACTGGTGGTGATAGAAGATTGGCTAACAAACAGGCAACAGAGAACAGAATCTTCACAGCCTCTGAACGACATGGCCAGCTAGTTGGGAAAATATGGCAGGATCATAACATGAGATTCTCAATGTTAGTAAAATAAAGCCTGATTTTCCACACAGAGATAGTAAGAACTGCCGATGCTGGAGTCAGAGATAACACAGTGTGGAGCTGGAGGAACACAGCAGGCCAGGCAGCATCAGAGGAGTAGGAACGTTGACATTTCAGGCTGGCCCCGCCCCGAAACACCAACTTTCCTACCTTCTGATGCTGCCTGGCCTGCTGTGTTCCTCCAGCTCCACACCGATTTTCCACACAATGTTTTAACAGCAAGATGAGAACCTCACTAATGAGCACAGAGGGAGACCTCTTACATACATTAATATGTAATTATTACCTATTCTGTCCTCATTTGTATGTAGTTTGCTATTATCCCACGTGGCACAGACAAACTAAACGGCAACAATTCCCAGCATGAAAGTTGGAGCAGTTATCAGCTTCTCATTTGCTCCTCCAGGCCAGGGATTGGGCCACAGTGCACGTTCAGCTGAAACAGTCAGGGCATTAACAGTATGTCAGTAAGGGAACTGCAAGGAAATCAGTCTGGTCAGTCAGCATTCAGACATGTCCTTCCAAGTTTGTCAGGGCTTGGCTGCAATCGGTTCTTGGAGTCTGTTCACTGGAAGTCAAAGGTGGGGGGGGGGGGGGGGGGGGGGGGGGGGGGGGGTGTGCAGGGGCGGGAGGTGTGCTGCTATATCAGGGGTGACTGCTGTGGTGGGCAAGTCATGAAATCAATTGTGTGGTTGGAGACAACATGCTGGGATGTAGAGGAGAGAATAATTGTGAATAGTTGTAAATAATTGGGCAATTCAACATGTAGAAGTGGGAGACATATGGAGGCGCATTGGAAAACATGGGTTATTTTATGAGGCACCGCCCTGGTTTCCATGGCAGGACAGTGTACCATGGTGGTGGCATAGGCTGGGGGATCAGAGGATCAAGTGGGAAATGAGGATTTACATAAAAGAGTTGTGTGGGAATGTTTAGAAGCTCAAACCTCATGAAGTTGGCACGGAGAGCGGGGAAGAAATAAGCATGAAGGCTTGTGGGTTTTACCCAGATTAACAAGAGCACAGACTCGGTAAATAAAAAAATCAAAAGAACTGTGAATGCTGGAAATCAGAAATAAAAACAGAAATTGCTGGAAAATCTCAGCAGGTCTGGCAGCATCTGTGGAGAAATATCAATGTTAATGTTTCAGGTCCAGTCAGCCTTCTTCAGTTCTGAGTTTTTCCAGCAATTTATGTTTTTGTCGTTATTGGCACAGAGTTGGTAGTTCCGTACTGGTCTCCTTGTTTTGCATCTCTTTCATTCTCCCCTGTCTATGAAGAAGAATGTTTTGAGTCTCAGAATGATTACACCTGGATGCTGAGAAAGGATTTTCACACTTGCCTTCCAAGCATAAGTTGTGCTGCGGATGGTAATCCCTTCTCCATCAGCATTATATGAAAGTGCAGCATTGCAACATGAAAATGTTGGCTTGCTGCTTTACTCTAAATGATCATCAATTTGACATTATGTACGATGCTGGGCCTTTTGAATATGGGTATTGGGGTACCAATGAGATATGGGTCACTCCCCAGTTAGTACCTACATTGAGAAACAGATTGCCAATGGGCTGCAATCCATTATCAGACACTACGACTGATCTTACCTTTTTTTTGGCTTAGTCCAAGTTGAGTCGGGTTTTTTAGAGGGATTTCTACTCCAACAGCTGATGGACTTTCTCTCCATTTTTTACCAACCTCGTCTCCTTGCCTGTCCACCCTCAAGGTATCTGTCACATCCGATTCCACCCACATTTCTTGAAACAATTCCCTACTCAGCAGATATCCGGCAATTCACCAGTAACCTTGAGGCTGGTAGCATCTTTAAAAGCTCAGTGCGTACACAGACTATGACTGTCAGTCTGAATTGCCTTGTATGGTTTTTGACATTTGTCCTTGACAGGGCAGACAGGGGGTAATTGGCAACCTGCTTCACAGGCAGGGAACTGGAAGTCCTGCTGGACATGGTGGTGCAGAGTTGGCACTTCCTCTTTCTGCAGGACTAGCAGTAGAGGTCACAATACTAGACCATGCCAGCCAGATTTGAGAACACCACCCAGTCAGTGCAGTCTCAGGTGTCTGGAACAACGCACCGTGCTCATTAAAGTAAATGGGGATAGTAGCCCAGTGGTAATGCTACTAGACTATTAATCCAGAGGTCCAGAATCATGTTCTGGGAGATAGATGGACAAATCCCACCATAGCAGCTAGGGAAATGCAAATAATAAATAATTTTGAAATTAAAAATAGTATCTGGTCTGGCCTACATGCTAATCCAAATCCAAAGCAATTTGGTTAACTCTTAACCTCTTTCTGAAACGGGAAGTGAACCACTGAATTGTCTAAAACCAGCATAACAGAAGCAAAACATTATGGATGTACCTACACCACAAGGAGACCCCTCATGATCACTTTCTCAAGAGCAGTTCAGCGCGGGTATTGCTGGCCTTGCTCATGACACTCACATCCCAAGAACAGAAATAAATACCTGGAAGTATTGCAAGCCGGTGCAGTCTACTTCATACTCAGATTTTCAACCTTTACTCCTGCCAAGTGAGGCTAGGTTTGTAGATCTGCCTATTTGATACTTTCTTACTAAACATTCTTGTTCCAGATACTTGAAGTGGTGAAGGGCTACAGTCGAACAAATAGCGTTTTCTCCAATTCCATGTCTATTTTTAAATATGTTTATAGAACAGAGGAATTCCATGCTTCTCAATGTTTCTCCTAATTCCCTTTCTATGTCTCAAACAATCCTGTCTCTTTCACTTATTGGAAATGAAGTGGATCTCGGTCACTTGCATATGCTCTGAAAGGATTGGAAGTAGATATCTGTTGTATAGCAATTGAATGTCACACTAATCCCCAACCCTTCTGTTCCAGCCATCTGCTGCACAAATTGTGCCGACAAACAACAACCTAGCATTTCTTTTATAACACTAAGAGCAGACAAAATGGATATTATTTGATCCATACTAATCTGACTAAAATGTCATTGCTTGCCTTTGCTGTCTTGTTGTCCCAATACGGTTAAGGGTATTTGAAACCATAGGATCTGGTTTTCAATGGTTTTGCATTGACCTTTTTATATTGTCACTGTATTAGACACTTACATCGAAAGAGTGCAAAGTTGACAAAAAGGATTTGGTTTCCAGCCATAGAGAATGGCGTGGTAGCATCTGAAAAGTGAAAAGGTGAATCAATTTCTGTGTAAGCTGTTTCCAGACCCCAAGGAACTTTGAAAGCTCCTTCTGTCAATCAAAACACCAAACTGCTAAAACCATTGGAATGAATGTTTGTCATTTTGCCTGAGGTTGAAACATACAGCAAAACTGATAAAGAAAATGCTTGTAGAATATGTACAATTTACAATTTAGTTAAAACAAACTTTCTTGTCATGAAAGAGAACCATCAAACGATTCCCCCCACAATCTTATGGAAGGGACCTTTGTCCAGGATGATAAGTCTTCCTGCTTTCACTGGTTATTCTTTAGTCATTAAGCATTCATTAAAAATGCATATTTAACCACTAATAACGCTTCTGCTGTAATAAAAAAAATTGTAAAAGTCCTGTTTCTCCATTAAGCAATGCACCTCTCTACATGATGTGAACCATATTTATGACCCCACCTTCCCATCCACACCCCACCAGTCACACAGTCATCTTGAAGAGATGGAAAAATAACTCATGCTATTTTAGCAGATGAAATGTTGTCAAATTTCACTGCCACCTTCAGGATCTCCACACGATCACTGCAATTAATTTCACTAGTGCATGTCAACCCATCTGCTTCTATAACCAAGACATCTTCCTCTCGTTGGAACTCATCCTGGTCTATTTTGAATGCCCGTTGTGAGTCCATACTCACTGCATGTACAACCATCTATTGTAGAAGGAAATGGCCCTGCAAAAATATCCGCTTCATAGCAGTTAATCTGACCACTTTTCTCACCTGTATTAATGTCCCCAAGTTTTGCCCTGCCTGTTGAATTCAAATAGCCTACTTGTTTGGACAAACTCAAACCCTTCATCAAACTAACACATCTCAAATGAAGGTTGTGCCTTTCCAAAGTAAATAAACAAGCTTGCTCAAAGTCTGTTCAGGTATTAAGAGCCTTTAAACTAGATCCTTAAGTCGCATAGCTGTCTTCTAAATCACAGCGCAAAGAGTTATAAAAATCTACTCAACACTGCAGGATATTTTTTTTGATGTCAGTGCAAAACAGAGCCCTTCATGTGCCAATTTATGTGCAGAAAATGTGATTTACTTTTTAAATTCATCCCCCTTTCCCCCCGCACCCCCATAACAATGACCTCTCCTGCTTACCAGATTATTTTGTCTACAGGTTTTGACAGCTCTTCCTGCACATGAGAAACTCAGACCGTGAACATTTGCACGTTACTTTGATACAGGGTTTATCCCAGCTGAACTAAATCTTACCCTCACTTGATGTCCGCAGCACTAGATGTATCAGTTGTATCAGTGAATACTAATTAGTACTCTGACCGATTTCTTTCTCTGTCCAAGCTCTTGAGCACTGAGGAATTGTACTATTCCAACTACTGCCTTGGCTGAGATCAGCTAACTCAACATAAAATAGAAATTAAAACTTCACCAAAGATCCTCAGACAGCATCTTCCAAATGTTTGATCACTTCCATGTAGAAGGACAAGGGAATAGATACAAAAGAACACCACCACCTAAATGTTCCCTTCCAAGCCACTCACCACCCTGACTTGGAAATATATTGCCATTCCTTCACTGTCACTGGGCCACAATCCTGGAATTTCCACACTAAGGGCATTGTGGGTCAACCCACAGCACATGGACTGCAATGGTTCAAGAAGGCAGCGCTCCACCACCTTCTCAAGGAAAACTAGGAACAGGTAATAAATGCTGGCCAGCAGCGATGCCCACATCCCACAAATAAATTTTAAATAATTCCTGTCATGTATGGGTTAGTTCTACACCATATAGTGCAGTTAACCATTCGATCATCAGGACAACTTTATTATTTGCAATGCCACGTATTCTGAGAAAATAGCCGTGGAAAATATGAGTGTTCCAGATTATATTTGTTTGCTTTAAAAGGACAAACTCGTCCTTTTACTTATTGTGGGAAAGACGTGGTAACATTTACAGTTGTGACATGCGGAAGCGACACAAACAGAACCGTATTATTTTGAAGGATTCAAACCAATTTCCTTAGAAATTTCAGAATACTCAAAATAAAAGAAAGACTTGGTTTTTTATAGCTATAATCGTTCTTTATAGCCATTAATTTCAATGTGGATTCACAACACAGCATCTTATTTTCACTTAGAACTGTGGTCATCATCAAATAAACTGTTTTAGTGATATTGAATGAGGGATGAATATTGGACAGGACTTCAGGATAACTCCCCTGCTCCTTATTTAAATAGTGCCGTGGGATCTATCATAACCCTGGTGAGGACACATGAAGCTTCAGATTAATATCTTATTCAAAACTCAGCACTTCTACTAGCAGCAGCACTACCTTAGAACTTGCTCAGATCTCTAGAGTGGAACTTGAATCCACAAAAGTGACAGTACTACCAAGTAAGCCACAATATTATTAGGCAGGTGACTAATCAATTACTTAATATCTACATCTGTGAGACATCTGCTTCTTGACTAGTAAAAGATGGATAACAGTGAACCAGCTCCAACTGGAACATGTGCAATGGAATAATTCTCTATCACTGTGACAAGTCATGTTTCAGTTTTGGTGAAAGGTGATCAACCAGAAATGTTAACTCTTTTTTTTTCTAACAGATGCTGCTTGGCCTGCTGTGTATTTCCAGAATTATCTGGCTTTCTTTCAGATTTTTGGCATCCGTGGGATCTTGCTTTTATGTTGTATCCTAGCACCTACCTGGTTTGCAGCTTATATACTTTGCAACCGAAAGTTATCATGCCAATTATCACATAGTTGATGACATAACTGTGAAGTTTAAATTTTAACAAATTAACAATGCAATAAGAATTTCTCTCGATTTATGTTGACATTTCATTAGATGGTCATCACATGATTAATATAAATGGTAGATCTCACCTTCAGCCCACATCATATTGTCCATTCTCTCTTTTGTTTTTCCTCTTCCATACGTAGTGAGCATCACTGGCAATGGCTAGCACTAATTGCCCAGCCCTAATTTCCCTTCAACCGAGCGGTTTGCTCAGACATTTTGGGGGCAGATAACAGTCAATAGAGAGGGGTCGGTTAGCTCAGTTGGCTGGTTTGTCATGCAGAGTGATGTCAACAGCATGGTTGAGGTTACCATAAAAGTCATACCTTCCCAACATTGCCCCTTACCAGAGGTATGGTAGCCCTCAGGTTAAACCACCACCAGTTGTCTCTCCCTAATAAGAGAGCGCCTCTGTAGTCAGGTAGGACTATGATAAATTTACTTTTCCCTTTGACAACCACAGTACTGTGGATTTGATGTCATACATCAAACCCAGTAAGGATGCCAGATTTTCTTCCCTAAGGGCCACTAGCAAACCGGTTGGAGTTTTAATTACAACCAATTTGACAGTCACCTTTACTGAGATGCGCATTCAATTCCAAGTTATATTAACTGAGTTTAAATCCCACAAGCTGCTGAAGTGGACTTTGAACCCAATGCTCAGAAATACACTGAGTTTCTAAAATACAGGACCAACAATATTACTATTACATTACCATTTCTCTATCACAAGACCATAATATGTAAGAGCAGAAATAAGCCATCCAGCCTATCGAGTCAGCTCTGATAGACAATGAAATGATGGCAGATCTCACAATAGTTGATAATTCTCAAATCTGCTTCCCTGGCTTTACTCTGTAAACTTAAAAATCTGTTATAACCATTGCCTCCATCACCCTCTGTGATCAAGAATTTCACTGGTTCACCACTCTCTGAGAGGAAAATAAAACATCCTCATCGCTGTTTTAAGGTTATCCATTACTCTGAGATTATGCTCTTTGGTCCTAGACTCTTCCACAGGGAGAAATAATCTGTCTGCATCTACCCTGTCAAATCCCCTAAGAATTGCAGGGTTGAGGTGGAGATGCTGTTTCCCCTTGTGGGAGGGGGCATATTGCTTAATTACACCAAGATTTATTGCCTCAATTATCATGTCTCCAAGAACTTGCCATGGATTAATCATTCTTCATCTGAAGAACTTCTTGAAATAAATTCCAAACTTGCCTTTCACCGGTTTGATCCTGACTCTGAAAAGCAGTTTACAGTTCTGGTCGTATTCACCTTTGAAGCTTTACAGAATCATGGAACTGTTACAGTACAGTAGGATTCCATTCTGTCCCTTGTGTCTACACTAGGTCTCTAAATGTGCATCTCACCTAATTCCATTCTCATGGCTTCTCCCTGCAATCCTGTACATTGTTCCTTTTCAAAAAAACACCTAGTTCCCTTTTGAATGCTTCAATTGAGCCTGCCTCCATCACACAGTCAGGCAGTACATTCCAGATTTGCATAAGGTTTTTCCGTTATCACTTTTGCTTCTTCAACTCATTAATGAGATCGTAGGATGTCCCTAATGTTTTGCAGATATTGAGAATGGCCTTGTATAATGATATTGCAGTGCCATGAACATTAATGGAACATAAACCTTTTTCTTGCTGTGTGAAATGGCATTCATGCGAGGGGTACTCATACCCACATAGGTGCCATCTGCTAAGCTTTGCAGTCTTGCAGACCTGGCCATCTGGGAAATGTTCACTGGTTTGTCCAGCTTATAGCTCCTTTCTACAGGAAAAATTGTGAAAATGTTGCCCCCAGATATCATCAGCCTCTTCAGGTAGATGTGAAAAACTCCATAGATGAACAGTGAGTTCTCCCTGTGTCTTGGTTAATATTACCCCCTCAGGCAATATAACAAACATAAATAGATCATGTGGATAATTTGTTGTTTGTGGGATCTTGCCATCTACAAAGTTTTCTCCTACACTATATTGACTACACTGCGATAGTAATATATTGGTTTTGAAGTAATTTATGATGCCCCAAGCACATGATATTGTCCCCTTGTATCTTCACTTAAATCATGATGTACTCTTGATCCCTAGAGGACTTGTCACCCTGAGCATTTTATTTAATCTCAATTTAAATTGCAGCTGCAAGCAGGTGTATTGCAGAAAAATAGTTTGAAACTAAAAGTCACATAATTCAAAACAGCTCTTTGCAGTACCAATTCAATAAGGAAGGTGCAATCCTAATGAAATATTATATGGAAAAAGTACAAAAACCATTGCCCACAAAATGGTTGGGCAACTTCTGTTGGACAAGTCAATCAACCATCCTACATCAATCTCACAAGACAAGCTGCACATTGGGGATTGTGCTAGAATGAAACAGGTAAAGTTTTGGCATGGGACAAATTTAAATCAATTTAAAATTATTTAAATGAGGCCACAACCTGCACATCTGTGTCTTGAGCCCAATGTTTATTCACAATCAGGGTTACCCCTTGGCAAACTCGAGGATCAAGCATCACTGAGCAACTTAAGTCAATGCAAATCCCCTTTGAGTTTTTTTTCCCTGTCGAAAATCTATTTTAGTTATAAGAGTAATTTAACTGACTGTCTTTAAATGTAAATGACATTTGTTAGTTTATTCTTGGTCTCATTTTTAATTGGAGTTCACTTCAAAGCAAATGCAGCCCACAGGCTATACCCCAGACTTCAACAGATAGCAAGTGCTTAACGACATTAATGTACATGTTTCATTGTACTTTTTTGAAATGTATCTACATTAATTTTTAATGTCTGAGCCCTTTATTATACCATTTTCCCTCAAGCATGGCAGCTTTGTTAAGTGATCAAGCCCTTAACTGAATCCCCCTGCGGGAAAACATCATAAACTAGTTCCATGCTATTTACTTCAACAACAGCTGATTTTACATCTGTTATCCTTATTATGGCAATGTTCCTATAAATCACTATTGTGGTCAGCTTTCTGTACAGTGCTTCAAAGGGCAAATATTCCTCTGACAATAGCTTAGTTGTCTAAATTCTAAACCATACTGGAAATAAGTTTTGTATAACACTATTTTGTGGTTGAATGATTATACAGATAAGTCAAACAAATGATTAATCTGGGAACATAAAATGTCTGCAGGCAGGTCTGTGTTAGCCTTTTGAAGCATTTGCTTTTCATTGTATGGAAATATAAATATGTCTCTGACTTTGATCTCCATGACCCTGCTTTCAATATAAGAAAACCTTCAGGCTGTGATCAGCAGTTTTAGCCATTGGTATGTGTCCAGGAACTTTCTTAGAATGGTGACATGTATAGCAATTCAGATCTTACGTGTGTACCATCCTGTTGCACAAAGCAACACCTGGATATGAACGGGTGGCAGAGCCGTGCCCAGTACATGTACGTTGTCTTGCAGCTGAGATCTTAAGCTTTTCCTCGTCAATGCTCAGGCTGCTACAGTGCAGACCATTTGAGCACCTCAGTGGACAAGCTGATGAAAGAAATTGATTAAGACAGAGGAGTAAAATGGCTGCTCTGTCACTGACGCTTATAACTGTAGGCGGATGTCTCTAAGGACAAGAAGAAGGAGCAGTTTGGAGTAAATGACTGAACATTTTGGCCCTGTCTCTTCTGTTTCCAACATGGTTCTGTTGCAACAGAAAGCATCCTCTCTCCCACCTCTTGCTCTGAATCTCTGTCTGCCACACACACACACACACACACACACACACACACCTGCAGTAACAGATGAGCTCCAACTTTAAGTGAGTTCAAGAAAGATGCAGTCACCTTTGGTCCCAGATGTGACAGTGATACACATTGAGCTCTGTTAATGGCTCCAAAATAAATCTGCATGGCATTCGGTACTGCACAAGCTGCAAACTAGACTGTCCCATATGAAATTCGATGAATGGCCACCTCACGGTATTAGAGTGTTGATCATTCACACACTGTGACAGTGAAAAACATTGTCATCCTCCTGCCTCCGGAACTGCAAAGATAAAGCAGTAGCCATGTTCATAAGCTCCTTGTTAGAATTGAAAGCACTGAAGTGGAAAGAATTATATTCCCAATAACAATTTGAATATCAACGCAATAAGTGTTTTGATTGCACATTAAACTATGTTAATTCCTTTTAGATCTGCCAGTAGTGTGGTTTCAATCATACTTGGCATGATGCTGACAGGGATAGTGCATGGAACTTAGATGCCTAATTGGATTGTCAATCATACCCTGGGCAAACCAGAATAGGTCAAAGCCAAGGGCACATACCTTCTGCTTCCTGGTACTTATGTGGAAAACTGTGTACTGATTTCTCCTGAGAAGCAAGGTTTGTATATCACCTATTGGGTGTACTGGTTCACACTCACTAGCTTATGTTCATAATATATTACTGATGGGCTTCTGAAACTCTTCAATAACATAGACGTTCAATATTGTACATATATTCACCAGCACTGACAGGATGATGGTAATTTTCACCGAATGAGTTTAGACATCTGCTCACAAGTGACAAATTCCTGGTTGACCTCCTTTCAAATTAGTGCATCTGGAAGCAACACTCTTTACTAAAGTCCAGGCATCTTTATTGAGGTCTACAATTCTGCCCAGTTAGGTCCCTGCAACATGGTGCCTTCTATCTCTGGTGTTGCTCCTCGACTGGATAGTGCCCATACTGGAGATTCCAAGGGCTACCCATCAGATAAATTTGATAGGATGTTCTCCAAGCAGTGAAACTCTGCTGAAATGTTCTCAAGGGTAATTAGGGATGGACAATACATGCTGGCCTTGCCAAGGATGACCGCATCCCATGAGCTAATCAGGAAAGAGACACAATCCACGGAATAGACAGATTCTCAAAAGTGTATGTGATATGAAAACCTTTTCCTTGAATATTCACACAACTGAGATCTTAAGCTCTCTCAGCTTTGAATAAACAATGCAGATTTCTAACCAAACACTCCTAGTCTGAAAGTTTCACAAACTAGACTTTTTTACAGAGCTAATTTATTTCTTTAACTCTTATACCAGCACCTATGAAGTTACTCCATTTTCTAGCTGTTGCCAACTCAGATCTTATTACACTCCATTTTAAACTGAACATAAGCATGCAGACCCAGAACATAAATTGCAAGGTGATGCAAAGGTACAGGTTTGATAAATCTCATTGATTATGATGGCTATTTCCTCTTCAATCTCACAAATACATGATATCGAGTTGTAGGGTGATCAATGCTTTGGAAATAGGGTGACCATTTTTATCTGGTCAGAAGTCACATGATGCTAGGTTATAGTCCAACAGGTTTATGTGAAGTCATAAGCTTTCAGAGCGCTGCTCCTTCATCAGGTGAAGTCAATTCACATGACGAAAGAGCAGTGCTCCAAAATCTTGTGATTTCACATAAACCTTTTGGTCTACAACCTGGGATTGTGTGACGTCTGACCTTTGTCCACCCCAGTCCAACACTGGCACCTCCACATCACTTTTACCTTTTTTTTAAGGGACAGTCAGTCTGCAGCTGATCTGTCCCCTGACAAGTATCAAATGTCTTAATGTCCAGGTAGGATTGAATTCATGAAGAGTCAGCCCTACATCATGCTGATGCCTTGTAAGCGTTCACCTCAGCAACTGCTTTCTCAGCCTAAGCCCCTTGCCCAAATTGGATAGCCATGGAATTTCAGCACTCATATTCTCCATGTTAACAATTTGAGTACTCACTCAACATTGCAAACAAAACAGCAACTCAGGACAGAAAGAACAGTCAGCACAAAAGACAAGACATACACACTTAATGAAGGATTCCAAAGGTTTTTCACCAGAGAATTTAACTTGCAATAAAAGCTGGCTTCACTCCACCAACCCAATGGCTAAACCGGTCCAAGATAAAGAAAACATTAAAAACATTAAAAAAAGGCTCATATTAATTTTTTTTGGCCATCCTCCAACCCACCTATAATTATGAGAGTGTCAAGCAGGTCCAAAATTTAAATGCCTGTGAAGTTAATTGGTTATTTATATCTACAGCTCTGGTTTCTTGCATTTTTGACATTCAGTCGTGGTCAGCATATATAGAAGATAGGATCCAGCATTGTAATTAGAAGTATAGAAAAAGAGGATATAATTTTGGTCTCAACTCCACTTTCCCATATAGTGCCCATAACTTTTGATTCACTTTTCTAGAAAAACAAATCTATCTAACTCATGCATTTCTATATATGCATTGTTGTGTTACCAGCTAACGTTACTTCTGGACAAGTCAGATCCCAGAATAAAATCTAGCTTGATAGATCATTTTTTCTTTCTTTTCTAATGTCACATGGAATCTTTCACTGAAAAATAAGCACACAAGGCTTGTTTACCACACGAAAGAGATAAAAATAAAATAAAGCAAACTAAGCTTTCTAAGCTTAACACAATTTGAAAGATGGCAAAACACACATCAAAACAAATCTCATCTATTCTCCAGCACCATCACTTCACAGTTAATCAAAATCCAGATAAAGTTTCTTTCTCAATGTAATCTATAAGTTTGACAATTGTTTCTTCTCAGTTCCTGCTTGTGAGATGTGAAGATTCCATAAAGTAGCTTCTTTATAGAATCTTCACATATTGAGATCATACACTTTCTCAGCTTTGAATAACTGATGCAGATTTCTAACCAAGCACTCCTAGTCTGAGAGTTTCACAAACCAGACTCTTTTACTGAGGTAACCTATTTCCTTAACTGCTCTGAACAAGCTCATTTCCTAAGAGAGACTATACTCATATATGACTTCAATTAGGTCTTCTTCGAACTGAAACTAAAAGATTTTAAACTAAATTAAAATAACTTATTTATTCTAGATTCTTTATCCTGCCATAAGTACCCACAACTTCCATTACCACTCCAGGGATCCTTGCAGCTAACTCCGCTCTTTGTACATACAGCTTTTAATGTCATAGTTCTAGAAAGTCTGATCTAATTAATTTTTAAACACTTTCATAAAAACTGCCCAACACCCAAATGCCACTAGTTTGAAATCCATATGCTTAAAAATGTCATTAAATCACAGACCTTTCATCACAATGATCATTTCTAATTCAGTCAAGTCCTGTAGTAAAATCTATTGTATTGACTTCAATGAGGATATGGTCCCATAGAGGCAGTTGTTTTCTGATCACATTGATTTGTTTACATATGTTATTTTTGTGAGTGCCCAAAGATGTGGCAGGTTGAATATAATAGAAAAAATTTGAAGTTGTTCACTTTGGAAGAATAAAAAAAAGTTTTCTTTTAAATGGAGAACCACAGCAGAATTCTGAGCTGCAGAGAGATTGAGGTGTTCACAAAAACAGCCCTGAGGATAAAGCTTATAAGTACACAACGATGAATAGCGGGTCAGATGATTAGCCAGAATATAAAGAATTGCAAAGAATAACTGAAACATTAACTAGAACAAATAAATAATTGCATGAGAGGAAGCTGCCTGGAAATGATAAAAAAAAGCAAAAGTTTCCATTGGTTTCTAAGAAGGAAAAGAATAAATCAAGTGAGTGTTGGTCCTCTCAAGGGTGAGCTTGATGTCTATCATGGAGGAGATGTGTGAATTGATCATTCAAGAGGTTATAACTGCGTACTTGTAAAAACCCATGGTAATTGAGAAGAGTAAGAATGTTTTGTGAAAGGGAAATCATGCGTAAACAAATAATTCAAATTCTTTGAAGGAATAATGTGTGGATATAGAAGAATCGATTAATGTACTGTACTTAGAACATTACAGGAGAGTACAGGCTCTTCGGCCTTCGATGTTGCACCGACCTGTGAAACCAATCTGAAGTCTATCTAACCTACACTATTCCATTATCATCCATATGTTTATCCAATGACCATTTAAATGCCCTTAAAGTTGGCGAGTCTACTACTTTCGCAGGCAGGGCATTCCACGCCCTTACTACTCTCTGAGTAAAGAATCCACCTCTGACATCTGTCCTATATCTATCACCCTTCAATTTAAAGCTATGTCCCCTCGTGGTAGCCATCACCATCCGAGGAAAAAGGCTTTCACTGTCCACCCTATCTAATCCTCTGATGATCTTGTATGTCTCTATTAAGTCACCCCTTAACTTTCTTCTCTCTAACGAAAACAGCCTCAAGTCCCTCAGCCTTTCCTCATAAGACCTTCCCTCCATACCAGGCAACATCCTGGTAAATCTCCTCTGCACCCTTTCCAATGTTTCCACATCCTTCCTACAATGCGGTGACCAGAACTGTACACAATACTCCAAATGCGGCCGCACCAGAGTTTTGTACAGCTGCAACATGACCTCATGGCTCCGAAACTCAATCCCTCTACCAATAAAACTTAACACACCGTATGCCTTCTTAACAGCCCTATCAACCTGGGTGGCAACTTTCAGTGATCTATGCATATGGACACCGAGATCTCTCTGCTCATCCACACTACCAAGAATCTTACCATTAGCCCAGTACTCTGTATTCCTGTTACTCCTTCCAAAGTGAATTACCTCACACTTTTCCGCATTAAACTCCATTTGCCACCTCTCAGCCCAGTTCTACAGCTTATCTATGTCCCTCTGTAACCTGCAACGTCCTTCTGCACTATCCACAACTCCACCAATTTTGGTGTCATCCGCAAATTTACTAACCCATCCTTCTATGCCCTCATCCAGGTCATTTATAAAAAGACAAACAGCAGTGGCCCCAAAACAGATCCTTGAGGTACACCACTAGTAACTGAACTCCAGGATGAACATTCCACATCAACCACCACCCTCTGTCTTCTTACAGCTAGCCAATTTCTGATCCAAACTGCTAAATCACCCTCAATCCCATGCCTCCGTATTTTCTGCAATAGCCTTCCATGGGGAACTTTATCAAACGCTTTACTGAAATCCATATACACCACATCAACTGCTTTACCCTCATCCACCTGTTTGGTCACCTTCTCAAAGAACTCAATAAGGTTTGTGAGGCACGACCTACCCTTCACAAAACCATGTTGACTATCCCTAATCAAATTATTCCTTTCGAGATGATTATAAATCCTATCTCTTATAATCCTTTCCAACACTTTACACACAACCAAAGTAAGGCTCACTGGTCTATAATTACCAGGGTTGTCTCTACTCCCCTTCTTGAACAAGGGGACAACATTTGCTAGTCTCCAGTCTTCTGGCAATATTCCTGTAGACAATGACGACATAAAGATCAAAGCCAAAGGCTCTGCAATCTCCTCTCTAGCTTCCCAGAGAATCCTAGGATAAATCCCATCCGGCCCAGGGGACTTATCTATTTTCACACCTTCCAGAATTGCTAACACCTCCTCCTTATGAACCTCAATCCCATCTAGTCTAATAGCCTGTATCTCAGTATTCTCCTTGACAACATTGTCTTTTTCCTATGTGAATACCGATGAAAAATATTCATTTAGTGCCTCTCCTATCTCTTCAGACTCCACGCACAACTTCCCACTACTGTCCTTGACTGGCCCTAATCTTACTCTAGTCATTCTTTTATTCCTGACATACCTATAGAAAGCTTTAGGGTTTTCCTTGATCCTACCTGCTAAAGACTTCTCATTAGACAAGGTATTAGACAAGAAGGCATTAGACAAGGTGCTACATAAAATGTTATCGCACAAAGTAGGAGCTCATGGTACAGACAGTAACACACCGGCATGAATAGAAGATTGGATGACTGGCAGTAAAAAAAGTGTATGCATAAATGTGTCATTCAGATTGGCGGGATGTAATGAGTGGGATCTTGCAGGAGTCTGTGCTGGATCATCAATATTTTGAAGTTTATAGCAAAGACTTTGATGAGGGGGACAAAGGCATAGTGCCTAAATTTGCAGATGATACCATGACCCCAGCTGATCATTCTACTGGACAAGTCACACTTCATACAATAAAATCTGACCTGATAGATCATCTTCTTAAAAAAATCTTAATATAGTGGCCATTCAAGTCACACAAGGCTATGAATGTTTTTAAACAATGAAACAGAAGTTTATCATACATAAGACAAAACAAAAAAAAAACTATCTAGATATAGAACATGGTTAGAAAACTCTTAAAACACCTGCCAAAACAAAGTTTCAACCCATTTACATCGTCATTACTTAACAATGATACAAATCCGGAGAAATTATAGTTTTATATCTTTCCAATTATCCTGGCTGATTCTCCCCAGATTCTGTCCTATGAAGTGTGGAACCTTCTTACATGAAAATTCATAAAGCCAAAAGCTTAAACTACCTCAGCTTCTAACAACCTGCAGATATCTATCTAAACAAGCCTGGTCTGGAAGTTGCACAACTAAGCATTTCTACTGAGGTAACTTAATCCTTAATTGCTCTGAAAAAAACCTCCTTTCTTGGAGAGAGAGAAAGACAATAGTTATTTCTGAGCCATGTTAGGTGTCCTCCAAACTGCCCTGAGAACTTTAAGTTTTCCTAAACTAAAAGTTTCCCCAGTACAATTACAACATTTAAAAGACATCTGGATGAGTATATGAACAGAAAAGGTTTAGAGGGATTTGGGCCAAATGGGACTAGATTTATTTAGGATACCTGGCCGACATGGATGAGTTGGTCTAAAGGTCACTGTCCTCGGTCTGTCTGATTTAGTTTATTTTTTAACTCCTTTCTTTTAAGGGAGAGATTAAGCAAGAAGTAACAAGCAGTCTATGATAAAATAAACAACTTGGGAGGCCTTGGGTTTTATTTAAAGTTGGAACAATAGAAACAGCCTGGATGGGTGTGACCAGCTCTCACAGCCCAGGATTTCTGATATTTCGTATTTTAGATTTTAGCAGTTGCTATTGGAGTCTCAACAGGGTTGGAAGCTGCAGTAAATGTATCCTGGCTGCTACTCTCTCTGAGCTTTCACTTGATATTTTTTCTCTCTCTTCTGCTGCTGGGTTGCATGTGAGAAAATCTGTGTCTGACTTTGCCATTTTGGCAAGGAGAGTGTTTATGGGATGTTGCTATATTGGAACAGTTAATTAATTATAGTTACTGTATCTATTATTCCATTAAGTTTTTGAATAAATTGTGTTTTGCTTAATGTTGAGTAGTTTGACGAATTGAATTGCATTTGGAACACAGCACTTAAAATTTGCCTTTAAAATAACAAAAGGGGGTCTAGGCTAACTTCTTAAAATATTTTGAGGGGATCTGGTCTAGTCCATACAGGTAGAAGTGGACAGATTTGTTTTAGGAAGTGAAATCAAAGATTATTGGGAGTTGATAGGAATTTGGAACACAAGCAGATAAGCCACGCTCTCATTGAATGGTAGAGAAGGCTTGATGTGTACTTCTCCTTCTTGTCCACATGGATGTACATTCTTGATTTTCAATCCTAGCAGATTCTGCCCATTGCTCCGCCCATCTCAAACTGGTAAAGCATCATTGAATGAGGAGAAAAACCAAAGCAATGCAGAGACCTAAATGGGCCCAGGAGAGAGGTGTAAATCAGTAACCAGAGTCAGGGGCTCTGGGCGAAGCACTGAGCTTGGAACAGGATTGTGAGGCTGTTGTTCTCAGCTGGCGGGAGCAGGGCTGCTGCGTTGAGGTCAAGCAAATGGGGCCACGACTGGAATCTGGGCCAGTGTTACTGTGCTGTGGTTGGGAGGCAGAGTCATAGCACTGGGGTTGGATGAGGTGGTGGGAGCCACTGTATTGTGGCTGGATGGGGTGGAGTGGTTGTGCTCAGGTCAGTGAGCAAGGCTGGGAGCCCAAAACTGCAGAGTTCCAGGTTTCTGTCCCTGGGCCTGCTGAATAGTGTTTACAGCGATGTTGCAGTATCTTCAGACTGTTTAGCAGTGTAAATAGGCACAAGTGTTTTACACCAGAGACTTTCCTTATTTAATGGGGATTGACTTTGTGAATAAATATCCCTCATTTTCTCTCTCTCTCTTTCTGTCTCCAGACAGACCAAGGATTTAATCAGGAAACTTCTTAGCCTTAAAACAGGTTGTGCATTTATAAAAACAAAGAAGCTTTATTTCATATTTCACAAATTCCTTACAGAACTTGCAACAGATTATATTTGAGTGCAGTCATGTGCTTAAAAAAGTAGCAGCTACTTTGCAACACAACAACATCCCACAAATCAAAATAATCGGTTTTAGACAACCGAGTTCAGTGAAGAATGTCCACATTTTGGGATTAGCTTTTGATCTGATTGGTGGTGTCTCCAGGAAGGTTGTATTTGTTCAATACTGTGTTAATCTGAAGTATTTGCGCAAATCCAAGAGAGTTTGAACCCACTACCTTCTGACATTAAGACATGTTTGGAACATTGCAATTTGCAAAACTGCCATGACTTTCACTCATTTGTGTCCATTTATAAAATTATAGATACCTGTTTCTGTGGTTAAATTACCAGTTTCATAGATGGAAGCAAAGACAATTAGATTGTGCATCTAATGGACTGAGAATGGGGTCATATAGGCTACAGTGGATCGAATGCCTTAGTTGTAGCAGTCATTTTATATTAAACTGTACAATAGAAAATGTGCAGCCTTGTGGTCAGTAGCACGAAGAAGCCCTTTCTAAAATTAAGATTTACTTGTAATGACATATACAGTATTTGTGTTTCAAACTGCCTGATAAAATATTCATTGTCTTACTGAACAAACAAACTTAAGCCATTTATCACCGATAAGTGCTGTCAAATAGTGTCACATCTCCTCAAGGTGGGTTTGTCTGATAAGAGGACAATTTGCTGCAGTCATTATTAACCAGATGCTATCTCCCCTGAATTGCATCTATAATTTCTCAACTTAATGGAACAAATTAAATAAAGAGTTTGATATGAGCTTGTTTTACAGACACTGGGCTGCCTTTGTTCTGTGTACAATGCTTATTTGCATATGTCAATTCTTACCCATCTGGCAAGAAGGCTTGGTGTCTATGGTTCAGCTGTCAGTGCAATGAATTATTCAGCAGTCTATTGCGTCTGCTTTTGACGATGTGTTATCTAATATGAAAAAACCATCAACATGTGAAAATCAGGCCATGGGCAAACTGCAACTGGAATTCGTCCTCAAGTTAAATATTTTAATGAGAGAATTGATGTTCACCCTCATAATTAAGGTGCAGCCAGCACGAGAACCAGTCATATTGCAGTGCCCATAAGGGAACCAGTAGACAGGCTTGAGTGGCAGTCTGTCACACTTCCCCAGGCTGGATAATGCCCAGCCAGGACCCAATACCAGGAAGCTGGAGTAGAACAGTTCTGTCCATTGAGGCCCAGAAGCAAGAACAAACTTAAACAAATCTTTGCAAGAGCTTTATTAGCATATGTAATTTGATAAAAGAAGAATCTTGTGCATGTTATCAAATCACATATAACCTGTCTGTGCATTGAGCCTGTCCGCCTGGTCCTTCAGAAAGCAGTCAGGTAAAGTTGAACTGTTTGAATCACAATTGCTGCAAAGCAAATGATGTCACTGGCATAGCATTCTAACCCTGGTTTATTTTTTATAGGCCAAAGGGAATAAAAAATTGCCAGAAATATTCAACTGTGCAACAAGCAGCATGTTGCATTTATCATTATCCACCAAAGTGTTGCCTGCCAGCATAAATTCTGTTCATTCACCACTGATACTGTTATCTTGCTGTGCCACTGCCTCAGGCTGAGCCATACCATTCACAGTGTCTTATTTGAACCTGAAATAAGCTTCTGACTCCATACTCCTTCTATCGTAAAAATGGCATGTTTCATCTTCTATAAAATGGCCCATCTCCAATCCTGTATTGGTTTATCTGTTGTGGAATCCTTCATCTATACAACTCCGTTATCTCCAAAAATGATGATTCCAAAACTCTCCTGCCCTCTTCTCCTTCTGACCATCTCCCCAATACCCTCAACCCACCACCTTCTGTGATCTCTACCCCAAAATCTTGTTATTTGTATTCCAACTCACACTGTACTGATAATCATAATGTCCATTTTACTTGCATTTTTTTCCCAATTCCCCAATAGCACACTATCTAAAAAAAAGTGTAGAATTCTATGTAGTCTGACAGAGTTTACCCCCTCACACCACTAACTGATGTATGGTAACACTTGGAGAGGAAGAGAACAAAAATCTTGCATTGTTTCAGTGCCTGATTAGATTACATTGATGCAATGAATTTGTTGAAAGGACTGACAGAGGTATTAAAGGGACTGCTATCTCCCAAATGTACAGTGACAAGTTCAACTCCCAATTCTTAGACGTTCCTGTTTATGCTGAGTGTTAGTTCCATCATATCACAGCTGAACAGCTAACAAATAATGTCTTCCAGTAGTGTGATAGTTCCCTAATGCAATGGTGAGCCAATGTAGTACTTACCTCATAAGTATGGGCCAATCTATTGGAAGACCATGGCCCAATCCTTGTAAACAAGGGCAGGAGAAAATACAGGCAAACAGGCTGTTTATAGATATTGTTAATCAATCTGTTCAGACACGTGATGATGCATGTCTGGAGCAGACTTGAACCCAGACCCAGAGGAAGGTACACTACCTCTGCACCATAAGAGACAGTCAAATAAAAGTAAAGTATTGCAAATCCTAGAAATCTGAAATAAAAATGAATTCTGGAGAAGCTCAGCAGGTCTGGCAGCATCTGTGGAGAGAGAAACAGTTTGAAGTCCAATATAAATCTTCTTCAGAAGTTTTCAGAACTTCTTCGGAAGTTCATATCAGATTTGAAATGTTAACCTTGTTTTTCTCTCTCCTCAGGTGCTGCCAGACCTGCTGAGTTTCTCCAGAAATCGCTGCTTTACTCACAAGAGACAGGTTGTTTATCTGCCAAGAAAGCCAAGGGCCAAATGTTCATTCACTTTGAGCAGATCCTTATCAGTCAGTCACAACTTGGCATTGAGAATTGAACTTTATCATTAGCACCATCCCCATACCACGAACACCTGACCCCAGCCTGAAAACCAGCTGCTCTATTTGACCGTGGACATAATAATTAAGAGATAAAATAAGAAAAGTGAGAAAGTTGGGCAATGAAGTTCAGAGATCAACAGAGTATATTTATATCATGTTTGGTCCTTTATTTATAACTGAATGGACATGGCTTGGCATTACTCTTGGAGTGCCCTTTCACCACACATTAAGCAATCCAGGATCACTCTGTTCTGAACAAAAACAAAGTTGCTGGAAAAGCTCAGCAGGTCTGGCAGCATCTGTGGAGGAGAAAACAGAGTTAACGTTTCGGGTCCGGTGACCCTTCCTCAGAACTGATGGTGGCTGGGAAAACATCATTTTATATGCAGAAAATAGGGAGGTGGGTGGGGTAGGGAGCAAACGATAGAATAGAGCCCAAAGAGAGAGAAAGACAGTTAGACAGACAAAGGAGTTGCTAACGATCAGGCTGGGAGGGTGAGTAGTTGTTAATGGGGACTGTTAGTGACTAACAACAGGGGGTGTGTAGTGGCAGGCTATGTGGTAACAAGGCCTGGTGTGTGGGGTGGGGGGCTGGGACATGGGAGAGTTTACGCCCGAAAATTATTGATCTCAATATTGAGTCCGGAGTGCTGTAGGGTCCCCAAGTGGAAAATGAGGTGTTGTTCCTCCAGCTTGCGCTGGGCTTCACTGGAACACTGTAGCAAGCTGGAGACAGAGATGTTGGCCAGGGAGCAGGGTGGTGCATTGAAGTGGCAGGCAACAGGTAGTTCAGGGTCTTTTTTGCGAGCAGTACGTAGATGTTCTGCTAAGCGGTCACCAAGTCTACACTTCGTTTCTCCAGTGTAGAGGAGACCACATTGTGACCAGCGAATGCAGTAGACTAGATTCTTGGAAGTGCAGGTGAAGTGTTGCTTCACCTGGAAGGTATGTTTGGGCCCTTTGATACTGGGGAGGGAGGAGGTAAATGTGCAGGTGTTGCACCTTTGCCGGTTACAGGGGAAGGTGCCGTAGGGCTGTGGGGAGGTGTTGGGGGTGAAGGAAGTATGTACCAGGGTGTCCCGGAGGGAATGGTCCTTGTGGAAGGTGGACAAGGGAGGGGAGGGGAATAGTGTCTGGTGGTGGCATCTTGCTGAAGGTGGCGGAAATGGCGTCTGATGATCATCTGGATGTGGATGCTGGTGGGATGGTAGGTGAGGATAAGGGGAACCCTATGACTGTTGCGGGACGGAAGAGAAGGGGTGAGGGCAGAAGTGCGGGAGATTGGTCAGACCTGATTGAGGGCCCTGTCGACAATGGAGCTGGGGAATCCTTGGTTGAGGAAGAACATGGACATTTCAGAGGCTCCCTTGTCGAAGTTGGCCTTATCTGAACGTATGCGATGGAGGCAGAGGAACTGAGAGAATGGGATGGAGTCTTTACAGGAAGTGGGGTTGAGGATGTATAGTCCAGGTAGCTGTGGGAGTCGGTGGGTTTGTAATGGACTTTCTCTGTTCTGATATCCCCAGAAAAAAACATTTGGGAAAGTAGATTTGGAGCAGCCTTCTCTGGGAAATGCTGACCTGGTTCTTGCAGCGTGCAACTCCTCAAACTCCTTTCTACAAATAACTGAGCTCCCCAGCAATACCCTAATCCCCCTCCCTTCCTGATCTAAGTGGGACACACATGCAGGTCATCAGGTTTTCTGCAAATGAGGAGGTTCAGTATTGTTGAATTTTCTAAAAGTTTATTTGATTGTGCATTTTTTGCTCTGAATGTTGTAGGAATTCTATCCATCACCATCATGGTGAGCAAAAATTATGGCCCATTCACATAACCTGACTATAGTAATGACAGCCTGTAGATCAAAGCTACTACCAAACCTCTTATGTGAAAGCTGCTGCAGTCCAATTATAACAGTGGCGTTCATCCAACAATGTAGTAAATTGTTTCAGAGATAGTAGGAACTGCAGATGCTGGAGAATCTGAGATAACAAGGTGTAGAGCTGGATGAACACAGCAGGCCAAGCAGCATCAGAGGAGCAGGAAGGCTGACGTTTCGGGCGTAGATCCTTCAGTTATGGTCTGACTCCAAAAAGCAGGATAAATTTAGCTCAACCACTTAGTGCCCTATCCTACTTCACCTAATCATTTGTATGATGATGCAAATTAATTGACAAAATCAGCATGTGACCTGTATTCCTCAATAACCAGTTTACAGATGCCCCATTTGAGATATGTCAGATCCATTCATCCCCAGATCTCATCGCAGTTTTGATCCTAAAGCAGGCACAAGATCAAAGCCAGAGAATAAATGCCAGAGATTTTCTCCTCTAAGTCAAGCCAGTATTTGACTGAGTAAGATATCAAAGGCCTCTAGCAAGGTCATAAATCCACCAGAGAAATTTTCCTTTTAAAGTTTTCGAGAAGGTTTGTAGCTCAAGTTGTGGATGAGGTGTAGACATGCTCACCAAGCCAGTGTGTTTGGTTGCAAACATTTCATCACCCTGCTGGGTAACATCGTCAGCGCGCCTCTGGTGAAGCGTTGGTGGTTTTATCGTATGTCATAGAATCATAGAATGGTTACAGCACATGAGGAAGCCATTCAACACACCAGGTCTGTGCCAGCTCTCTGCAAGTGCTGTTCCAGCTATCCCTATTTCCCTGTCTGTTCCCTATAGCTTTTCACTATACTTGTTAAATTTCCAATTCCCTATTTAAAGCCATAGTTTTATCTGTGCCCAGCACAGTTTCAGATGGTGCATTCCAGATCCTAAAAAGTTCTTCTTCATTTCATTGTTGCTTCTTTTGTCAATCATCTTAAATGGGTGTCCACAGGTTTAGTTTCGCATTAGAGAAATTGTAAATGAGCTTTTGACAGCATATTTACAACTTCAGTAACAAACAAGGATAAATCTTTGTGATTACATTCACAATCGGCAGAGGAGCTATTAACATCTCATGGAAGACAACAAACTGGAAACAGTAACACTACAAAGGTTTGTGATAGTGCATACATTCCAGCAATTCCTGCTAACATCTGGATTAATTTTGTCTCTTAATGAAAAGTGAGAGCAACCCTGCTTCTCTCCTAGACGATGAAACTGCATGATCAGAACTCTCACAACTCGAAGCTGCATATTCCTATGATTCTATTCGTGGATTGCAGGGAAAAACTGGCAAAACTAATCTTTCATTAAGAGAGTTTGACACCTAAAATGTTTCTCCTGTAATACGACAGTGCATTTTGAAAAATAGTGGCAGGATTTCAATGCCATCTTATTTTTGCACGTATTATATATGGTTAGTTGGTTAACTACCTTCCATGTCAGCTATTATATTGTTTGGATTGGGCAAGGGGTTGAACAGCATAAACCCATTCCTAGCAATAACACTTCCCATTCATCCAGGTTGGAGAATTAGTACCTTATGGCTCCTTCAGGGACCAGTAAGTCCTGAAGTGCGAATTGAACGCAGGATCATTTTGTTCATAAGTAGATAAGCGACTGACTGAGGCACTCCAGCTCCATATATTAGCTATTGCAATTTCTTTGCCATAAAAAAGATGAATGTGCATCAATAATCTTTTGTGGTATATGTGAATTCTATATGTGAAAAGTCGTATGATACTAAGGCTCAGCCTTTTAGCCAATTGAGTTGGCAAGACAAGTCATTACTGTCCTAAGATAACAAGGTGTAGAGCTCTACACCTTGTTATCTCAGATTCTCCAGCATCGGTAGTTCCTACCATCTCATTACCGTCCTCTAGTTTTCTCCTGTCTTCTCAATTTTTCATTGAATAGAGAACCCAGGGCCAGGTAAATTCTATTCAACAAAGTGATGATTGATCATACATTGGTCTAGAATGGTGTTGGACAGGAGGAACTTTTATCATAGATGTCAACACTCCACGTTCAATCTGTCCTCATCCAACGCCTATGAGAACCTCTCGGAGGTGCTATCAGGAGCTTGAATCTTGGTATCACTAACCTGAGGAACTGAAACTAGCAGTTCAGTACCTGTTTCAATTGAGATCAACTCACTCAATGCAGATCATGCATCAAACTGCAGATATTCTTGAATTTCAAGTGTAAAAATTTTGCTGACGATATGATTGCGAGATTGCATATTTCCCTAGTGATAAAACTAATAAAGTGGCAAACTGGCCATCTCTCAAAACTGACAAAGAAGACCTTCCAAGCAAGAGAATAGAGACAGAGCCAATAGTGTGGGTCTGCTGTGTGAGGATGAAAGGAACAGGAAATAAGCGGAGGATCTAAGGAAAACCAAATGGTTAATAATTCATGAATATTGTTAATATCGCTAAAATTAGAAATCTGCGCTTCATAATATGAAAATTTGAATGATTTAAAAACTGAGCAAAGATATTCTGCTGGACAAAAAAAAAGGATTCAATACAACTCAATTCAAAAAAAAACCACTGTGTGTTTCATCTACTTGTTCGATTCATAGGCTAATTTGGTGAGATGTATTTTACAGACTACATATAGGTTGTTTTAATATTATAGGAATAATTTCATTGTCATTCATTGCCTACTCCTGCTTCTAATTCAAGTGTTCAAATGTTATTACATGGTTTTTCATGCATTTCGCTTAAGGACAACATTGCAAGGCACACAGATGGAAACAGGGAATGTCTGTTCTGTGTCTTAACTTGCTTCAGCAAATCTAAGAAAAGTATTCGTTGCAGACTAAACAATTCTTAATGACAAATGAAAAAAAAATCAATGTATGGGTCACCTCAGGTTAGAGCAATTGGCCAACAGCATATGAGCAGCATATAGCACAAACTTCCTCATCTGCAGAATCTTCCTGGCATTAAAATAAGTTGGAAAATGGTCAGAATCAGGTATATTAATCATAAATATATATGTATATATATACATATGGTGGCATTTTTACCTTTATCCATGTAAATTTGAACTTCTCTGTTAATTTCCCCAATTAATGCTTTATTTTCAGATATTGCATTTTATGGTCACACTTTTGCATCCCATTCAGTTTTCATATGTCAACTATCATTGTGCATTTACAGGCTATGTCCACTAGGTGACTCTATTATCCGTAATCTGGGCCAAGTCTGTCCCTATCCCCTCTTCTTCCCCATCCCTCCAACAACCAGCACAGCTCAGTGCAGTCTCTGTTGTCTGAAGAAATGCCCAGCACTGTAGGAAGAAGGCCAATGACCTTCTCCACTCCACCAGAGTAGGTGCCATCATCTTCTCTCTGATATTTCACACTCCCTCTATCTCTGCTGTTGGACCTGCCTCCAACTGAGATTCATGCTCTGCAGATCTCACTGTTGTCTGTAACATCTTTGCTCCCTCACAATCACCGACCCCGAACCTCGATATGATTATCCCTGCATGCCTTCTGTGCTGCCTACTCACTCACTCTGGACATCTCCCCACCTGCACCAACAGTTACAGCTGTGCCAGCCACTTTCATCTTCCTTAGCACCTGACTCTCTTCCATTCCAGGAGGAAATCAGTCCACAAGAGGGCAAAAAGAGTCAAAACTGACTGATATTCAGCTTCTCATCCTTTGTGGGGAAAGGATCCTGATCACCATTAGTGGCTGACTGACTGGATTGAAGCCACTGCACAGGTATTGGAGACTTACTGTGCAGGGATCCCCTGACTAAAGGCTTTGACTTGACTGAGGACTGCTGACAACCTTGCATCTGTGCTAAACAGCACAGCAATACCGCAGTATTGTGAACTTTCTGGCTAAGGGGGAAGATGCCAAAAGATAAGGCAAGCCAAGGATGCTGTGAGCATCCAGAAAGGTTCAAAGTGAGTGAGTGTGAAGGGAACGTGCAAACACCTCAGAGAAGCACCCTGATCCAATCCATGAGCTGCGTACATCTCCCAACTCAAAGTGGCCTTGCAGCAGTATTGCAATGATAGTGGCCGTTTGCCTCAAGGTGAATCGGTGCAGTGCTGAAGCATCCTGTATGTGGATCTGAAATGTGTCATGAAGCTTCTTTGAGGCTGGCACAAATTGAATGCCAATGTCAGTGGACATGAATGTGTGTGGTCGGTGCCTATGAAATGTACCCTGAGATTTTGGTGTCCATCATGGAAGTCCTTTTGCGTAATTTGGCAAGCTGAAGTCACCAGGTACCTGCTTTGATTGCCATGGCGAGAATTCTAATTGCCTAGTTTTCTCTTGGTTGGTGATGGGATAGAAAGCCACATATTAATGAGGTCAGACGTGCAGTTAATAAGGTCATAAATAAGCAATGATCCCCCTTAATAGGCAATCTGCCACTGCTTAGCAAGACTCTTGCTTCGACGGGGAGATCTTAGTTAAACAATGCAGCAAATCACTCCCAAAGTCAAGATAAACTTCTCTGGACTTCTCACATGATTGTGCCACATTTCTCACCAAAGCCAATGGCATTCAGGCCCCTAGAAGACTGTGCCCCAAATATTTCTTCAAGAGCCCCAAACTAATGTCGAACCAAAACAACACTTTCAAACAAAAATTACAATGAAATAATTAAGTCTATGAATTGAGTTATCTTTTGTGTCTTTGATTAAAGGTTTACCTCAAGGCCTCAGCCTCTCCCAAAGGATGAAGGATCTTTCTTGAGCTTGCAGCATTGTAGGAGCTGATGAATCAATCAGTTCTTAACAAGTTTGCACAGAACAAGCCTTCACACTATAAAGGGGCCTTATGTGAACAGAACAGGATCTTTGTAGTCATTCAACTTAACTTGTGCAGGCAGGGTCTCAAAGAATGTTTGCCACTGAACTCCTACAACGGAACTTTCTGGAATGAAAGCATGTGTGTACCTAGTGCACACATAAGCCTGTTTCATCTCCACTGCCACTGACCCCCAGCATTTGACGTGCTTCAATCTCAGTGCTTTGACTCAGCAAGCCAGGCGATCACAAGGCTACTGCTTTGCAATGAACGGTACACAGTTTTATTACAGCAGCAGATTTAGCCATTCAACATATGAACATTGTGTATAGAAGTGGTAATATGAAGCCCTGCTGTGTTAAACAATTTTCTCTCCTTCAGGAAATGACTCCTCTGTTCTGCATGAGTGCTCAGTTTCTGTGTGCAGGACTGCATTTCCAGGAACCTTTTAAGAATTCAGTGAGTGTACCAGTCACATTGCCTCAAGGTGAAGCGCTGTAAAAGTTGAATGACCTGAGGAATTTTGTCCTTTCAAAACCAGATGGTTCATTTAGCTTTGGCTAAAAAAAAAGGACAACCTTCTTCCCTGGACATCACCAATACAAGAATCCTACAATTTGGAAAGAGTCCATTCGGCCCATTAAGTTTGCAAGGACCCTTCAAAGAGCATCCCACCCAGACTCAGCCCCTCCACCCTATCCCAGCAACCCCATATTTCCCATGGCTAATCCACCTAGCCTTCATATCTTTGGACAATGGGAGGAAACCAGAGGACCCAAAAGAAACCCACACCGTGGCGGCACGGTGGCTCAGTGGTTAGCACTGCTGCCTCACAACGCCAGGGACCTGGGTTCAATTCCACCCTTGGGCGACTGTCTGTGTAGAGTTTGCACAATCTCCCCGTATCTATGTGGGTTTCCTCCGGGTGCTCCGGTTTCCTCTCACAGTCCAAAGATGTGCAGGCGAGGTGGATTGGCCATTCTAAATTGCCCTCAGTGCTCAGGGATGAGTGGTGTAGGGGGATGGTTTCTGGGTGGGATGCTCTGAGGGTCAGTGTGGACTTGTTGGGCCAAAGGGCCTGTTTCCACACTGTAGGGATTCTATGGAATCTCCTGTTCACGTCCCCTTTACAGACACAGGGAGAATGTGCAAACTCCATGAAGTCACTCAAACCTGGGTAACCACTGAGCCATCGTGCCACCCTAAATACTGTAGTCTTGGGTCAGTTTCATGACTTCTAAATCCACCTTCATGTAATATAGCATGAGCATCCAAAGGAACCTGAAGTCACAGAGCTATGGCTAAAGATCAGGATGCAAAATCAAATCTTTCATGTAAGTACAATAATACAACCTGGTCTGCCCTAGAGGGTTGGTTCTTAACTGCTCTCTGGCAATTAGGGTTGGTCAATACATGCTGGCCCAACCAGCAACATCCACATCCCATGAATAAATGAATGAAAAAAAGCAAGCTTTCAGACCCATTATACCCTAAAAGTTGATTTTCTGTTTCTTTGGCTCTGGTGCTTGTACATTAACCTTTTAGGCCTTTTGTACCACACCAAAGTAATCTACCTGAATTTGCTGAGCCATTAAAAATCCCAATACTGCGTCATTATAGTGCTTGGTTCAATATAATAACAACAACAACTTTTATCAATGTAAATTGATGAGTTTTGACGCAAATCACATTGTGCAATTGATGAGTGAAGACAAAGTGGACCTGTTTAACCAGACTAATGCCTGCACAGAAATAATTCTCAGAAGAATGGAATGCATTAAATTTCTTTTTAATTCATTCATGGAACATGGGCTTCACTTGTCCGGTCAGCATTTATTGCCCATCCCTAATTACTCATGAGAAGATGGTGGGGAGGTGCCTTTTTGAACCATTGTGATCCATTCAGTTTAGATTCATCCACAAAACTGTTAGGGAGGGAGTTCCAGGACTTTGACACAGTGAGACTGAAGGAACTGCAATATATTTCCAAGACAGGATGATGAATAGCTTGAAGGCAGCTTTCAGCTGGTGGTGTTCCCATATATCTGCTGCCTTTGTCCTTCTAAATGGCAGTGGTCATGAGTTTTGAAGGTGTTGTCTGAGGAGACTTGGTGAATTTCTGCAGCACATCTTGTAGATAACACAAACTGTTGCTACTGTGCATTTTTTCACAGTGAATCTTTGTGGATGTGGTGCCAATCAAGTAGCTGCTTTCTCCTAGACAGTGCCAAGATTCCTGACTATTGTTGGAGTTACTCTCATCCACAAAAATGAGGAGTATTCTATCGAACTCATGATTAATGCCTTGTAGAAGGTGGGCAGGCTTGGGTAGTCAGGAGATGAGTACTCACTGCAGGATTCCTATCATCTGACCTACTCTTGTAGCCACAATATTTATAAAGCTAGTCCAGTTCAGTTTTTGGTCAATGGTAGCCCCGTGTTGTTGATGGCGAAATAATCAGTAATTATAATGTCATTGAACGTCAAGGACCAATGGCTACATTCCATCTTGTTGAAGGTACTCATTGTCAGATACTTGTGTGGCACTATGTTACTTGGTAACTTATCATCCAATGTATGAATGTTGACCAGATCTCGTTGCATTTGGACACAGATTGCTTGAGTATCTGAACAGTTGTGAACATTGCTGAACATTCTACAATCAGCAGCAAATATTCTTCACCATTATTGATGAAGCAGCTGAAGATGCTTCAGCCTGAAATGCTACCCTGAGGAAATCTCCTGCAGAGATGTCCTGGAACTGAAATGACTAACATCCAATCACCACAATCATCTTCCTTTGTCCCAGGCATGACTCTAACCAACAGAGAGTTTTCTTGATTAATATTCATTCCAGTTTTGCTAGAACTCCTTGATGCCAACCTTGGTCACAGTTGAGGGCGTTCTCGACCACTGAGGGGGGGAAGTTACGGTCCTTGAAAAACGAGAACAACTGAGATGTACGGGAGTGGAATGCCTCATCCTGGGAGCAGATGCTGTTCTCATTGTCTTTTATTGAATGTCTTACACATTCTTCCCAGTAAATCTATCTAGACCTCTGTCCTCATAGCAACCAAGCAAGGTGTTATCAAGCTGGTCACATGGTTCACTTCTACATTTTAGTTGAAATTAAACACAATTGCAAAATGTAAACTCTGAAACTTTCTATTTTTAGCAATAAAAACTTACGTCAATGATTAAGGCGCACCCTATTTGTTGAAATAACATTATTACTGCATGACACTACTTAAACTGAATACCTGAAGAAAACAGTCTGCCTTTCAGATCCCTAACTTTACCAATAGTCTAAGGGTTATATTGGCATTTCAAATCATTTCTGAAAAAAAGCAATGTAGAACAATTATTTAACCAGCATGTAGAGATCTAATAAAGTTATGTGTTCTTTTATGAATCACTTAAGTATGTGCCATGACACCTTGTGGGTCAGGTGCAGCATTTAAATATTTGTTCCATCAAGTTGTATGTCAATCAAGTTGAGACTATTGGCAGATTTAAATGTTCTAATTTAGGATTTATTCATCTGTAACAGCAAACTCTATATGACATTCAAATGGACAAGACAGCAAGGAAGCACAAATTCTAAAGAAAGAAAGAATTCCATTCATACAACATCATTCATGACATCTCAAAGTGCTTTACAACTGTTGAACTGTTTTAAAAGTGTGGTTATTGTGTAATGACTGAAACATGACCACAAATTTGACCATAGGCAAGGACTCACAAAACAACAATGAGACAACAACATAATCTGGTTTTAATTATTTTGATTGAGGGTTAATTATTGGGTGTGAGAGCAAGGATAACTCTTCTGCTCTTCATCAAAATAATTCCACTTAATCTTTATAGCCATCTGAAAAGGCAGACAGGGCCTCAGTTTAAAAATATATCTAAAAGACAACATCTCTGACAGTGTAGCACTCCCTCAGTACCGCACCCAAATGTAGATTTAGACTTCTCTGGAGTTAAGCCCGTAACTATCCTGCTATCATTGGGCCATAATTATTTGTGAGGGCATAAAAGCTACAATACAGTTCATGAGCTTTAGTTTGGCAATTTCTGTGATAAGCCATTGTACAGAATTATCTCAGTACTGCTTTGACTGAGACTGGAGACTGCTCTATCACATTACACACTACTTCATAGGTCACAATATAAAATAAAAGTATTTCATCCAGTCACCAAGATGACCAATTGAATACCTTCTCTGTATTAAATAAAACAATCTATTAACCAGGTTTCTTAACAATAAATTATGAGTTCATTATCAAAACAGAAGTTATTTAATATAATGTAGTAATTAGTTAACATACACAGTGAGTAATATAGCAGTATAAACGCTTAGCCCTATAAATATGCCCAAACTTACAGGTGGTCAAACACACGCACTTCAGCAAAAGAGAGAAAAAAAGCTTTCTCTGCAGTGTTCGGCTGTGTGTAAAACAAAATATATTGGCCAATAGGTTATTAGAGTC
Organism: Rhincodon typus; assembly: GCF_021869965.1. Lineage (NCBI taxonomy): Eukaryota > Metazoa > Chordata > Chondrichthyes > Orectolobiformes > Rhincodontidae > Rhincodon > Rhincodon typus. The sequence continues at coordinate 23,716,668 of NC_063361.1, forward strand.
ATAGAATCATTGAGATGTACAACATGGAAACAGATCCTTCGGTCCAACTTGTCCACCCCATCCAGCTATGCTAAATAAATTTAGTCCCATTTGCCAGCATTTGGCCCATATCCCCCTAAACTCTTCCTATTCATATACCCATCCAGATGTCTTTTAAATGTTGTAACTGTACCGTCCTCCAGTACTTCCTCTGGCAGCTCATTCCACACACACATCACCCTCTGCATGAAAAAGTTTCTTGAAGACAAAAGGATGAAGCATTGGATGTTCTGGAGTTTGTGGCTCTGATGTGCTAGCACATGTGATCAGGATGCTAAGCGTGCAAGGTTGTCTCAGGAGTCTTGCAGAAGGAGCCAGCTCAGAAAACCTTGCGATGTTTTATCATTCAGACTTTCAAAAGAAGCAGTAGGTTTCACCAAGACCTGATGTAGAAGATTTTCTTTTCAGGAGAGAGAGAGAGAGAACGAGATGGAGCACCTGGGTAGTTGTTCATAGCAGTCTTCCTTCAAAGTTAGGTTGTTCCTAGCAGTTTCTCCTCCAACAGAACCAGATGAAAGAAGAAGGTCTCCAAGCCAGTCACTATTAAAAGACAGCCGCAGAAGGGTGCAGAGAGAAGCAAGCAATTATCACCAGTCTTGTCATTTCTTGGAAGCTTTAATAAAACTTCTCCATTGTCCACGGGGAACAGGTAGTGACCTTGAGAAAGAAACCATTCCAGGTATACCCACAAATCCTGAAATAAGTTCCTTCTTCCACAATCATTCAAAATTTAAGTCCCTTAAGCAATATTAAATATGAAAGGTCTTTATGACAGCACTGAAACAAATAGTATCAATTTTACTTCATTTGCTTTCTTATCATGCTGAAAAGATTATTTAGAATACAGTGGAATAGTTGTAGAGTGCACCAGGCATGCATTAGCACTGATGCTAATGGCAATAAAACAACACTGCTATGGTAACCAAAGTCTCAAAGCATAAAAAAAACCCTAAAATAAAAATAGATGCGACACGATTATTGTTATTCAAGGGTACAGTTCACTGAGTAATGTCATCTGGAGCCTATTTACTGGTTGTATGGAGCGATAATCAAGGAAAGTGCTTCAGATAAAAGGGATACAAAATACTGAGGCCTGAAATTTTCTTGAAGCTTTTCCAATAACTGACTGGGAAATGCAGTGAAATCCTTCTTGGATCTTTGACACTAGTCAGTCACTGACCTGTGCTGTCCTCAGCTCTTCACTTAATAAAGAAGCTCACACATGAACAAAACCATGCCTGCAACTGGGTAAGACTTCAGCGTCGCTTCCCTATTTCTCCTTTTAGCTTAGAGAGAAAGTAAGGGAGAGAGAGAAAGTTATCTGCCAGCCCATTATTGGCAACATTTCTTTAAACCATTTGATGGAGTAATTGGTTGAATCAATGTGCTCTTATGAAAATGTTCTCTCCACTATTGCTCGCAAACAGGTGAATGTGCACAATAAAAAAGCAGAGAGAGATTTTGGATGAACACATTGCATGTCTGTACCTATTATCTCACAGTGTCATGTGAAGGTCAGAGAAACTTGTCATAGTACTACTGATGGAGATGGGAAAACGTACTGCACTTGGCAAAAGAGTGATAGATAATGATGACTTGAAGCGTGTGATTTCAGGGTTTAATCCAATACTAGGGTTCAGATAACAAGTATAACTCTACTCAAATTTTGTTTGCATTATTTACGATGTCACCTGAACCCTTATGTTCGGTTACAAGCTTTCAATCATTCATTGAGTTCCTTTAAAAGACAGAATTGAGAAATGGCCCCTGAACCCTTCCAGCTAGACCTGTCACATAGGTCAAATGCCTTTGAATTCATCCTAAACCCAACAGCATATGTGGTATTTGTCCTTGAGCTGTGCAAGTGCAGTGTTCATATAATTCTATATTTTCATTACTTTGTCTCAGTTAGGGCTCTCTTTGAAAGTCTTTTTCATCCTTGCTTTCAGAATGCAACTTCTGCATCCTGTTGTTTGCTATCACCTTCTCCCTGTTAAATCCCTCCATTCTATGTTATCTTGAGACAGGCAAAATATTCATGTACGTTGTTCTGTATATTATCTACAAAACAAAAATAAATTTCTTTCTTCAGTCAATACATTTCTGTAAAACTGACAAAACACTTCATTACACTTTGATTAATCATTTTTTAAGGATGGACTTTTTTTTAAAGAAAATATTTTAAGGAGGCAAAGAATAATAAATAACAAAAAGGCTGGATACTTATAGAGGGCCTGATGTCAACAGTGTGGATTTGAAATGAAAACAATAAGCGCAGCAGAAGATGCCAGACCAGGTCTGTGCTGACAGAGCTTTCCATTAACCTTATCTTTTCACTGAAGTCTACTTCCCATTAAGAGGAGAAGATAAACGCATTCCCAATGGTACAGATGCAGGTCAGTAGGTTATAGGGCTGTTTGTTAGTAGGAGGGCATGAAAACTAGGTTAGATGCTTTTTTGTCAAGACAAGCTTTTAATGTAGATACAGTGTGATCAAGTATTTGTTCCACATGCAGCAACAAGATAACAAGTCCAATGATTCATGCAGATGTGTAACCACCAACAAAAGCAAAGTAATCATTGTCACCAACTATAAACAGTCACTTCCACTGTATAATAACTTGCTTTTCCTTTAAGTTATATTACTTTAAACTTCAAATGGCATAATGCCATGCTTCCCAGGAGACGCACACAGTTAAGAATTTCTCAGGTTGCCATGGGTAACTGCATTTACGAAAAAGAAAGACTTGCATTGATATAGAGGTTTTCACAAGCTCTAGACCTCTCAAGGTGCTTCACAGCCAATGAAACACTTTTGAAGTGTAATCATTGTTGTGATGTAGAGAACGTGACAGCAAGCCTACGTACAGTGAACACAAACAGTAACGAGATAACGTTCAGAAAATTTGTTTATTTGTTTTATGTTGGCTGAAGGAGAAATATTGGCCCAACTGCTGCAAAAAACACCTCGGCTCTTTGAAGTGGTGCCAAGGGATTTTTACATTGACTTGAGAATGTAGACCAGGGCCTTGGTTTAACTTTTGACCTTAAAGTGAGGCACTCCCTCAGCACTGAATAGGAGAGACAGCCTGAAGATTCCTTCCGGTTAGTATTTCCACCTTATGGACAAGAGTTTAATGTGACCCTTGCTCTCTTCCCCTCTAAAATGCCCCATGGCATTTTTTGAAGTAGAGTAACAGGTTGGGGGATGGTAGCTGGCTCTCCTATTGCCCTGGTCAACGATTGTCATAAACCAGTATCACTATAATAAAGTAGATTATCTGGTCAGAGATCTCATTGTGGGATCTTGCTGTGCAAATAATTAGCAAGCCATACCATCCTATCACAATTAGCATACGCTCTAAAGCTATTCCATCAGCTGTGATTTACTTTTCGGTATCGTGGAAATGTGAAAGACACTATCACCATCAATATTCTCAAAGCATCTCCTGTACCACCACCTTGACCTTGTCAGAAAAGCAGCAGAGGCTTCACTTACCTGTGCATGTGGTATATCTACTGCATTTCCAGTGAAGTTACTATAACATAGTAAGCGCAGCATGACTGAGCTCAAACTGAGAGAAATGGCTGATTTTCACTCTTCCTTTCTAGAAATAGTGAACAGACAAATTCTTATCTCACACACTGTATTTGAGACTCATCAGCATCACCTCTACTGTCTGTAAATGTATTATTATCCAGAACTTCAAATCCATATTGCTCCTTCCCCTCCTCAGGCTCCCTTACACTTACAACCTCAGATGGATGGTGGCACAGTACTAACGTCACTGGGGCTAGCATTCCCAATGCCCAGGCTGCCAACTTTAAGGGCATTTAAATGGTCATTGGATAAACATATGGATGATAATGGAATAGTGTAGGTTAGATGGGCTTCAGATTGGTTTCACAGGTCGGCGCAACATCGAGGGCCGAAGGGCCTGTACTGCACTGTAATGTTCTATGTTCTATGTTCTGTGGATTCACATCCCGCCTTGACAGATAGTGGAATTTAAATTATTTATGAATAATTCAGGGAATGAAGGCTATGATTTCAGTAATAGTAACCATGAAGCTGTTGCCGATTCTTATAATAACCCAACTGTTCTCCAATGTCCTTAAGGGAAGGAAATCTGCCATCCTTACCCAGTCTGGCCGACACGTGCCTCCAGAACCACAGCAATGTGGTTTACTCTTAACTGTCCTCTGAGATGTTCTAGTAGGCTACTCAGTTCAAAGGCATTTAGGGATGGACAATAAATACTCAGCCAGCAATTCCCACATCCGAGAAAAGAGGGAAAAAAATTGACAGACCAAATAAAAATGGCAGATATTCCATCCTTTAAGGATATTAGTGAACTAGAGGGGTCTTTAAAACAAAATCCCAAATGTTACATTACTTAAAATTACCTGATTCTTTCCAAATTTAGTAGTGTTCTGCTCTCAGATCATATAACTATAAGATCATGAGAGTTAGGAGCAGAAATAGGCCACTCAGCCCATCAAGCCTGCTCTGCCATACAATGAGATTATTGCTAAATCTGGTTGTGGCTCAACTCCAAATTTCTGCCTGCGTCTCATAACTCTTAATTCCTTTGTTAATCAAATGTCTGCCCAATTCAGCCTTGTATATAATCAATGGCCCTGTTCCATTGCTGTCTGTGGAATAGAATTCCAAAGAGTAGTGACCCACTGAGATAAGAAATACCCTCCTCACCTCCATCTTAAATGGACAATCCTTATTTCTAAATCTCCTTATTTCGAGAATCCCCATGAGAGGAAACATCCTTTCAGCATCTACCCTGCCAATTCCCCACAGAATCATTTACGTTTCATTTAAGATCACTTCTCACACTCCTAAATTCACATTCAATGAAAATGAACTACTAAATTTAAAATTTATGCTCAGTTCCTCTTCTGAATCTGCCTGCATCCTGTGCTGGCCTTGAGGATGATACGTTGGATGCAAAGGCTGGTGGGGTGGAAAGTGAGGACGAAGAGAACCCTATCTTTATTATGTTTGGAGGGGGATGGTTAGGAGCTGTGGAGCGGGGAATGGAAGAGGTACAGTGGAGGGCTGTCTGGATGACAGGGGGAGGAGGAAAAGAGCGATGTTTGGAAAAGGCGGACATCTGGGATGCTTGGGGGTGGAACATCTCCTCGTCAGAGCAGATGTGACAGAGACTGAGGAATTGGGAAAACAGGATGGAGTTTACAGTGTGGAAGGAGGTGTAGTCTAGGTAGCTATGGGAGTCTGTGGGTTTATAGTAAATGTTGGTCCGTAAACTGTCACCAGATATTGAAACGGAGAGGTTAAGAAAGGGGAGAGAGGTGTCTGAGATAGACACCTTAAATTGTTTTTGCTTGAAGAGAGACATAGACCAATAACTGAATGACTTTGGGGCATATAAGGTTCAAATGCACAATGCCATGGAATAGTAAAATGCTTGCAGTCATCAATGACTTCTGAAAATTACCCCTGTTTCTCCATTGTCCATCCTAAGCTCTAAGCTCTCTGTCTACTGCAATGGAAATCAAAATGAGAAGAAAAAATATAGACTTGCATTCATATAGCACTTTTCATGACTGCTGGACATCTCAAAGTGCCAGCCAGCCAAGGAAGTATAATCATTGTAATTTAGGAGTTGCATCAGCCAATTTTCACACAGCAGACTGCTGGATACAAATGTGATGCTGGCCAGTGAACCTGTCTTTTGTGATATTACCTGAGGGATAAAATTTAGCCAAGAAACCACGGACAATGCCCTTGTAAGGGCTGAAGGAGCTTAAGTTAAAAGGTGCTATTTAAATGCAAGTCCTTGTGGAAATCACATGGAATCATTAAAAATTTGAGCTTTCCAATTGTAGAGGGTGTCAAAAAGTTTAGCTTTGCTCATTTTGCCAAAGCTAAGCATCAATCGAACTTTTCTCTCTATGATCCAACACAGTTGCAACTGATATGCAGAAGGGTGTCACTGTAGCTTGCAATCAGAGTGATGCAGCAATCCGAAGTGTATTATCTGAAATGTTAAGAAAAGTGTGAGTTTAAACTAAGTTTCATGCATAATGCATGTGGAATATTCCCAGACTGCTAGAGTCTTAAGGTTGTACCTTAGGAAGAAGCTAAATAGGAAACCAAGGCTTCTTCAATGGCAAAAGGTAAACAATTTACCAGCAGCACCCATTACAATTCTCCCTCTCGTCACTCAGCACTAAATGGAGGGCACCGCACTCATCCAGCATTAATGAAAATCAATGATAACCACAAATCCTCGTAATATCACTTCCCCAATATCTTTACCATGGGAATGAGGGCAGGTGGAGAGGCCACTCAGCAGTTGACAATGATGTTGGGATAAAAACTAAAACTTTTGGAAATGCTTAGCAGGTCAGAAAGTATTGACAGAGAGAGAGAATCAGACTTAATTGATGAAGTTGATGACCTACAAAGTTATGAACCTGAAACGAGTGATACACAGCAACCAAAAAAAGATATGGTAACAACACTGGGCAAGTAAACAAGAGGCCCAACCAATACTCTGAGGACATGGGTGCAAATTCCATCACAGCAGCTGGTGGAACTTAAATGAATAAATCTGGAATATAAAGTAATGATGACCATAACTGCCATCATCAGTTGTTGTAAAAGAGCCTTCCAGTTTGCTGTTGCAGAAAACACAGCGTGGCACAGTAACTCCGTGGTTAGTACTGCTGCCTCACAGTGCCAGGGACCTGGGTTTGATTCCAACCTCAGGCAACTGTGTGTGCGGAGTTTGCACATTCTCCCCATGTCTGCGTGGGTTTTCTCCCACAGTCCAAAGATTTACAGGCTAGGTGGATTGGCCACAGGAAGTGTAGGGATACAGGGATGGGATGGGTTTTAGCAGTGTGTTCTTTGCAGGGTCAGGATGGGCTGAATGGCCTGGTTCCATACCGTAGGGATTCTATGAGTTCATTAATGTCATTTAGGAACAGAAAATCTGCCATGTTTACCTGGTCTGGCCCACATCTGCCTGCCGAACCATCATAACATTGTTTTCTATCATGGCCTAGCAAACCACTCATTTTATGGGCAATTAGTGGTAGGAACAAATGTTGGCCTGGTAAGTGATACCCACATCTCATGACAGAATTATGAAAAGCTTATGTTAACTCAGCTCAATAGATGCAAACAGAGCAACATTCAGGGGAAAAAAATTGAATGCCAATTTGGGAATTGGATCAAAGCTCAAAGGTATTCGCCTTGAACTATTATTCAACCATTTACTTTTTCATGCCAGTTGCTGGTGAACTTGGACCTTATGGCTGATGTAGGTGGATTCAGCTTGTCAATAACTGTCAGCTCTGTCCAGAGTGTCCCCAAGCACTTGTGTAATAGATGAAACAATTACTCATTGCCTGAAATCATTAACCTCCGATATAGGGGAATTCTAACCTCCCAACACCTCATCTATTGATTCTAACTGAGAAACAATCTTCGTATACGATTGATTTCAGGCATCAAAACACACATGATTTATTTATTGATTTCCATTAAAGATACCAGACTAATTACTACACTATTTGCAAAGATCTTTTTGTGCTTTATGAAAACTACATTTTCCTGTACTGATAACTATGGGAAAAAAAATGTTCATTTTTACTTAGAATTTAAGATCCATTCATGCAATGACAAGAATTTCTGGTTTATAGGTTTGCTTATTTTGAGAATTTCATTAGTCATATATGTGCAGAGAAATTAAATTCAACAAATCAAATTGTATTCGAATTCACAATACTTTGACACATCTGAAGCAGTAAACAGGATTATAATTGATATAAATACATAAAATGTACAATCAAGAAGAGTATGTTTATAGACCTCAATGAAGAAGAATCATGGAATCCATACAGTATGGAAGCAGGCCATTCAGCCCATCGAGTCACACCAACCCTCTAAAGAGCATCTCTCCCAGACCCACCCCTGTAACCCTGCATTCCCATGGCTAATCCACCTAGCCTGCAGATCCCTGGACACTACGGGCAATTTATCATGGCCAATCCACCTAAGCTTCACACCTTTGGACTGTGGGAGGAAACCGGAGCACCCTGAGGAAACCCACGCAGACACGGTGAGAATGTACAAACTCCACACAGACAGTTGTCCGAGGGTGGAATTGAATGCTGTAAGGCAACAGTGCTAACCACTGAGCCACCGTTGGTCTTAGTATTCTTATTAATCTTAGTCTAAGTTATTGATGCCCAAGCAAAGTCATCAGCAGATCATAGACTCAATCTTGATAAAAAGTAAAGGTTTATTGCCTTTGAAGTGAGATGTTTGCTAGGCTATTTCAGAGGGCAGTCAAGGATAACCACATAAGCTATGGGTCTGCAATTACATGTAGGCCAGATCTCCTTCCCTAAAGGATGTTAGTGAGCCAGATGGGTTTTTATGACAGTTGGTGAAGGTAATATGGTTGCCATTAGGCTAGATATCTCCAGATTTTTATTGAATTCAAATTTCCCTGTTTGCCACAGTGGGGATTGGGATTACTGGTTCAAAGACATTACCACTACATTTCCACCTCCCCATCAGGGAACAACATCAGTGATTTCAAATTAGAGATAACCTGAAAGGAAAGCATATGAAGAATAAAGGCAAAACATTGCAGATACAGGAAATCTGAAACAAATACAGAAACTGCTGGAGAAACTCAGCAGGTCTGGCAGCATCTATGTAGAAAGAAACAGTATTAATGTTTTGATTCTGGTATGACTCAGTCATCGGGTTTGCTATGTGCTGTCTAATCAAGTTTTCTTGAATGCTGTTCAACAATTTTGTGTCCTCTGTGTTTCTCTCACTGATCCTATCCCAGATGGTAGTTGGGTAGTTGAACTCCCCAACTATTATTGCCCTATTGTTTTTGCATTCAGAAAATTGTTACATATTTGTTCCTCTTAACTCTCTTCCTGACTATTTGGAGGTGTCTAGTGCACACCTAGCAGTGTGACTGCCACTTTTTTATTTCTGAGCTTTATTTGATGCTTTATTTAGTCAATCACCCCTTCTCATGATTTTTTAACCAATAATGCTACGCCCCCAGTTTTTTGATCTCTTTCTCCAACCTACCTGAAAACCCTAGATCCAGAGATGCTGAGCTGGCATTCCTGCCCACCATGAATCCAGATTTCCATTATAGCAATGATAGCATGCTGCCCCATGTCCATCTGTGCCCTCAGCTCATCAGCTTAATTCACCATACTGCTCGAGTTTCTAAATATACTTTATAATATGGCCAATTCACCGCACTATATGTTTTATTAATCTCTATCTTTCAGAGTCACCTGCTAAGTTTCTGCCTCCCATTCCTGCTCTGAATTTACTTCAGATTTCTAGCTCCCTGCCAATGCAATGCATTCCTGTATCCTTTGGCATGAGAGTATAAGTAGGTGGATGTCACCTCTCACCAAAGCAACCTCATCCACCTGCTCTCTCCTCACCACTCACAGTATTGTATTGGCCTGTATAAATCAGAACAGGGTTGAATAATGCCAATCCCACAAAAAGAAACAGATGCTAATGTCATCGGATTTCAAATCTCTGTGTTTCATTCCTTAAACTGATTTCCAATCTTTACCCAGTGCCTAGCAACCATATAGATCTATGCAAAACAGACGTGGTTAGGACTGAGAGCAATTGAAGTGGAGATGAGGTGAATGTCATTGAAATCTCATTTTACATGATCTCACTCCAAAAGAGGCAAGCCCGTCGAACTGTCATGGAGGAAAGTCTTTAAAGTGGTACAGTGAGTAAAGATCCAGTTCCGAAATTTATTCGCACTGCCCAACATCCTGAATCAGACAGCATTCAACTCAAAATTCCAGTTATAGAGTCATCTAAATGCCAACTAAACCACCAGTAATTTCTGTTTAAATTTAACATCCTGTATCCCCAAAAAGCCCTTTGGGCAGAATCCTACTGGGGCATAATGACATGACCTTTGATTAAGATTTGCAGCAGAATCATGGGAGAAATCCATTGAGGCCTATCTCTACTTTAGAAGCAACTCATTGCATCCATAATGCAGCTGCCAGGCATCAAGGTGAGTTTCTGACAAACCAGCGGTGAGTTGCCAATTAAGGGAATTATTATTTGTTATTATTAATAACTGCACATCACGACTCGTTAATATGCAGCTTTCCATCTTAACCAAATGAACCAAACTAATGAGTCATTGAGAATTCTTGACATGGAAGTCAGAGTGGGCACCTGGCGGTTTCAGCTCACCGCTGGCTGCTTCCAGTTTCCATGTTGTTCAGCACCGAACGGCATCACAGGGCATGATCCATGGGCGCCAACTGCAGGCATCTCACATCCACAAACATTGGCATCTGACATTTGCCAACCCCTCACAATGGCACTTCTTCAATCCACTTGCAGGATGCTCAGGAAGGATAGCGCTACATTGCAGGATACACTGGCTGTAAGGACATTTCAAATTTAGGGACACTCACCCAGTTCACAGGTTGGACCAGGCTGCCACACAGGCTTGTTTGCCTGCTGCCTTAGCACTCGCTCACATAGTGCCTACCTGCATGCTTGAAGCAATCCTGTCTTGCTTTGCCATGCTTATTAACACAGTCACACATCCAGGCAGCCTGCCTTGCTGTTCAGCAGTCCTCACACAGGGGGGCATTCATCTACCTGGACAATAATGTGTTATATCAGCCATGTCTCAGATCTTTAGGGAAGCATCCCTTACTGACATGCATGGACACACCCGTCAGTCAGGGACTCCCTGCACAGTAACTCAAGGGTAGCCTCTGATAGCAAGGGATTGACCATGGTTGGGCAGGGAGTCTGTGCCCCTGCCGTCTATGAAAACGGTCATTGGTCAGTCATGTGAATCCCTAGCAGCCAATCCGGGCATTGGGGAGATGGATAGCCATCAATCAAGGGCCTGGGCACTTCTCACCAGGAGGTGGACCAATGTCAGTCTGCTGGGTCTGTCCGGAGGAAGTAAGCGGAGAGAGTGTTGGGGATTGGAGGCTGCAGGCTGGCGGTGGTGGTGGGGGTGGATGGAAAGAAGGTGACTATTGTGAAGTGGGGGATAACTGTATTTGTAAGGAGGCGTTAGGATAAAGTATGGATGGGTTCAGGTTAATGCAGGAGGGCGGCTCATCGAGGGTCAGGAACAACCTGGCCTCAAGGGGTGAAGGGGGAATGGGTGGCACAGTGCATGACCACACCTTACACAGTCTCTTCATAGCCCAGTGGGACAGGCTACTAGGATATTATGGGATGGGCTAATAGGAAGGATATGTGGATGCTTGTGGCTCATTGACATGTACAGGCAGAGGCTGGAAACCACTGGTCAAACAGCGGGCCTTGTTACCTTCCATCAAAAAAGCACAATGGGGAAGCGAATGGCTGTGACCAGACCCGAATGTGCAGGGTAAGTGTATCGACCTGTGAGGGAAGGGGCTCCAACACCTATTGATCTGAGGCCCTTCAGAACATAACATTACACATATACCCCTGCTTTGTACAAGGCACAGACACTACAACGACCATATATTTTAACTTTGTTTTATTTTGATTGTAGGCTGATTTGGGAAAAGGAAGGAATGGCTGTACTTTTAAAAAGCAAGTTATTGGAACTCATTCTAAGTTGTGTTTACAATATTGCTTACAAGCAGTGGGGAATTTGTAAAAGGAGACAGCACGGTTCTGGTATGTTTGTACAAAGTAAGATTTGGCCAGCAACAAGCAGCTGATTAGCTTGGGAAATTTGGACCAGTGTAGACACCAAATGTGATCAATCCGAAAGCAAGTCTCCGATTGGTTCTTGGGTAGCCAATGAGCTTGTGGAGAGATGATCAGCCCTCTGGAAGTGGAAGTGAAATTTTTCTCTCTCCCCAGTAAAACATCTGAAACGAAAGAAAGCTGGTAGTTTTCTCACACCAGTTGCTCTAAGCTGTTGCTTTTAACCTACAATTCAGAGGCTTAATACTTTGTCAATCAGGCGCTCTGTGCCTCCTGCGAAGATGTGAAAAAGCTTGAGGGAAAAGCTGGAGAATTAAAGACTTGGGAAATGAGCTTTTCAATTGAATCATGAGGATTGGTGCCACTGAACTGTTCCCCAGTTTTTTGTTTCCTTCACCATGACACCAAGTTTCTTCGTCTGGCTGTAAGTGCGTGTAAAGGTACTTTAGAACAGGGTTAGAGGTTTAACTACTAATTTTATATGTCAACAGTTCATGGTTGTTTACATGTGGTTAGAATGTATTTATTTCTTACTGAGTGCAGAAAGTTGCTCCATCTGTTTTCAGACTATCAGACAGGTAAGTTAGCGACTCCACATGTTTTGATAAACATGTTTAACTTTTGTGATGACTCTGGAAATAATGGGGCTTGATTTCCAGCCAGTGAAGCATCACACTTCTGATGGGGCAGAGGGCAGTTCCTCTTCTGACTGTGTGACTCCTGACACTGCTCTATCTCCTTGGGAGTTGGAGTGCAAGCAAGGTGTGTCTTCCTCGTCAGCAGACACTGTAGGTGCTGGACCTAGCTCTCCATGACAACTGCCAACCTGTCCATTAAGCAGTCAGACTGGTGCAGACCAGAGACAGCTGGGTCCCCATAAGGCACAGCTGCTGCAAGGTGCCATTGGCATGGGCACGTCAATTGCAGTACTGACCTCTGATTAATCAGCTGAGAGGAAATTAAAGGGAATGCTGTTGAGGCACCAGGCAGAGTGGGGTGAAGATTGGCGCAGGAGGCTGTGAGGCCAGGAATGGGAGGGAGGAGGGAGAGGGCAGGAGTCCGGGACGTGATGAAGGGTGGTGGGAAGGGTTCCAAGGGGCAAGAGTCCCTCTCCAACCACCACTGGTCTGGTGCCCATCCGGGGTAATGGGGGCACATGGCTCAAGGCTGGGTAGGCCCTCCTTCCTTTACTCACACTCATGTAGTGTCTGGTAAATGGGCTCCTGGTGCATTCAATAAACTCAGGCTTGTTTTAATGTGCGTTCCCAAACTCCAGGTTAGAGCATGGGGCAGTACAGCTTTAAGGAAAACGACACAGACTGCCTATTGATTGGTTGGAGGACTGAAGTGCAGAAATGAAGCTGTTGCAGAAGGTATCTTCACGTGTTTGTTCAAAGTGACTTTCCGGATAATGAAATAAAAGAATTGAAGTCACATCTTCGCTATCTGACTGCATCAGAGGTCGGTGGCATCCGTGCAGCTCCTTAACAGCCTGAGCCCTTGATCACAATGATGATAGCTGACAATCTGTCAAATCGAAAAAAAGAAAGATTGAGGAAATTAGCTCCCCGCAGATTTACAACTACAAATGTGGAGTAGAACAATCACAACTTGCATCAAAGCCTCTGTGTTATTTTGAAATTATCCGATCAGGATTCTGGTTACAGCGAGCGATTCTGTCCATGTGTCCCAGCATTTTGTCCGTGAACCAGCTTGGAAAGAAATGGGACAAAGCTGGAGCAAACTGGCTAAGCCAAACTGGCAGGGAGCTGCGATCTGGACGATGATTTAACAGGCTCTTCCCTGGCCATTTCCTCAGTGCAGGCAGACGACCTTAGGACCGGGTATGCTAAAAAATTAAGTAAGGCAGCTGAGTTTGTCTGATGCAACACTAACACAGCTTGATTCGCAAGCATCTCCACGCTGTAGTTTAGCCTGAGGGGCTAACATAGGTAATGTATTTGAAAAATCAGCAAGAGACACTCTGCACTGTGGTGCCGTGTAAATTAAAGCAATGCATTACTTTGAGAATATAATGCCTGCCCATTTCAACAGCACAGTTTGTGCTCTTTCCCATCTGTCCATGTATGACAAGTGGAAAGATACAAAGAACACAAAGCCATGCTCTATTTATACCATCGCCTTCATCCAATTAACTCACTATATTAAACCAATTGCTTGTGTATGTCAATGGGATGAATAACAGTGAACAATTTGGAAAATTCTCTATTTGATGAGAGGCTCTTTATAGTCAAAGCACAGAGATGATTACTGATTGTTACAATCACTGAATCACAGACTGTTACAGCACAGAAGGAGGCCATTCTGCTCATCGTGCCTTGACTGGCTCTCTAAACAAGCTGTGCAATTTATTGAATTCCCTTCTATTTCTCCATAACTTTTCCTTTCCAGATATACATCCAACTTTCTTTTGAAAGTTTTTATTGATGCTGCCTTCACTGCCCTTCCATATAGTGCATTCCAGGTCACAAGAACATTCCATGTATAACAAAATTCTCCTATTTCTCCTGAACTTTGACCAATTATCTTCAATTATCCATGGGCCAGAGTATGTGCTGAGAACTGGAAGGAACAAATAGCCATGGTCCAAAAAATGCTGAGCATGGGGAAACAACCTTCATTAACCAGCACAGGTAAAAACCTGGCCATCAGGTACAAGACACTCTCTGGGTTGTTGTACCTGGCACATATCAAAGCCATCCCACACTCTTCAGCCCTGGCCAGCACCCAAGCCGTCAGTCACTTTATCCAGAGGTTAACAAAGGACTGTGTTCACAGCCACATGAGGTACAAACCTTGAGGTGGAGGAGGATAGCTTGTACCCGACATCACCCTCATCCTGACGGCCACTTTCTCTGCTGCTACATCAACTTGTGTGTAGACCCTCAGTCTGCAAACACCAAGTGTCACTAATACTGAGATGTTGTCTATCCCTGGTTTTAGAAAGGACAGCTTTGCCCACATTGCCACAGCATGCCCACGTAGTTGAGTGGTTCCATGCCACTGTCCCTTGTGAAGAGGTTTAGACAGAAAAATACCCTTGGCCATAGGTCCATCAGGCAGTGGTCAGCATGTAATATCCTCAAGGCCCTGAGGCAAAAGGCGATAGTCAATGCTGGTGGTTGGTTGCCTGAGCAGACTGCCAAAGTCATTTGTCAGAATGCCTCATCACAAGAATGATAAACAAGTACCAAGATGCAGCTTGGCTGGTGCTGAGAAAGCTGTTCCTGTCAGATTCTTCCTACACCACCCAGAATCTCAGCCCCTCAGAACGTTGTCCTCGAGGTGGCTGTAGACTGTTGTCCACCTCCCTGCGGAATGTTCCTTTGCAAAGAGTGTCTAGAGACGATGCTGTGGTTTGTGTTGGGGTTCATTCTGAACAGCTCCATGATGCAGGACTCCATAACCTATAGTCTGCTCACAGTGGTGCACACTGAGATAACAACCCACTGTGCCTGGAATACTGTGAACTTGATTAAAAAAAAGAAACACGCTTTGGTCTGCCTGTAAATTGCTGGCCTTCCAAAGCAAGGAGCTGTCCTTGACCATGTGATGCAAACTGACAGATCCCAATGCCCAGCATTATGTACTGAGGAATGCACTAAACCTTGGGGCAGCAACTGCACAGATGCAATGGAGAAGGATCACTGTTTCAGGTCTTTTAGTCAGAGCATACTGAGGATCTGGGCACTGTAAACCCTTCTGGGTGAGTGCCTCAAAGAGTGCATGTAGTAAATCAAGAATATCGAAGATGCAATGAGGCATTGCAGAGGGAAACATACTGTCTGGAGAACTTTACATGGATTATACTATTTGTAATTGAAAGATCATGTCCTTGGGCTGCACATCGGACAAGGAATGCTTTTGCTAAATCTGAAGACTGCGTTTATCTTACAAGCTTAATTTTTATGCAGTGTCTAAGTCAAAATGCTTTTGTTTGCAAATTTTATGAATAAAACTTATTTTTGGGGTATGAAAATCTCAGTTTTGTAATAGTAGTGATACTACATTTGCCATCAGTGTCCCTTGAATGAGGAACATTCCTGTTCCTGATAGCTCTAATGATCTTAGCTGGACATGTTTCCATGTAGATGTCAGTTTTTATCTAATTCTACTAGAATACCATGGGTTTTTTTTTAAATGGCCTACAAACATTGACTATCCACATGATATGAGGTTGCACGTGAGAACTTAGACCATAAGCAAAGAACTGAAGGGTAATTGTAGACCATATCCAAGTAGAGGGTTACAAGCAGAAGGGAGAGGGGCAAGTACAAGTGGGAATAAAGTCAGAAAAAGAGCCACTTTGTAACAGCTCCACTTTATGGGTTAATACAACATGGGCTGCATATTTCAGGGGGTAAGTGTCTATTGGATTCATTCCTGTGGAAAGAAAGTTGGGCAGGATCTGACTCATTGTGGGGAGCCCTGACAAATGTCAAACTTTAAACAGTGGGATATCCGCCCCTCTCAAAAATCCAATCTGCAGGAGGGAGCCCACAGAGGATTACAGCTGCCCCAGAAAAGTTTGTCCGATGTTTTAGGATGGGGAGGGATCTTAGAGTTCAGAGACTAGGCAGGGGGTGGAGTGCCCAGGTTTTGTAGGGAGGAAGGATGGAAAGGCCTTTGGCATCTTTGCTGAATGAGGTGACTCCTTTCTTTCCCACTGTTTTTTTTAAAGTAAACCATAAAAGAACAGTTTGCCCATTTATATCCACCGACCTAAATCAACCACGTTATGGCTTGGGGGTGTATTATTCAAGTCAATAGGTGAATTGTAATTATTTATTTACATAGGGTGGGTGCCAATTTTGGTGACCCCGCACCTCACCCCTCCCCCACACCCCTGTCACCTCCTCCCTATGCATATTATGGTGGTCAGCTCAGGTTTATGCAGGAAAGTGTATTTTACACCAGTCCCTTGCCAAAAAAATGTCCAGTGAAGACACATAAAATCCCACCACATAATGGATGATATTGAGGTGCAGATTAGAAGGTCCCATTTTAATTCTGCATAGAACTAGTCTGACCTTAAGAATGGACTGTTATTACCAATCAAAGAGAAAATCCTCCAGTGCATTCACAGTGGCTCAGCACTGCTGCCTCACAGTGCCAGGGACCAAGGTTCGATTCCACCCTCGGGCAACTGTCTGTGTGGAGTTTGCATATTATCCCTGTGTCTGCATGGGTTTCCTCTGGGTGCTCTGGTTTCCTCCCACAGTCCAAAGATGTGCAGGCTAAGTGAATTGGTCATGCTAAATTGCCCATAGTGTTCAGGGATGTGTAAAATAGGTGGGTTTATAGGGGGATGCGTCTGGGTGGGATGCTCTGTGGGTTGGTGTGGACTTGTTGGGCCGAAGGGCCTGTTTCCACACTGTAGGGATTCTATTATTCTATGATTCAATTTCCTTAACAGTGATAATTAGGTATTATTCATTTTTCTAAGACAACTAAATATATTTACAAAATATATTGCAATGTAAAATCCTGTTGTGACTGAATGATTGTGCTTTACAATACATAAATATATTTTCCTGAATGAAAATTTCACCTTTTAACAAGTAAAAATTAATATTGTTCTGGCCGTCTGCCAGGGGATTTTGTGTCTGTCCTTGGGAAAAATTTCCTCGTTGACATTTCTAGCAAAAGTTAAAAATGTCCTAAAAGAGGAAATCTTCCTGTGCTGTGTTTAGATTCAGTGTGTTTTTCCAAGCTAATTACAAGACAACCCAATTTCCCTTTCCCTGTTTCCAATCACTGCGCAAAGTTTGTAAGAATACAGAGTTATGGGAGAAGAAATTCAGTGACTTAAATACAAAATGTTTCACACTGGAAGTAAAAATGAGGCACGTACTTAATCAATAATGTTGAACCAGCTAAGGAAAAGGTGAAAGAGGTGTGGATGTGAAAGCAAATTCAATATTGACCACATTTAAACATTGCAGAGAAGCAATCAACAAAGCAAACAGAATCTTGAGTTATATTGGTTAACCGGTAGAATATGTCTTGGGTGATTGTAGCAAAGCAGTGCTCGGTTTGCACCTTGAATACTAAATTTGATTTGGCATTGAAAATACAAGAAAACCATCCAAATCTTGAAAGTGCGTATGATAAAAAAACGGTCATGAGGTTGGGCCATACTGCCAAAAAGTCAAATTGTGGGGAAAGGTTTGAAAGCTTTTATAGGTGGTTAATGGGAATAACAATAAAGGAAATTAGAAACAAAGTTAATTGGTATTCAGAATCCTGCTGGTGAGAAGAACAAACACTGAAGTGGACTGGATGGGCCAAACAGCCTACCTGCACGTTGTAATTTCCATGTAATGAACAGAGGACATTTTGAAATAAGTTGAATGACGATGAGAAATTATGTAATGGTATAAGGAGTGAATTAGAACAGAAAAGGTTCATCTTGACACAATTTCAAGTCAATCCACATCTGTGGAACAGGGAGAAATAAAATAAAATTACTTAACAAGTTAGGCAGCTTCTGTAGAGAATGAAACAGAGTTAATGTTCAGAATGTGAAAGGTCATAGACCCAAAATATTAACTCTGTTTCTGTCTCCACAGATGCTGCCTAACATGTTGACCATTTCCAACATCTTCTGTTTTTATTTCAGGTTTCCAGCACCCATAGTGTTTTGCTTTTCGATAAGTGGAGAGGATAAATTAGAATGCAATTTTAGGATTGATGTTGGGAAGCATTCTTTCCACAAAGAGGGAAATATTGGCTGGAATGTTCTTCTCAAAGCTTTCTGGAGGGTTTTAAAACAAAATTGGAAATAGTTAGATACTGAAATAAGGAGACCTTAGATTTTTGTAGCATTAGATGTGAGTTTAACAGCATTGTCTCCTTTGTAATCTTTATGCACTTTTGTTGAGTTATCCCAATTGAGATCAGACACAGCATGATGTGAAATATAAGGTAAGTATTTATTTTTCCGTTCATGCACTCTTTGTGACTTCTCTAAAGAAATGATTTTTCAGGAATAGGGATATGAATTTCACTCCAGGCTGCAATAAAGCTGCAACTCCAAAACATTCAGAAGTTGAGTTGGTCGGAAAGAGAGTGAAACGCAGAAAATAAAACAAAAATCAGCAAATGATATGCTGACATAGTTTCTGAGTCCTGTCTCTTGTCCATTTTGGGACCTGTACAGGTTGTAAATCTAAACTCACACTTGCTCCCAGTATTGATCCTGATTTCAATGCAATCTTCACTTCCAGACCCATTTCCATCTATTGACAGTGTTGTGAAAGGACTCTTGACAAGTTGCCCTGTGACCCCAATAATTTTGAATTTTACAGGTATGCATAACAAGCACCATTTGTGATGCAGTAGATTGTAAAGGTTATCACTATCTGTTTCTGTTTCATATGTTATTGCTCTATCAATGACACCTATGAAACCTGAGGTAACCAAGATTACAATTGTTTAAAAAAAAATTGGCCCCAATAACGATTCTTGTGCTTTTTCTGACATTGGATATCTCAAAGCTTTTTGGAGCCGATAATGAACTACTGAAGGGTAGTAGCCAATTTGTGCACAGGAAGGCCCCACAAACAATAATGTGGTGATGACCAGGTAATCAATTTTGTGAAGTTATTGTAGAATAAGCATTGGCCAGAACAGCAGAGATAGCTCCTATGTTCTTCTGTGAAACAGTAACTTAGGATCTTTTACACACCAAAAAAGATTTCAGTGGGACATCTCCACAAAAATTGGTGCTTCCCGAAGGTTTTGGATCTGTATGATTGGAGTGTTCATTCCAGCTTTCTGATCGGTCCCTGCCAAAAATGTGCTATAATCTATCAAGAGCAAAGCAATAGCCAATCATGTTGTAAAACTGAAGCATGGCAAATATCACATACCAGCATAGCTGCTGATGACTGAGTCCAGGCATCACATTTAAGGTCAATTTTCTTCTGGAGTTTTTCCGGCTCCTCAGATTTCCTGCTGCTTTTCCTAAATATAAAAGGGCACACGTACACCTGCCTTCCTGTAAGATAGTAGAGGAAGTGAGATTTGTCCCTGCTGACAGATCCAGGGCATCTTAGCCTGCTTATTTTGTTCCTAACTAGCTATGCTGCCTGTCGTGGTGGATGCCCCATGTTACCAAGTGTTCCTCAATTGTCTGCACTTCTTTTAAGAGGAGATGTTTCATTGACATACAACTGTCCAATTTTAAGCCAGATTTATTCATTGATATTACATCAAAAAAGGTGTCACTTATGTGTCCTGCTGTAGAAGCAATGCAGAAGCAGCGCCCATATGCTGGCCTTATATGTGTACAATTAGCAATTTATGGGACCACACTCCAGCAAGTCCCATTAACACTGGGAGAGAACAGGAAAATAAACTGCTTGAAGACGTTAATGTTGGGTTCAATACTTAGGAAAGTGGTAAGCAGTGCCAACATGTGTCCAGCCATGGTAAGTCACTGGACATCCTGGCACTACCTTAATTACATTACTGCACTACTGCCAAATTCTGGACTTTTAGCCCTTGTAATGCAAATGGAGGGAGCAGGTTGAAATCTCACATACCTCCAACACTGATTTTAATTTGATTACTGACAGTTCTAATGCAAATTGTTATATACGAATTAGAGATCCATGCATGAACACAAAAGATTGATTGTGCATCATCACGGAGCAGTGTATCTTCATATGCAAGTCAAATGATTGTAATGAACTGTAAAATTTAAATGGAGGCACAGAGTTCAAAATCGAAAGATCAGGGCTTGACTCTCAGCCTAGTACAATTGCAACATTAAGCAGCTAAACTGTATAATATTCACAACTGTCAACTAATCATCAGACGTGACAAGTTATGTATGACCTCTGATTCCCTAATATTAGGTTATGGGATCATAACATGAAAAATTGCACAATAATCCAAAATTCTATATTCTGCTTCTGGAGGTGTAAACCCATTCAAAATGAATGAGTTAACAGCTTCACTATAAAACCACAGAATCATACAGTACAGAAGGTGGTCACATGATTCTTTTACCAGCTCACTGAAAGAACTACCTATTAGTCCCACTCTCCTGTTCTTTTCCCACAGCCTTTACATTTACTCCCCTTTAAATTAAAGTCCCTTTTGAAAGTTTCTATTGAATCTGCTTCGGCTGAAGTAGCAAATGAATTCAGTGACCGTACATCAACAATTCAAAGTTTATTTTTAGTGCCATCATTCTTTATAATAACTTTTCTTTTCAGTGTAAGTGTATTATGAGGCAAGGTAAGGTAAAGCCACCATTGTCTTACCAGACCATAGGACTGCTCTCTTATTAGACAGAGTCAGGCTGGTTGTGGTTCACTACACCCTCAGGCAAGGGGAATGGTTAAGAAGGAGAGCCCTCAACTGGTGCAGGAATTGCCCCCACACCATTGGCATCCTTTTGCATTGCAAACCAGCTGTCCAGCCAACTGAGCTAACCAACCTGATGGCAGTGCTCAGGAACAGAGCTGGTAACCAGTGCTTTGACCATATTTGTAGTATTGCAAGATTGGCGAGTGAAGCTCACTCTGCTCAGTCCCAACAACTTGCAGCAAGCCCCTACTGAATCTCTGTGACAACTGCGACAATTTTCTTTTACTTCGGTAGTCAATCCTGGCTTTCTCCCAGTGAGCCTGTCAATTCACGGATCAATTTTTCCTGCCCATTGTCATTTATTGCACTCTACCTGTACTATTTTAATGTAGTTGGTAATGAGTTCATTAAAGCTGGTTAATGACAGTGCAAAAACAATGCAGTCAGAAATTCATATTAATCCATTACCCAGAACACTAAAAATAACAATGAAGAAATTAAGAACATTAATTTCAATTATTTCTAAATTAGACACATTTTTATCCTGTGGGCTAATACTTACAGCATGCTGGATTGAATTGACTAATTGTCTTTATAGCATTTCATTTTATCATGCAGCCCATTTAAACAAGGTTATATTGTCATACCTGATTATGTGGTTATTGATGTGTATTTTGTTCAGGTCCTCTCTTTTTATGCTTTTCCCAAAGCTGCCACCCAAGTTACAACTTTGTCTATACAGAATGGGCACATTGAAATGACTAGCAATTTTTGAATGGAATTATAAAACTGATCCACATAACAAACAAGAGACATTAAAGTGTTCATGATGCAGTGTTATTATGAGACTTTTTAAAGAATTTTAGTTTGGAAGCTTTAAATCGAGAGGCATTTACATGTCCTAATTTGACAGATTGGAATCCATTGAAACTGATCAGTAAGAATGAATGCATCGCTGCTTGCAATTCAAATAAATCTGACAACTTTAATTGGAACTTGTCACACTCCTCACACACGGTGATGAATCTCCTTCATCAGCAATAATTAGAGCAATTATACAGGAATGATTCCATATTAATGGCTGAGTTATGTTTTGACACATCCACTAGTTTTGACACCAAACATTTGTCAACAGTTCAACTATACAAGGTCTAGGAAGCTTTGGTCAACATGCAATACGATTGCAGACATCTGTAACCCCAAACAAAGAGCTTGTCAATGACGATTTACCTTCTTTTAAATCTTAAAGCAATGTCATCATGAGAAGAAGAGTTGATTGAGACATCTTTTTCATATTTGTTTACACAGTGTCAACCCTACATTAAAATGCATCATTGAATTGTCCCATCAGCAGGATTGAAAAGATTGCTGGCTTTTTCTCCCAAACTGAAAGTCTCCGAGATTTATTGTAAGTAATTGGCGGGGCAGCTGTTTTGTGATGCAAGGTGATGCCAACAGCATGGGTTCAATTCCTGCATCAGCTGAGGTTATGAATGATTCTCCTTATTAACCTCAGCCCTTCTCTGAGGTATGATGACCCTCAGGTTAAACCATCATCAGTGGTCTCTCTAATGGAAGAGCAGCCCTACAGTCAGGTAAAACTATTGTGATTTTTACCTTTACATTACTTAACACAGAGTTCTGGAGATCAGTGTACGGTCCTATATAGATACACACGCACATAAAAATCTCCTTTGCATTTGTAACTCTATTCCTTCTAACTATCTTCTGAAGATGCTTACGTGTGTCGGGTTACTTTGAGTTCTGATGAAGGGTCACTTGATCTGAAACGTTGACTCTGATTTCTCTCCACAGATGTTGCCATATCTGCTGAGCTTTTCCAGCCATTTCTGTTTTTGTTTCTGATTTCCAGCACCCACAATTCCTTCAGCAATCCTATTGACTTGACGCTGGACAGTGAGCAGGTAATTTTAACATTACTGACTGGCTGGGAAATCTACAATTATTAACCTCCTTTGACCTCAATAGAGGTCACCTGTTGGGTGCAACACCAGTATTGCACCTAATGCCAACAGTTTTCTGATGGGTCAGGCTAAACCTGTTGCCCCCAAGTATCATTTGACCATGGTTAAGAAGACTGTCTGACTAGCACTAAAAGGAGTCTTCTTCAAACCCATCCATGACATACAATCAAGAGTGAGAACTCTGGCAGATGTTTCCACCCTATAACCAAGAAATATAAAGAACCATTGGAAAAGCTTGGTATCAGAGTAGAGCCAGCCAACTGGAAAACAGAAGATGCTGGAAATACTCAGGGAGTCAGTTAGCGTCTATGATATTCCCACCTTGAAGATGATCTCCTCTTTGATGGCATTTCCATTTGTTTCTTTGATCTTATTCATCTTCATAGCTTTCTATTTCCCTTTGCATGTTTGATCAAGTATCCATCCATTTCCATAGTCACATCTCCTTCCTTAGCAAGTGACGCCAGTTTATTCCACTTGGATTGCAACAGAAAGTTCAACCCTTTATATTTTGCTGCTACCCAAGATTACTGAGATACTGAAACAATCAGAATTTTTAAAATCACAGTTCTAACTGCATCCTAACATCTACTGTCAACTCCATGCACTGCCATGTGCACACTCTCAACCTCTCCCTTCAACAGCAGCAAGTCACTCAATCTCAAAATTGCCCAGTCCATAGGTTCATTTCATCCTTCTCATCATTCAGCACTTTAATGAAAAGCTTTTATCTTCCTTTCAAGCGTGAAGGACAGCAAGCTTCAACAACTCCTGGGTCTCTCCGGATCCTTCCTCCCCTTCCCTCCAATCTTTTTCAAATTTTCCCATCTTTACTCTAGTTTTCTCTTACCAGTCTGCCGACGATTTTCAGTATTTTCTGGTTTTGGTTCAGATTTTCAGTATCAGTAGTATTTTGCTTCTTTCAATAATTTAGCACCATCTGGAATTTGCACTGACCTGTTTGTTGAACGACTGAGTTCAATATTGGTCAGTGGCTTTAACCAGTTAGCCATTAGAAAATTGTTTAAATCCATTCAAACAAATTGTGATCAAAGCCAATTCTATTCATATTTGACTGTTAAGTGATATTTCTGCCTCTGTTATCCTTGCTTTAGTAGTGAACTATTTCAACTCAACCTGATTTTATGTTTGTCAGTCACATTCAATCTCATTGACTGCCTGATATTATGCATTTTGCTTGAACTGAAATATAAAATGTGCCACAGATTGCCTCAAGTACTGTTCGTCAATTGGTTTATCACTCATGGATTATATGGTCAAGGTGATTCGAGGAATATTTTCACCTTTCCACTGTCTCCTGGCCCATCATCTGTTAATGCTCCTCTTACTGCTGAATATGCAGCAGAAAATCTGAATTAATTAAACTGTGCTGTTGGCAAAGTCTAGGCATGCTCCAGCATTTGTTAAAGGACTTTGCATATCATTGTCGCACTGCATTATAGATATCAGCGAGCAATGATTTAAACCTATGAATTGGGAAATGCCTTGCACTTTGTAAAAAATACATCCTACATGCATTTTCAAAAATGATCTTCTGAAAATTTCCCATCTTTATCAATTTTATACCTTTTGCGTGTTTTAAATCTAATCAACGTGAGAAAGGAAGATTTTACTCATCCTATATCAAGCATTTCTTTGCACTAAGCTCTGTTATGCAGCATTACAAACATTTCCGATGGAAACTGGGCTCCTAGCTGGCAAAGAGGAATCTTAGGAGCATGTGACCCAGATTGACAACCATCAACAGGAAATGTATGGAAGTGAGAAAGAGATTTCACAGCTTAAAACTGCACAAAGGAATTGCATGAATTTTACTATAGAGCGAAATAGTAGGATGTGCAAATGATGGAGAGTTATAAGTAGAAAAATGTACATTAAAATTTATGGCGGTGTTTATATCGGCAACAAGAATGAAGCAAAGTAAATAGAAGTGAAATCGCATTGTTATGATAAGAGAAAGTCTGTCCTGCCAAAGTGATTCCCTTGGGTCAAACTACCATGTCCAAATCTCCAGTGCTATTTAAAGGCATTCCTCATATGCAACTTGAAGACCCAAGGTGGAACATGTAGCAGAGTCCCAGACATACATATCAGATTATGCATGAAAAAGCTCTGGTTCATCATTCAGGCACAAAAGTTTGGTTAGTATGAGGTTTGTAGATCTTGAGGAAAATAGAGAACTTTCTATGCAGTCTTCCTAAGCACTAAACCAGGATACAAACTGTCACCAGACTGGTGACTGGGAGGCATGATGGCTCAGTGGTTAGCACTGCTTTTGCACAGCGCCAGGGACACAGGTTTGATTCCACCCTCGGGTGACTGACTGTGCAAAGTTTGCATATTCTCCCTGTGTCTATCAGGGTTTCTGTTCATGGTCTAAAAATGTGCAGGTTAGATAGATTAGCCATGCTAAGTTGCTCATAGTGTGCAGGGATGTACAGATTAGGTGGATTAGCCATGGAAAATGCAGGGATAGGGTAGGGAGTGGATTAGGGTGGGAAGCTCTTCAGAGGGTTGGTGTGGACATGATGGGCTGAAAGGCCTGCTTCCACACTGTAGGGATTCTATGATCCCAACTGACAAACACAGATTATCAGGAAAAAGTAGACAGTGAAGTTCATAAGTCAATTGAGTATGTCAGGTGGTAATTGGAGATGCACAGTTAGCAACACAATGTTGAAGCCTAATATGGAGCACCTTTTTTTCAACTGAAAGATACAAAGCTTATGGTGCTATTTCCAAACAGCGGCTATCAAGTCAGAATGTCAGGAAGGAACAGTTCCTTGTCTCTTTGCATAAATTTGCCAAATTGTGTGTGTAGTAGCGAGATGGCCTGCTACACTAACAGAGCATATAGCCAAAAGCATCCCATCAACCTTGATGTTGCCTCAGTTCTAGTCATCACATAGGCCTGACAGCAGACCTACGATCTAACCTGAGCAAAGGAAACCCTGGCACTGATATCATTGTGCCCCAGGTAGACACAGGAATAAAGAACATTGCCTCAATACTTGTTGTATGATTTATGACTTGGATCTATACAGGGATGACACTTGTGCATAACAGGTTTTATTCACAGTGTTTTTAAAATTCCATGCTTCCAGTTTTTCCTGTAGGTTTCTTTACTTTTAGCTGAGTCCATACTGAAGCCAAACCAATCAAGCATAGTGAACACCAATCCTCATAATCAAATCCAGAAAAATCAAGCATGACAGTATCTCTGCACCTTGTCAGTTAGCTAGTGGTACTCTTCCAACTGTAAGGCACATACACTACCAGCACAGAGAAGTTCCCAGCACACAAGAGGCAAATATTGCAGCATAACACACTAACAAAATACACAACCAGATTGCAATTGTATAATTGCATATTTCTAGTTAACCTCACCACCTTTTATAATGCAGGAATGAAAGAATCAATTGTTCAAAGGAAAATCAAAGTAGCTGATTCTTGGATGGACCTTGGAAATCCCTGAAAGTGTCCAGCAGCCTTTAAGTTGAGGGTAGCTGAGACAGGCTGTCACAGACGCTGGGACTCTACTTTGCAGATGTTTGAGTGTCCTCCCAGTAGATGGCACACTGGCGTCACACCTCCCAGCAGAACCTGCATCATCAGCTGCTTCCTACACAGCCAGTTATACCTACTATTTGAGGACTATTCTTTGCAAATGGTGCATCTTACATGTTTTCTCATCCTGCTGGAGTGTACTTACACATTAGGTTAGCTGGCTTTTTCCTGTGCTGTAAACCTCTTACATTCTATAAGAGGCAATAAAGTGATTAATTTGATGCTGGCCTACGAACATAGAGACCATGAGTCCAAACCCTTATGTGGTAAATTGAGATATTTATTTTATCTGAAACAAACAGCTTACAATTAGCTATCAATTTAATGCAGTCAACAAGCCAAAAGTAAAAGACAGATATCAAGTTATTATAGGTGATACATTAGAGGAAGTGATCAAGGTTATGGTGGAAGAGGTATATTTTTGATGAGATGTTAGAAGTTGTGGTGACTGAAAACAAGGCAGTAGGTTTTAGGGAGAAAAATCTCAAGTGAAAGACCAATTGTTGAAGGTTTTGCTATTGAGGTGAATTGGAGGGAAGGGTAAAGCAGGGAGGGGAGGAGAGTTGAAAAAGCAGAAATATTCTCTGCAACTTCACATTGGAGGACATAGCAGATACAGAATGGGAATAGTTTGTAAACAAGGACAAGAATTTTGAATTCGGTGCAATGCGAGACAGGGAAAAAATAGAAGTTGCGAATGACAAATTGTTTGTGAGTCAGTGAAGAATGCAACTGGTGGAATTTTGCACAGGCTTACATAGGTTGCAGCATGAGATGTCAGAGGTAGATCATTGGAAAAACTGAAATCAGCAGTTAAAGCAGAGAAGAGGCTTTCAATGGTAGAGTGGGGAGTGAGGCAACATAGTGGAGGTGGAAATAAGTTTTCTTGGTGATGTGGATGTACTCTATTGTCAGAGTCTTTGCTTCTCTACATTTCTTTACCACCTCAAGGCACCAAGTTCAAAATTCCCATTGTTAGCACTCTCGGGATCATCGATTCACATCCCTGTCTACAACATTTGCATTGAATTTGAACTTAGAAACAAACAAAAAGCCAAAATGAGCATCAATGAAAAATTTAAATAAGGGAATAGTAATTATTTATTTAGTTGTAATTAATATGGATTGCTTCAGTCTCTCTGATGTTCGGGCAAAGGTTGACTTGATAGCAAAGAAATTAATAAGAAAGCACTGTAGTAGAAGTAAGATTGAGAGTGGTAAAAGAGTGATGTGGTTGGCTGTCCTCAGCATAGATATGACAGTTGACCCCTTTAAGCAATGCTTTTTAATTTGTCTGAGTGAGATGACCATAATATTTCAGTAATAAATTCATATTAACGCAAAACTGCCAGGGGGAATGGGGTTGGAGTCAGTGTGTTGTTACACTAAACATGCAGCTTTTCAGAAGCGTTCGTACAGTATACTAATGTATTAATGCGAAGCACAACACAGAGGGCGGGCATGAGTATTTAACAGGTGTTACAAAAAAATCATAATTTATTTCAGAGTTTTCAAAGAAATAAAATATTTGCTGACAAATTACTTAAAATAAGTAGTTAAAACAGTGATTACAATTTGCTTACAAAAAATCTGCTTGCCTGAAATTGACAATCATCGATTGCATTCCCATTGATCAGCTCGGATAAGAAATGATTCTCATAGTCTTTCTGTAAGTAGAGTCACAATGTGAACCTATTAACTGTGCACCAGTCAAACTGAGATTCTATCCAAAACAATTTTTAGCATAAATGGAATTTAAGGATGCAATAAAATATAGGAGCACACCAAGCAACATTATATACTTGGACCTAGAGCAGAGTCTTCAATTATATGATTCAGCACGTCCACTTAAGTGCTGTATTTGTAGCTTCCTACAGCTATTCCTCTTCTTAATGGAATGCTCATGGTGTTGTTTCTTCCTTTAGTTGTACTAATTACGTTGCAGATAAGCAACAAAGAGCAGAGTGTGTTTGGAAACAAAATGTCATTGCCTTAATCTCCTTAATCACATAATGGACATATATTGATTGACACAGCTCACAAAGGATCTGACAGCACTGAAATGATCAATCTTTCATTGCTTGAAGCATGACATTAATTTGCAAATGACTCTTTCTACACTAACATGCCACAAGTCAAGGCACCGTTGTGTTAATTGTTTGGTTTTAACAATGTCAATACCTGTTTATTTACTTATTTAGTCTTGCAGAAACCAAACTGAAAAGCCAATCTCAGTAATACAGCATTACGGTTAACAGGAGCAGGATGGAAGGTAAAAGGTTGGGATTATTGGTTTTGAAAGCCCAAGTTTATAAGGTGGAGAAAAGATGCACATGAAATAGGAGCAGAAGTAGACCCTGCAGCCTGTTGAGCTTCCTCTGTCTTTAGGTGCAATCATGGCTGATCTTGGGTTTCAACTCCACTTTCCCCTCCTCTCCCAATATCCCTAATTTCCTCAGGGATGAAAAATTCCAGCCCTCTGTATTCCAAAGTTTCACATCCGTCTGAGTGAAGAAATTTCAATCTAGATTCTTGAGCCAACAAAAACAACCTCTAAATATTGATGCTCTGATGAGTTCCAAAATGTATAATAATGTGGAGAAAATGAATTAGAGTAGGAGGTGGTGTAATGACAACATCTCACTTGATAAGGACTCTGATGCAATGGTAGTGTCCCTATCTCTGAACCAGGAGGCCCAGGGTCAAGTCTCACCTGGTCCAGAGGTGTGACATAACATCTCTGAACAGGTTGATTAAAATAGCTAGAATTTTATGTCAGCAGGAGACAACGGCATAGTGACATTGCTACTGGATTGCTACTACCCAAAAAATAATCTGGGAACCCGGATTCAAATTCTAGCATGGCATGATCATTCCACCAATGATGATCATGAAACAATTGCCATAAATTCCCATATGTTTCACCAACATGTTTTACGGTCTCTTGTGATGCAGTGGTAGTGGCTTTACTCCAAAACTGATCTTTCTGGTGCCCCACACATTACAGCCTTCCAAATCAAACACAACAATTGATTGCTAACCTCTGTTTTCTGTTGAACTGGAATTTAGGCATAAAGGAGATGCCATATAAAGATATTGAGGCACAACATTTTCGATATTTTCAACTGTCATAGGAATATAGGAATTTCTAGATGGAACAAGACCAGATTCCTCTTTCCTGATTGTTCCTCTTTCCTGATAGTTTTATGATGCAATGCTAATGAGTTATCATGACTATCAATCTGCCCAATTAGACTGAACAGATATGAGGTGAGGAAATCTGACTCAGGTACTTAAATAAAATAAAGAACTGCTGATGCTGAAACAAAAACAGAAACTGCTGGACAAACTCAGCAGGTCTGGCAGCATCTGTGGAGAGTGCAACAGTTAATGTTTCGAGTGCAGTGACTCTTCTTCAGAACCAGATGTGGCTAGACCTGCTGAATTTCTACAGCAATTACTAGTTTTGTTTCACTCAGTTACTTGTTCATCTTATCCATGCTACACCTGTATACTGTGTTTCAGTTTACTCTTTTATTGTTTCCAAAAATACTATTTTCCAAAATGAATCTGTATGTTCAAAATGTGCATAAATCAATCTATTTGTTTCACCATTTCCTTAAGGATACTGTTTGTTCCATAGAAATACCACTTGTTCATTTTTGCATAGATTGGTTTTAAATTAATCCCAGTTCAAGTGTGGGCTATGTCCTTCGTTTCCAGGTGTACTAGACAAGGTGAAGTAGCTTGTTATAGACTGCATTATCTAAATCCCTTAGAATACTAAAATCAGCAAAATCACATCTCCTCACCTTTTTTCCAGTGAGAACATGCCATATTTACATAATTGCAGTTCATACTCCAAGCCCTCCTTTCCCTCACTCATTCTGGTAGCTCTTTTCCATCACTGTAATGTCCTTTTTTGTACTGCCGCAATCAGAACTGTACACAGTATTCTAAGTGGGATGGCATCAAAAAGCTACAAAAGGGCAGAACTTATCACCATTTTTGCTCAGTATTGACCTTTTAACACATCCCCGCATTAGATTTACTTTATTCACCAAGCATTGTCAGAATAAGTTCAATTTACTGTCAGCCAGGACTTGCAGATCTCTTGCATTTTCCACACACATAATATTCTTTCAATTTGAAAGATAGTGCTTTCCAAATGTTTTTGTGTACATAATGAAAAATTTTGCATTTCTTTACATTGAACATTACCTGTGATCTGTTTTCCCCAATTTGAAAGAATACTCAAATCTTTATTACATACGAAACAGCTTTTAAGTCTTTCATTGGCCATGTATCATGTGCAAATTGTTCTTTTGTTTTCTTTTTCAAAAAAGAGATTGCAAAGCAAACACCTCTGGGTCTTCACTAGGTAATATTCTCCCAAGTTGATGACAATCCCAATACCATTAATTAACACTTGGATTCTATTGATCAATGTATTGCATATCCACTGGGAAATACTTCCACTAATTTATAATTAATACCATCCTTTTCCATTAAAACTGTATCAGCAATTTAACTGAAATCCAAGTATATCAGATCCACTTGTCAAAGAATGTAAATTGTGATGTCATGAGGCATTTTGACTCCCTTTTTATGTTCCAGCATTCCATTTGGTGTTGAATTCATGTTAATGCTGTGCTATTTTCCTTCAAGCCCTTAAATTATTTTTTACTCTGCTTTGTTGGTTGGTTTCTGATCCAATTCAACCAAGTAGGAGTGCATTTAAGCTTGGTATTTCTGCTTTACAATCGGAATGACAACACATGCAGGTTGAATCTGAACTCTCTTCTGTCAGTTTGCCTTCCTCTAGACTTCAAGTAACATCAGGAACAAAAACAAAGTTGCTGGAAAAGCTCAGCAGGTCTGGCAGCATCTGTGGAGGAGAAAACAGAGTTAACGTTTCGGGTCCGGTGACCCTTCCTCAGAACTTAAAAACTGCATCCGCAGTTCTTTTGGTTTTTTTCAAGTAACATCATTTTCTCATGGCTAAAGTGTCCAGCTAATCAGTTATTAAAGCATATTTAACAGAATAGTGTGATTAGTGATATTACTGGGAATGCAATTGTATTGACGATACTAAGATTAATTGCTTTTTTATGGACCAGATCAAACCTCCTCAAAATATATCAAGACGATTGTCTAGACCCTAATTTTTTTCTTATTTTAAAGGTAGGTGTAAGGCGTTATGTTCCAGATGCAATTCAATTGGTCAAACTATCAGGCTTGAAATAAATCACACTTTATTCATACACTATAATTACAATACAGACAAATTAAAAATAAAGAAAAGAATTGGCTTAATTGTAACTATTGAACTGCTTAACAAAATAATATGTATTAACTATTACTAATTATCTGTTCCAATATAGTTACATCCCACAAACACACCCTTAGCAAAGGCAAACTCAGTAAAATGGATTGTCTCACATGCAATTCTAGCAGCAGAAACAGAACCCCAGCTTTTAGCTGTAACAGAGAGAGGAATATCCAGCTTCAAGAGCCCAGCAACTGCAGAAACCTATGACTAAAAGTTCTGGTTCTGTAGGACCCACCTATTCAGGCTGCTTCAATTGTTCCAACTTTTTTAAAAATCCCCAAGGTCTCACAAGCTGTTTACTTTTATTGGCTTTGAGCAGACTGCTCTCAACCTTTCTTCACAAAAAAGGACAAAATACACCTCTTAAAATCATAGTATCATCGCAACTTACTCCAATTTTAAAATTTTGACAAAACATGTTTAGCCTATCCAAAACATGACATTGGCAAGGTTCTAGTTTCACCAGATACACCATCAGCTACACTACAAACTTGTCCCAACATTTTAAAAATCCCCACATTGTTGTATAAGGCTTTAAGGATCTAAAAGAGTTAAGACTGAGTAGGGATTTGCATTGTTCAATGTGATGAGACCTGTGGACTCAGACAGGGAAACAGCTTTGGACCTTGTAGACCTAACATTGAGGTCAACCTCATAGTCTGGGTAACATTATCTATCATACCAATGTAACTTGTATCTAATTGGTGCCATACAATAAATGTTTAGGACAAGAGCCTCTTTTTAAACTACAAGGTGGTTTTCCTCCATCACAATAGACCAAACAGGCTCTAGATATCCCTACCAGCAAGGACCATGGTGACAACAAATCTACCAGATGTATCCTTCACCAACATGAGTTTTGGTCAGGATCCATCATAGGACACCCATCATGGGAGTCTGAGTATAAGGCAGACAAGAGGACTAAAGACAGAGATTGATGCCAATTCCAATATTGGTCAGCATGGAAGCATCTTAGTGCAAAGTAACAACTTTCTCCATTGAAGCACAACTTAGGTATACAGATGTCACTACAAATATCCAACTGTCTTACTTTCACTTTCCACCATATTGGCACAATGGTGAAAATTGGGTACAATACATGATCAAACACAGTTTGAATGCAAACAGAAGTGAGAGGATTTTCATCTAGTTCCAGTGAGAAGTATTTGGAGCCAGGATGGTAATGAGACAAGCCTTGTTCCTCAATTACATTGTATCTTAAAACAATCAGCATCTATCCACCTGGTGCCTGTTCTCATATTTCAGTCAAATAGACACCGTGGTTTTCCCAGTGCAATCGTAAAATAAAGCTTCAAGACAACCTTTGATGCTTTGGTCTAAAATCAAGTTTGTTTTATCATCAACACAGACATTATGTTATGTTTTTGATGTTAACACACCTTGTAACATAATATGAAGACTGAATTCTATTAAGTATATCGCTAGTAAATCAAGAAATATGATGTGGACAACTCTGGTTCAAAAATATAATTTTTACTTTGTCATTAGCAAGTGCTTTTTTAGTTTATTACTTAAATAGCACAATTAAATGTGTTTTTGTTTTTTACAATCACCTAATAATATAGGGGATCAAATGCGATGCAAACAATAAAAAACATGAGGGCATATTGGAAAATTTCACACTAACAGCCTATGATGTTCAGCCCATTAAAGTTAATGTTTGGAAATCACAGGATGGAGTTGTGAAGTGAGGTTTTTCATATAAACTCCCAGTGGACAAATTGCCACAGTGGGTTGCCAAAGTGGAAAATCTGGTGCATTAATTTACGATGTATGTATCCTGCACAATGTCATTTTGGAACTGACAGTGCTCTTGTAATGTCTGTGTATCTCACAATCACTTTGTAAGGCTGGCTGTTCCTGTGGGATGATTTTTTGTGCATTCTATTCCACATGCCCAGTGGAATAAGTGCAGTGTCTGAACCATTTTCATGATCAGGGCTCATCTGAATAATCTCAGCAAACTAGTGCATCCTCCAATCAAAGTAAGTGGAGGCAGGAAATCCAGTCATGCTCCCAATGATCTGAGATACAAGTAGAACCTTAAAGATGTAGAAGAAATATGGCATGGTGGGGAAAAGCATGGGTAGACCATGGGTAGGCTAGTAGGATGCTTCATGCATTAAGTAGGGAAACATTAATCTACAGTTCTCCACTTACCCCAAATAATGTGCTTTGGCCTCAATAGGACACCTCAAATGACTTTTGCCATTTGCCACAATAGTTATTATGTCACCTCTCTACTTGATACTTCACATTAAGGACATTTTCTGTGCCAGAAGTGAATTTAATTGAAACTGCCCAAACTCATATACAGAGAACCCTAAACAGACAGTTTTTGACAATTGTGGATGTGAATCTCAATTCCACAGCAGAAAGGGCAATGCTTAAGTGACGGTACTATCTAATTGCTAATAATTCTGTTCTACTTTTCTCTGCGCATGTGGTACATTTATACCTAAAGATGACATAGTAATTCCACAGTGTTATGTCATGGAGTAGTAAAGTATGTGTGCTACCAATTTCCCACACAGTGACTTCAGTCATACAGGGTGGAAGTTGATCTACTAAAGAAAGAAAGTATTAGATTAGGCAGTGAAATTGTTGCAATGCAACTGATTTACGACGGCGAACAAATAACCTATTATCCCATCTGTTGAAAAACTGAATGTGGAAGATTTGAAGATGAAAGAAATAACATGCAAGATATGAAAAACACACTGACATTTGGAGAATTATTAACACTTGATGCACTTTTGACACTGCTGAATTGTATAATCAGCATTTCTGCTGCTTTTGTGAATATAATAATTCATATTTAATTTGCAGCTATAAACTATCCATGCAAATAACCAACATTAATTAGAAAATTTTCATGAGCAATTTTAAAACAGACATGTAAATTGCTTGTAAAAGCCTTATGTTACAACAGAAATGGTCATGCTCTATCTAAGTCTATAATCATTTAATCATGTACAAATTTTCTTGTCTCTGAAATACATATGTTAGTATGTCACTTTGTTATTTCCTATTTTATTCCAGACCCAGGATAAGTCTTGACAAAGATAAAATCTGAAAGAAATTTCAGAATTCCAACATCTGCTTTGTTTTACGTTTGAAATTTGAGATGTTTAGGTATCAACTGATTGCAGATAGATCATATTTGCAGAAAGGCAAGCAGCATGCATTACACAAAGTGTCTGCCGAGGAATGTAGATAGGTTGAGTGGGAAAAACATTGCAATGGAATACAATGTGGGAAAGTGTGAGATTATGCAATTTGACAGGAAGAATACAGGAGGTGAATATTATTCAAATGGAGAAAAAGTGCAGAAAGCTACAGCATACAGAGATTTAGGAGTCCTCCTGCATAAACTTCAAAAAGCTAGCATACAATTTTGGCAGGTAGCATTGAAGAAAAATGAAATGTTGGCCTTTATTTCAAAGGGAATGGAACATAAAAACTGCCAAAGCTATACAATGCACAAGTTAGATCACAACCGGAATACTATGAACAGTTTCAAGTCCCTTATCTAAGGAATGATATACTGGTTTAGGAGGCAGACCAGATATGATTTACTAGGCCAATCCCAGTTATGGAGTGACTGTCTTATAAGGAGAGCTATGTAGTTTGGGCCTGAAATAACTCCACAAAGGCCAGTATCCTGTCACAAAGTCACCCTTTATTTGCACGTGCATAGTGCATGATGCTGACCCAGCTAGCGTAGAGCCAGTTCCCAGAGTGAGCAGGACCCCTGGCACCCCTGTTTATATCTGTAAGCCAAAACTGCCTGATTAGACCTGTTAACAGCCCCAGTCAGGAAACTCATTTTCTATGAGATCCACCTGGCTGAATACATCACAACATGTACTCATGGAAGTTTAGAGAAATGAGATACAACCTTATTGAAATTGCAAGATTCTTAGGGCACTTCACACAGTAGATATGGAAGGGTTGTTTCCCTTTGAGAGAAAGTCTTGGAGCAGAGGGCATAATCTCAGAATAAATGGTTGAACATTTAAGACAGAGATGAGGAGAAATTTCTTCTCTAAGAAAGTAGTGAATCTGTGGAGTTATTTATCGCAGAGGCCTATAAAGATTAGATCATTAAGTTTATTCAAGGCTGAGATATACAGATTTTTAATCATTAAGGGAATCGAGGGCGATGAGGAATAGGCAGTAAAATGGAGTTAAGGATTATGCGATTATCCATGATCTCACTGAATGGCAGAGCAGTCTCAATAAGCTAAATGACCTATTTCTGCTCCTATGTATACATACAGTCTTATGATTGAACCAACCCATTGAATACAATTCAGTTGGAAATTCAGTACAATTAAACCGATTTTCTAAAAATCTTCTGTCCTCATCTCATGTATAAGTTGTTCCAATGAGTATCCCAGAGGATGATGGGAATCTGGAACTCAATGCCTGTGAAGGTAGTAGAGGCAGAAACCCTCATAACACTTACAAAATATTTAGTTGTACACTTGTGATGCCAAGGCATACAAGGTTATGGGCCAAGTGCTGAAAAATGAGATTAGTATAGTTAAGTGATTGTTTTTGAGGGTGCAGACTCGATGAGACAAAGGGCCTATTTCTGTACTACAGCCCTCAATGACTCTGAGACTCTATTTCAAATTTCCACTTATTTGAGACATATGAGAGTCAATTTAACAAATATGGTTATATATATTTGGATTTTTTTACAGGTAGTTCCTTAAAATATTCCGTCTATTACATGCCTATGTTCCCAATAATGACTTCTGGTGAGCATTGCCGTGTGTGGTAATTAAAGCATTCTACAACACTTTCACTATGGGAAAAGATGTAACTGTAGCATGACAAGCAGTTTCCATTATCTATATGGTATAAGAATTTGTAATGATAAATGTATCATATATTACACTTTTAATATAGAGTAACAGTAGGTTGTAGTTTCTATCTACACAAATCTAAATGTCTTTTTCGGATTTCTGCCCAAAGACGGGTCTAACCCGCATCATCACAGTCTCTACCACTCAGGGAAAGGAAGCAGGTCCTGAACCCAGGCCAGCCAAATATGCTGTTGGCATGATCTGATCCACACCAGCCACCCAGAGCATCTATGAATGGTGATGGCAGAGCCTCCAATTTTTTTTCCATTATGTGGCTGTTCGTGAATTTCTCCTGCTTTACTGCCTCCTATTGACGTACATTGGAAGGATTTGCAGTCTGTTTGGTCGCATTATAAACACATCCTCCTTGGCCATCAAGTGTTGGAGTGGGATTTGTGTTCCCATGCTCAGGCAGGGTTGTTACCTACTGTGTACAAGAGCTCCACATACAGTGTGTCTGTACTGGATTACTCTGCATATACACACACATAATGTTACACATAATGTAAGTTTTTGCAATTTTAACAACATGTATTTAAATATTTTCTTATATTGGTCAGGAACTCTATTAATTTCTTTCATTCTGGAAGCTCCGACTGATCTTCAGTATGCTGGAGGGTATAGGGAAGAAGTCAACCTCCATTTCCTTTCTATGGTTACATGTATGCCTAGTATCATTTGTATTCATGACTGCACATGAAAACAAGCATTCACCATGATAAAGCTTCCTTCAAGCACAATGGCTGAGATGGGTTTGTGAAATTCCAGATCCCAGATAGCAGTCGGAGAAAAAGGGAAGATTTTCTTTATAATGGAGAGGAGAAACATAGTGATTCAGAAATAAAAGCAAAAGAGAAGGAATCCAATTCCAAGCACTCAATAGATTTTTCAGACAAGAAAACATTTCTTGTGAAAGAATAAAAAGAAATCTTCTGAAACAAAAAGTGCACGAAAAGCTAATGGAAAGCCCCAGCACATCAATTTGTTCATTTCATAGCTTTCACCAATCAAAGAATGAACAGTCTGCTCTCTGATGATAATTTCACTCAGCTTTTCTGCTCATATTGAAAGAGGAATTGGAGATTAATCCATTTGACCTGTACAATTTATTTCAGCTTGCAATAAATATCTGTTAGATTTTTCTGAGTCATGAAATAATTTCAAATTCCTTTACGGGCTGATTATGTTTGCTGAAAAGGTCCCGTTACTGTACTGATATGTTTGAATGACGGTGCTTATTGAAGCATGTAAGCCTCACTATTTAGACTCCAGCTTTCTGTGCATATACATGTTTGACTGGATGTAGAAGGTATATACTTATGCTCACACATCTGTGGGTGCATTTGAATGTGCACTCATTTGAAGAAAGCTAAAAACAAGTCAGCAAATGGACTATATTTCACCTGCAATGTTGGAATTATATCAATTGACTACATTTTTAAACCATTTCTTTTTATTTTCCTGTCCTGTCACAAAGAGCTACCAAGAGTTCAAGGATCAGAGTTCAACAAGTGCCTGGCATGTTCTGATATGATTCTTCATGTAGAAATCTAGGCAATGAGCAGACTATTCAACTGAGGAAGGAGGATTAGAGCCAAACTCGAACATGTCCCCTCCGAATGGCCACACGTGTAGGTGGATAGTGATAGGAACACTGCCTTAGTCAATTACTTTTCGCTTCTAGCCCAGATCTGCCTAACCTGACTGAAATCAGCTAACTCGACAAAAACAGGAGATATTCCTGATTGGCATGACTCATATCCACGCCAGGCAATAAAATTACTAAATCAGCAAACCAGCTGCATAAGTACATTCTTCTTTTTGTATTTATCATCAGTCAGATGGCTGAGGGATCAAGACTGGCTCCAAGTTTTGAACAGAAAAGTCAGGACTGACACTGAAAGACTGCTGTACATTACATTGCATTACTTCATGACAAACATACTGCAACAGTGACTACATTTCAAACATACTTCAATGGCTGCAAAACACTTGGAGACGCTATATAAATACAAGTCCTTCTTCTTTATTGTTGGAAGTGTTAAATTCAACTTTGCTTTCAGCTGCTTTGAATCCTGGATCCTAACTCAATAGTTTCAAAATTTTTGTCCCTGCCTTTAAATCCCACCGTGGCCTTGACTTCCCAATGTTGATAACCTCTCACTCCATCTCGATGTCCCTCGGACTCTGATTTCTCAGGTGTTCCATGCTCTACTTTACCCCTGCTTCCAGCGATCTAGTTTCCAATCCCTGGTGCTCCTTATCTATAACTCCTTGGTCTCTCTAAGTCCCTCCTCTGCAAGCCCTTCTTAAAATGCTTATTTGATCAATTTGTTGCTCAGCCTCCTCCTCCGTTGGTTGCACACCCATTTTCTTGAGAGTATTTTAAATTTGTAAAAAAATTTAGAAATAAATTCTAATTATCACTGTTACTTTGGGGGAACACAGAATGAATTGTGGCACCTATCAATAGCAGGAAAGTAGGTCTCTCACAATTCCATGTGCTAATTGGACAACAGTGTCTTAGTAGCATTGTCACTAGCCTAATAATCCTGAAGACCAAGCTCAGGGGACCAGGTTCAAATCACACCATGATAGCTGGTGCATTTTCATTCATTAAAAGAATGAAAACCTGAAACTTGTAATGGTAACCATGAAACAGCCATTTTTAACTGTTAAAAGCCCATCTGATTCACTAATGTCCTTTAGGAAAACAAATCAGCCTCCTCACCCAGTTTGTCGCACACGTTGACTCCAGAATCACATCAGTACGGCTTAAACTGTCCCCTGAAATTGCCTAGCAAGCCACTCAGGTTCAATGGCACTTAGAGATGGGCAACAAATGTCAGTTTTGCCAGAAAAGCCCATATCCCATGGGAAAACAATAAGAAAAGAAACCAGCAGGCCAAGCAGTATCAGGGGAGCAGGAAAGGTGATGTATTGGGTCTAGACCCTTCTTCAGAAAATGAAGAAGGGTCTAGACCCGAAACATCAGCCTTCCTGCTCCTCTGATGCTGCTTGGCCTGCTGTGTTCATCCAGCTCTACACCTTATTATCTCAGATTCTCCAGCATCTGCAGTTCCTACTATCTCAGGAAAAGAAACCTCCTTATTATGTCAGCATGGTAATTATAGATGGCTTGGTAATTGTACATGGTTTGGAAGGTACTGAAAAGCAAAGGTATAATTAGAGAGATGATTTTCTTGATTCATTGGGTAGTAGCCTCTTGGGTGAGTCAGCAATTTTTACTGCCCAGTACGGACCTAAATACAAGACTCTGAAATAACTCCACAAAGGCCGGTATCCTGTCACCAAGTCACCCTTTATCTACACGTGCATAGTACATGACACTGACCCAGCTAGCTCAGCCAGCTCCTAGAGTGCACACAAGCCCTGATATTCCTGTTTATATCTATCAGCCAGGGCTCCCCAATTTGACTAGGTTAACAGCCCCAATCAGGGAACTCATATTCTGACTTCATTACAATCACTACAGATTCCATCTCTGCTCGGGTTATGTTCACTGATCTCAGGTGGTGTTGAAAAGCTTCCTGAAACAGATTTCATACACGCAGACCTCCATGATGGGAAAAGGCGTCATCTAGAATTCCTTTGCTGATGTTTATTCAGTGAGACGTGATGGAAACTGTGTTATGTGGGAGTTTACTAATGGCTGATTGAGCTAGACTATGGTGGCATCTACACATGGCCATTCCACTCCCACATGATCAGATAATCTGTCAACAATCACAGGCCAAATCTACAAGCAGGATGATGAAACGGGCAAAGTGCCAGATGGCAGAATGGAGCCGAACACTGGCATAGGTCAGTACACTCAAAAGAGAAAGATATTGGACAGAAAGCAAGCTTTATAAAGAGAAGTTGTTATAAATGCCTATGCTTCAAAAGGTTAATGTGCATGTTCTGCAAGAGTAGAATCGAATGCTTGAATTGAAAGAAAAATGAGAACAGCCTCATTGAAAATAAAATTGTAATTTCCCATGTTCTTGTTGGCTGCTACCAGTCTGTGTGCTGTGAGGCAGTGCAAACATCTCTTCCACTCAATTACTCTCCCATAGCCACAGCTCATTGTCTTGCTGAAGTCACAATAAGCAGAAAGGCCTTGCCATCAATTGGCACTGGCCCAACTTTATCACGACGAGACTGATTTTCATAAATAATTAGTCAGACTTCACTAAACCGTAACTTTTAGGTGTGTTGCACATTCTTTGGATGCCACACAGAGAAAACCATTTTAACTACGAATTAAAAAGTGAAATGAATGCACAATGGCAAAGGTGAATGCCAGTTAAGAGGTATTTTGTTATCATTTAAGTTGGCACAGTTAAAATATACAAGTAGTGGCTAAGAAGGTTATCTGCAATGACTTAATGACTTTGACATAAATTAATTCATCATCCTTTGAAAATCTCTCCACTTTTCAGGCTGTTAATTTGAACATGAAACTAGAGCCTTTTTTATGATTGTGAAAACAATAGCTTTCTTGCTCATCAGCATACAGAAAAGAATGCCTTTTCGTATTGATTATCCAAACAAAATGCAGCAGAGTGAAAGAAGAATAAAGGTAATAAACCCATACACGTGGTCTCAGGAATAGTTCAGCTTTTATTTCCATTGGAACCTGGGTAAGTGATTCATGCAGTGCAATGCTTTTGCACACTCCTGTGTTTGCTTGAAACAATCTATCACATAATGCTCTTCATCTTATTCCCCTCAGAAGGATGAAATGTCGAGTGAATCCTCCTGGGTTTCAAACCCAAGGCCTTCGCGTTACAAATGCAACTGACTGATCCAGACTGCCTTGCACAACTTGAGGCAAAATAAAGTTCTTTTCTCACCAATTTGAAAGAAAAACTCATATTTCACCATATTGCACTACCTGTCTTTATGGCATTCCAGAGTGGCATTACTTGCAAATTGTACTAACATACATTTAGCTTGTATCACCACTGGAGACTGAGTTTTAATTGTTCACATTTACTACAACCAGTAAAGAAGTAGAACCCTTGTCCCGTATGCTGGGAACAGCAGAAATCTAACATATGCAACAACACTGTACTAACTCACTGATCAACCAATTGTTCCCCATCCTTCAAGTCTATTTCTTTAGTTAATAGAGTTATCTAACTTGAAGATACTTTCTGTTTTGTAAGCATTATTGCAGGCTAGTCTGACCATGAAATAGTATTTAGTTAGACTGTAAGTATAAACTGTTAAACATGGTTTAGTTGAGAGAGCTCACATTTACAAGTCAGAAAATTGCAAGTTCAAGGCCTACTCCAGAGACCTAAGCACAAAAATAACAATTACAATGCTGTGGCAATGAAAGAGGCACTGACCAGAGCGCTTTTGTGTCAAGCTGAGCCTTTGCTTTAGTGTCAAGCATCCTATCTGAATGCATCACAGCATGGTTTGGCAACTGATCTTCCCAAGACCAAAAGAAACTACAGAGAGTTGTGAACATAGCCCAGTCCCTCACGCAAACCATCCTTCCATCCATTGATTCTATCTATACTTCCTGCTGACTTGGGAAAGCAGCCAACATAATTGAAGACCCCTCCCACTCCAGTTTTACTCTCTTCCACCATCTTCCATCAGGTAGAAGACATAAAAGTTTGAATACGTGTACGAGTACATTCAAGAACAGCTTCATTCCTGCTGTTATCAGATTTTTGAAAGGACTTCTCAAAAGTTAATTCTGATCTCTCTCTCTGCACCATCTTTGTGGCTATAACGCTATATTCTGCACTCTGTTCTGCTACCCTGATGCACTTTGTGTGGTATGATCTGCCTGTATAGCGCGCAAAACAGTACCCTTCACTGTACCTCAGTGTGTGTGACAACAATAATCAATCAAAGCAGATTCCATGACACTACTTTAATAGAAAGCAGGGGCGTTATCCTCGCCAATATTTATCTCTGATTCATCAACAAAGAAAGAGATTATCCTTGTCATTATTACATTGCTGTTTTAGGAACTTGCTGTGTGCAAATTGACTGCC
Organism: Rhincodon typus; assembly: GCF_021869965.1. Taxonomy (NCBI): domain Eukaryota; kingdom Metazoa; phylum Chordata; class Chondrichthyes; order Orectolobiformes; family Rhincodontidae; genus Rhincodon; species Rhincodon typus. Next base: position 23,759,618 of record NC_063361.1, read on the forward strand.
ATGTTTCCTATATTACACCTGTCAAAATGACTTCAATGACTGTAGAGCACTTCAGAATCCTAAGATTGGGAAAGGTGTTATTTAAATACTAGTGTTTCTTTCTTTTCCTTCTGAATAATTCCAAACAGGATTAAAACAAATCTATTGAAGAGTCATTGGCCTCAAAATGATAACTCTGTTATCTTCCCACAGATGCTTCCAGACCTGCTGCGTTTCTCCAACAATTTCTAGTTTTGTTTCAGATCTCCAGCATCCACAGTTCTTTATTTTATTGAAACAAATCTAACTCTTCCCAGAAACATTAATCTCCCAAGGCTTTTCAAAGCTGACTTAGTGTCACAGGTTTTAAGATTGGGTGTCAGTGCCATTCATTTTTACGCCTCAGATTTGGAGGCTGCTGTTCTAATTCTTCATCTTTTTGTCACAGTCCCAAACAAGACTTTGTCTTGTGTTTAGGAGGACTTTTGTACCCTTAAATCAATTGAGTGGTGTTTACTGGTCCGAACTGGGTGACCTCTGCCACAAATCCAGTTTGGTTCTGTGACTTTGTGTTCTGAGTTTTGTTCCATAGATCGCAAATTTGGACAACAGTTAGTTCAGTTGGCCAGACAGCTGGTTTGTGACGCACAGTGATGCCAACAGTGTGGGTTCAATTCCTGTAACAGGCTGAGATTACCATGAAGGATTCTCCTTCCCAACTTCTCCCCTCAGCTGACATGTTGTGATTCTCGGATTAAACCACCACCAGTTGTCTCTAATGAGAGCGTGGCCCAATGGTCTGGTTAGACTACTTTACTTTTACTTTTTTAGTTTGCAAATGGTCTGGATGCCAATGCTGTTATCCTACTTAGTCCTGTAGTTTTGTTGTCCTGGTATTGTACTCATGGGAAATCTGCTTTCTATTGGCTGAAAATGATAAATAAAAGGAAGAAACCAATTTATGACATTCTCATCTTTAATTTTTTTATTCATTCATAGGATTTGGGCATTGCTAGCTAGGCCAGCATTTATTGCCTATCCCTGTTTGCTCAGAGAGCAATTAAGATTCAACCATACTGATGTGGGTCTGGAGTCACATGTAGGCCAGACCAGGTAAGGATGGCAGATTTCCTTCCCTAAAAGGCACTAATGAGCCAAATGGGTTTTTCCTGACAATCGGCAATGATTTCATGGTCATCATTAGATTTTTAATTCCAGATTATTATTGAATTCAAATTCCACCATCTGCCATGGCAGGATTTGAACTCAGGTTCCCAGAACATTACCTGCATCTCTGGAGTAATAGTCTGGCAATAAAACCACGAGGCCATTGCCTACCCATTCTATTTAGAATGTTTCAAATTTCTGTGTGGGTTTTAATCTGATGCTCCAATATTTTGGGGCTAACTGTAATTCTCATTGAAGGTACAGTTGTGACTCTTCTCAATGTCCTTGATGCAAGATGGTCCTCACAAGTGACAATTAATATCCCTGACTAATAATGAAGGATAATGAAGAAGCATTCTGGAGCTGATTTCCAGAAATCTCTGTGTTCAGTATACAATGTTAATTGATTAAAGTATTTGCTTATATGGAAGTAAGCATTTTAAACAAGTCATTCCATTTTATATAATTTGATAACAGCCACTTGTTCGCTGTGTTTCTTCACCATTGGTCTGGTTTAATCATTGAATACAGACCCTGCTTTGTGATGGGTTAAATTGCACTTGCATTACATTTGCTGTTCTTCTGAGATGTAGGCAGCTCCGAATTTATCCAGTCAGCTGTAACAGGGAACACCTGGGTTCACTAGAATCAATGGCCAGCACTGGGTAAAATCCAACAGCAGCGGTACTCAACCAGGGAAGCAGCTAGACTACTGCAGTATCTCTCGAAGGAGAAAAATCAACCTGAGTTTTAATCTCCCTCAGTACCACTTCTCATTGTTAACCAGGCAGCTCCACAGATATTAAAGATATTGAGAGAGATGAGGATCACGCACACGCGCGCGCGCACACACACACACACACACACACACTAAAACAGAGAAAATTGAGAGTGATTTTCCATAAAAGCATGGGTACCATGAGCCAACTGCGATAAAGGTCATTATTTAATCATTAATTAATTGACTATCTAAGGAATAAGAAAGTCTGTCCTCTCTCAAACAAAGAGCGTTGAGTTTGGAGTCCTTAGTTCTCAGGAGGCCACAAGAGCCTCCCACATCCACAGCTGCATCATATAGCATACTGAAAACTAGCGATGCATTTAGCGGAATAAGTCTATTGAGTCATCTGTGAAAATATTATCAGCTGAGGAACATTCTGTCTCCACTCTGTGACAAGACAAATACTTTCCAGTTACAAAACCTCCCTTTGGGTTGTGACCCAGTACAGTCCAACAGTCAAGCTCAGAAGGAATGTAAGTGTTACGTCAAGAGAATAGAAAAGCTAAATTGTTCCCCTCACAGTGCAGAAGGTTAAACATAGATTTATAGAGACATTCAAATTAATGGATGACTTTGAAAGAGTAACTAGAGGGAAACTGTTTCCACTTGCAGGAAGGTCGGCAACAGAGATTGAAATAATTGGCAAAACAGTTGAAAGAGACTTTCAAGGGGTTGTAACATCTGGACTGCTCTGCCTGCAAGAAGGATTGAAGCTGATTCAATGTAACTTTCAAAACAGAATCTGAAAAATATTTGATAGGTAAAGATAGTGGAATTTGAATTCAAAAAAAGTCTGGAATTAGCAGTCTAATGATGACCATGAAACTATTGTTGGAAAATCCTATCTGGGTCACTAATGTCCTTTAGGGAAGCAAACTGCCATCCTTACCTGGTCTGGCCTACATGTGACTCCAGACGCACAACAATGTGGTTGACTCTTAACAGCTTTATTGGCAATTAGGGATGGGCAATAAATGCTGCCTATCCTGTGAATAAATTTTAAAAATGCTCATTATGTCAGCAGTTTAACGTACAGGAGGTAATTGTAAGGCCTCAAATAAAACTAGGGTAATGACAAAATGATCAATTGGATGTGTGGCTTTGACTCTTATTAGCGCTGAAGAAAAGGACTTTGGTGAGTAAAGATTCTTTTGAATAATGAAGATTTGAAATTGTGACGACAAATATGCCACTGATCGCAAAGATTTATCTTTACACCATGAAAAACCCAGGCTGACATCACTGATCCCCGACACAGAGGTGGATGTTTGAAATTCATTCTGTTTGAGATTTATTATAGACATAACAAGTTTTATGAAGTTTTCCTGACTTTCAACCTAAACAAATTCAATAAGTTTACTCCCAAAAGGCAGTTCGGTGCACAAGGCTGGTGTGTTAAGAATTAAACTTCTTGGATGAACCTCATGTGCTGAAACAAACCAGAACAGAAATTGTTGGAGAAACTGTGGAGAGAAAATGGAAATAACATTTGTGAGTCCAGTGACCTTTGTGCAGAACTAGAAGCAGCTGGGAAAAGGTATTGCTTGCTGCAGTGCTCCAACCAGACCCAAAGCAAGCTGGAAGAACAACACGTCATCTTCCACATAGTTACCTGACAACTTTCAGGACTCAACATTGACTTTAACAATTTCAAAATCTGGAGACTTCCTTTTGTGTCTATTACCTACCCCCACAACTTCGGGTCCTGTCATGAAATGGATTGCTTTCAGCGCAGCCAACCCATTTTCAAGTACTCATAGTCCTCATTACCACCTATCCATTTTCACTTCTTCCCTGTTCTGAGGAAGGGTCACCAGACCTGAAACGTTAACTCTTGATTTCTCTTCACAGATGCTGCCAGGCCTGCTGAGCTTTTCCAGCAACTTCTGTTTCTGTCACTTCTTCCCTGGCTTACTGTCAACAATCCATTTGTCTGCTCACCCTTACTTGTCTCTCTTTCCCTCTCTCCAGGCTCCGTCTCCACCTAGCTGCTGGCTCCTTTTCCTCCCAAAGTCCACCCCCTCCGTTATCAGCATAAATACCACCTTTTTCTAGCTGCTATCAGTTCTGAAGAAGGGCCACTGGAATCAAAACTTTAACTCTGTTTTCAATGGAGAGATGCTGCCAGACCTGCTGACTTTCTCCAACAATTTCTGCTTTTGTTTGTTTCAGATCTGCAGCAGTTGCAGTTCGAGTGATGTAAGACATCAACTTCCTGGTTGATTTAATGAGCTTATCAAGAGATTAGATGGTCTTTAAAGTTTAGGAAGGTTACAGTTAACAGATTCAATGAACCAGGAATGCTGATATTACTCAGATAGCAAGAACTGCAGATGCTGGAGTCAGAGATAACAAAGCATGGAGCTGGAGGAATGCAGCAGGCCAGGCAGCATCGGAGGAACAGGAAAGTCAACATTTCGGGACCTGTATTCCTCCAGCTCCACACTTTGTTATCTATATACTGATGTTACTGTGGTCTTTAGGGTTTTTGAATTCAAACAGAAAATTTGCCCAGGGTCTCTGCTCCTGATCATTGTCCCAAGAACACCAGCAGTACTCATTTTCAAAGCCATCAAAGCCTTTCAATATATCCAAGTATTCAAAATATCTCTTCACCTCTCTCTTTCTCCCTCCTCAAAAACCCAGCTTAAAACCTATACCTTTAGTCAGGCTTTCTTTACTCCTTCTGATAGTTTTTTTTAAATGGATTTTGTATCAATTTTGTGTAATTTTGTTGATCTGAAATGCCTTAAAGCACTTTTCTTTCTTCAAGGCACAACACAAATATGAAATGATGCTGTTAACTATTGTGTTCCATCGATGATAGATCTATGATACCAAGAAGACTGTTGTTCCATTAAATATTTTCCTCATCTCTATAGAAATCCTATTTTTCCCAATTTTAACAGCAGTATCTTTACATCCACAGTGTCCCCTGATTGTCCACATTTAAAAACTTATCGCATTGTATTCAGCAAGTGGATCATCCCAATCCTACACCCTCAACGAACCATAATATCAGGGCCAGAGATATGCACTTCTCTAAACAAGCTGGGATGTTTAAGTTACCTTACCTGTTTGTAGTAAGGAGATTTTCAATTGTCAATTGACGTTGGGAGTATACTTTAGAATATTTCAGATGTTTGTTAGTTCTAAAATCTATTTGCAATTGATGCAATTGTTGTACATTGACGATTCAGGTAGCTGGCCTGACCTCTACCTGCAAATCCTGTTTTCCAGGTTTTCACGTCAGAGTAAGACACGTTTTTCATTACAGAATCAAAACCACATTGTAGTGAAGAACTGGAATCCTAAAATAAGATCTGTAAATATCAGTGAATCTTTTGGAAGCCATTTTACATTCCTAAATTCTTACATTCTAATATTACACCATCAGAAACTAGTGTGCACTCATTCAAATTGCTCTCTATTTGAACCGTTGCAAAATATGTGGCTCCTAGTTTTATGATTAATTTAAAATTTAAAGCAAAGTAAAAAGGCATTGATATATTTAATTACAGACTGGGCCAGATAATTACTAAAGTTAATACAATATTTGTAATATGTTGCTGACTCATTTATTATGAGAGTAATCTTAGGAGAGTCTAATCAGTCACCCAGACACTAAAGGATCGAACGTCAAAAGAGACTCATCAAATTGTCTTTCAAATTTCTGTTGGAAGTTCTGTTGAAACTCTGGAGAGATAGTATTGATACAATTTATACCGTTTCTCCTCCGGTTTCTGCAGATCTGCCACTGAAGTAATGTTGGATAAATGGAAAATGCTCCCAGGTATACCCTACTTTCCCAAATAGCTATAACACAGGCTTTCCATTGGTTACTTTCTTAGCTTAGCAGAGTTGGCAGTATCTCTGGAAAGGTGTCTTGAGCCCTGCCAAGCCCAAGAACAGTGGTGGACTGGCTTCAAAATTACCAGCACCAGTCAACATGGTTCAAAAATACCATCACCAGTCAACATGGTTCAAAATTACCAGCACCAGTGAATATGGTTCAGAAATACCAGCACCAGTCAACATGGCTCAGAAATACCAGCACCAGTCAACATGGCTCAGAAATACCAGCACCAGTCAACATGGCTCAGAAGTACCAGCACCAGTCAACATGGCTCAGAAGTACCAGCACCAGTCAACATGGTTCAGAAGTACCAGCACCAGTCAACATGGCTCAGAAGTACCAGCACCAGTCAACATGGCTCAGAAGTACCAGCACCAGTCAACATGG
>NC_063361.1:23765887-23795442 GCF_021869965.1 Rhincodon typus
TGGCTCAGAAGTACCAGCACCAGTCAACATGTCGAAATCTTGACTCACTCTCAGTTGCTGACAATTTTTGCCAAGGAAGTTTTAGGACCTCTACAAGATGGATAACAAATAGAGTCATTAAGTTCCTCACCAACCTCACTTAAAACTGACTATTCCAGTCAGCTTCCAGTTTCCTGACAAGGTGGGGATGATGCAGTTTAACAGCACAAAGACATGTACCCAATGACAGACCAGGAGGCCAGTCCTTCAGGCAGGCCACCTGCCTGTGTGCACCTGTGTTTGGGTTCTTCCTTTTTTTATTCATTCACGGGATGTGGACACCTCTGGCTGGACCAGCATTTATTAATACAAAAACAGAAATTGCTGGAAAAACTCAGCAGGTCTGGCAGTATCTGTGGAGAGAAATTAGAGTTAACATTTAAGTTCCAGTGACCCCTCTTCAGAACTGATTTATTGATTACCCATAATTATCCCTAATTGCTCAGAGAGCAGTTAAGAGTCAACCACGTTGCTGTGGGTCTGGAGTCACACATAGGCCAGACCAGGTAAGGATGACAATTTCCTTTCCTAAAGTACATGAGTGAATCAGTTCAGTTTTTCCGACAATCGACAATGGTTTCTTGGTTATGATTAGACCCTTGATTCCAGATTCTTTGATGAATTCAAATTCCATCATCTGCCATGGCAGGATTTGAACACGGGTCGCCAGAACATTACCTGAGATTCTGGATTAATAGTCCAGCGATAATACCACTAGGCCATTGCCTCCAAAGCTGCAGCTACAAGTTGTCCTGTAAAACAACTTAATTCTGCCTCAGTCATAACTATCTTCCTTTGTACTAGATATTGCCACCAATAAATACAGAGTTTGCCCCTGATTCCCATTCAGTTTTGCCAAGACTCCTTGATATCACACTCAGTCAAATGATATCTCGATATCAAGATCAGTCACTCTCTTCTTCCCTCTTGAGTACAGTTCTTTTATCCAAGCTTAGCCCAAGGCTGTAACAAGGTCAGGAACCCAGACTGAGTGTCAATTAGCAGGTGATTGCTGTTTACGTCGCTTGATAATACTGCCTTCCATCATTCCATCATATACCTTCCACCTTTCCATCACATACCTTCCATCTTTCCATCATATCCCTTCCATCAAATTGCTGATGATCGAGTGGAGGTTCACTGGGCAATAAGGGGTCAGATTGGATTTTTCCTGCATTTTCTTGATAAAATATTGATCTACATTGCCAGGTAGATGTTATTGTTGTAGCTGCACTGGAACATCTCGTTCTGGAGCACTGTGTTCAGTATTATTTCCCGAATGTTGTCAGCGTCCATGGCCTTTGTGGTGTCCATTTTCTTCACCAATTTTCACTTGGACTGAATCAAATTGGCTGAAAGATTGACTTCTATACTGCTGAAGACCTCAGGAAGAAGCTGAGGTGGATAATCTACTTGGCACTTCTGTCTGAAGCTAGTCGTGAATGCCTCTGCCTTATCCTTTACATTGATGTGCTGGACCTCCTATTATTGAGGATGGGGATATTTGTGAAGCTGCCTGCTGTTAGTTGTTTAGTTGTCCACTGTCAATCAAGACTGGATGTGACAGGATGTTAGAGCTTTGATTTGACCCTTTGGTTGTGGGATTGCTTAGTGCTGTCTATGGTATGCCGCTCCTGCTGTTTGGCTGGTAAGTAATCCTGTGCTGTAGGCTCACCAGGTTGAGACCTCATTTCTAGGTATGGATGCTGCTTCTCCTAGCATGGCCTCCTGCACTCTTCATTGAGCCATGGTTAATGCCCTTGCTTGCTGAATGAGTGAATGGCTTATTTAGTGTCACTTGCATCTTACAGTGAAAAGCCTTAACAGTCACCTCAATCCGGCACCATTTTGAATAGTTTAAGAATAAAAAAGATAGAAAATATAACTGAAAGAGAGTCCCAAGCTGGCTCACCAATGAAATCTCTGCACTGCCACTTCTCCTCCACTGCCTTGCCATTGCCTGCACCAGACCCATCAACATGGGGGTCGCCATTCTTTAGGAGCCATCACTTCGCCCCAGGTCCCACCTCACCGACGCCAACACCAATGCCAGGTCTCCGTGCTGAACACAGACTCACCTCGTAACCAGGAGTCCCCGGCCCTGCTGCCAGACCAGGCTGCTGCCATCTTGCCAAGAGTCTTGCGCTGGCTGCCCTCTTCTGAGACGTCGCATTGTCGGCACCACCAGCTTGAAATGTTCCACTGCCATTGCCGCCTCCAATTGCCGGAGAAGACTTGCTGCAGCCGTCAGCCCCAGATGCCAGGAGGACGTCTCAGCTGCCGCTGCCAACATTGTCTCCAGTCACCGTGAGGAACTGGGATCCGCCACCGGGAGGAGCCACCACCATTCCGCGCACAGCCTGCTCGAGCTGTCACGCCGATTTTGCCGACTAACTCACCACAAAAGCTTCCAAAGAAAAGGAAAAGAGCAGAAGTGTAAAGAAAGAAACAGATGAAGGAATGCATGCAGGAGTGAATGAGCCCCAGGCAAGAGCCCGCATGTGATCCTGCTATTCCGCTGCCATCTTGGAATGGATACCATCTTGATGGTAGTGGTAGAGTAGGGGATATATCGCACCATGAGTTTACAGGTTGTAATCAATTATAATTCTGCTGCTGCTAATGGCCCACAATGCCTCATTGATGTCCGGTTTTGAACTGCAGATCTGTACTGAATCTGCCTCGTTTAGCACACAGGTACTGCAATGCACAACAGTGTGAAGGGCAGGCTCACCATGAAACTGGGACTTAATCTTCATGAGGAGAGTGAGATGGTGATTCCTACCTTAATTGTTGTGCATCCACTATAAGTAAACTGGTGAGTGTAAGTTCAAGAGATAGTAGGAACTGCAGATGCTGGAGAATCTGAGATAACGAGATGTTGGCCTGCTGTGTTCATCCAGCTCTACACCTTGTTATCTTAGTGTAAGTTCAAGGAGGTTTCACACTAGGAATGGTCACAGTAGGCTTTAAATATTGGAGGACAAGCACCACTATTCAACCCCAGTGGCGCATCATGCCTTCAAGCAAAGGAGTGCAGAAACTTTCAATAAGAATGTTGGGCATTGTTGCATTAGTATCTAAAATTAACCAATATTGGAAGAGTTTGCTCTGTTCTGGGGAGCTTCTAGAACTGACACAAGCAAGATGTCTAGGACATTGTGTGTCAAAATCTACAATTGCATGGATGACTGTATTGTTCTCAGTTATGCTTGAATTTTTATTGCTATTTCTGGTGTACCATGAGTTTTTCTAATGTCTTTTTAAATTTGAATCCAACTCACAATAACCAATATTCCACTCCTTGAGTCATGACATTGTGTACAGCATCGTTTACAAATATAGCATAGTGTTTTTTGAGCAAATGCAGCATTCAGTTTCAGTGCCCTTTTAATGGATTACCATCTCCCCACTCATCATCTTTCCAGCACCTCAGCTGGCATTTAACATTTGTTACAACTGCCATCTGTTTCACAGGAAATTCCCAAATGTGAGTGCATAGTTATCTGCCGCAATCCTATTCCTGACTAATATTTCTCACCTCCAGGGAGCAGATCTAATCTGTACCGTAAAACAACCAACCTCCATTAGGTGTCTAGTATCCCCAATGTAAATCTCCTCCCATGCTCCACAGTGATTTAACACTTCGTATTTGAAGCTGTCAACTCTCTTAATTTCAAGCAAAGGTCACATCAGCATCTGTTTTAATATTAAACAGAATAGATTTTGATTGGTTTCGTACACTTTTGTTTTTTGAGACTATATTGGGTGTTTTAGATCTTTTCTTGGCATAATTTTTATTTAAACAGTAGGTGTCAAAAGATACCATCAGGGGAACCAGCTGGTGGATACACACGGCTCTGTTTATTTTGGCTGCCTCTGCTCTGGAATTGCCCCCATTTACATTAGAGAAAAGATTTCAGATTATCAATGGTAAGATCTGCACATCACAAGAAACAAAGGAGACAGAAATTAACAGACTGGAGATACCGAGGTTTTTCTCTTTAGAGTAGAGAAGGTTAAGAGCAGCTTTGAAAGAGCTGTTTAAAATTTTGAAAGTTTTTGATACATTAAATGAAGAGAAACTGTTTGCAGTGACAGGAGGCTCAGTAATCACAGGACATATGTTTGAGATAGTTGACAATAGAACTGCAGATTACAAGGTGGGAAAAGAAAATCGTACAGTGCGTTGTTATAATCTGGAATGCACCTACCAAAACGTCAGTGGAATTGATTCATTAGTAACCTTTAAAACAGAATTTAATTACTTGAAGGGAAAATTTGAAGTTGAATAGAACAGGGGTATAAGACTTTCCTTTTAATATGAATGTATGGGATGTGGGCATTGCTGATTAGACTAGCACCTATTGCAAATCATCAATTTCCCCGTGAAAAGGTGGTTCTGCAGTCTTTCAGTGTAGATACAAGCTCAGTGCTGTTGATGTTTCCAGGATATTGGCCTAGTGACAGCGAAGGAACATGAAATATATTTCTAAGTCAGTATGGCGTGCAGTTTGGAGGGGATTTCACAGGTGGTGATGCTCCCATGCAACTGCTGTCCTCGGCTTTCTATGACGTGGAGGTGCTGGTATTGGACTGAAATGGACAAAGTCAGAGGTCACAAAACACCAGGTTCCCAGACCCAAAACGTCAGCTTTCCTGCTCCTCTGATACTGCCTGGCCTGCTGTGTTCATCCAGCTCTACACCTTGTTATCTCAGACTCCAGCATCAGCAGTTCCTACTATCTCAGGTTATAGTCCAACAGGTTTATTTGAAATCACAAGCTTTTGGAGTGCTGCACCGAAGTCACTTCACCTGACAAAGGACTAGTGCTCCAAAAGCTTGTGATTTCAAATAAACCTGTTAGACTGTAACCTGGTGTCGTGTGACTTGTAACCTCGGCTTTCTAGGTGGGGGAAGTTGTGGGTTTGTTGATGCTGTCGAAGTAGCCTTGGTGAGTTACTGTAGGTTTATTGGAACTGTACTCATCCAGGCAAGTGGAGAGTATTCCATCACAATCCTGACTTGTGACTTGCAAACAAAAAGGTAAAATTTAGGATTCAGTTTGAGAGTAACAAACTTGGGTCAGAAACAAAACTTAAAGAAGGGTAAATACAAAAGAATGAAGGCAGTGTTAGCTGGGGTGGACAGAGAAAGACATTTAGCAGAAAAGTTCATTGAGGGACAATGGCAGTTGTTTAAGAAAATATTTCATGGCTCATAGCAAAGATATATCCCAGTGAGGAAGTAGGATTCTAGAAAGGGTATAAAACAACCATGATTAATCAAGAAAGTTAAGGATAACATCAAATGGAAAGAAAATAATAAAAAGGGAGAAAATAAACTTTGAGGGTAAACTAGCAAGTAATATAAAATGAATAGTAAGAGTGTCTTTAAAAAGGAAGAGAAAGAGGACAAAGTGAGTTTAGGCTCCATAAAGAATGAGGCTGGCCAAATAATATTGAGGAACCACGAAATGGCAGACGAGATGCATAAATAATTTGCATCGATCTTTATGGTAGAGGACACTAAGATTGTCCCAAAAATACAAATTCAAGGGATAGAATCACTACAGTGTGAGAGGAGGCCATTCAGCCCATTAATTCCACACCAACTGTCTGAAGAGCATCCCACCAGACCCACCCCACTTACCCCATCCCTTCATTTCCCATGGCTAATCCAACTAACCTTCAGATCCCTGGACACTATGGGCAATTTAGCAAGGCCAAACCACCTAACCTGCACATCTTTGGACTGTGGGAGGAAACTGGAGCACCCAGAGGAAACCCACACAGACGCAGGGAGAATGTGCAAAACTCCACTCAGCCACTCTTTAAATTGGTAGCATATTTATAGAATCAATCATAGAATACCTACAGTATGGATGCAGGCCGTTTGGTCCATTAAATCCACATTGATCCTCTGAAGAGCATCCCACCTAGACCCAACCCCCTACCCTAGGAGAGGAGTGTGTAGATAGGCAGCGAGAGAATGATGTTTAGGGAGAAAAAGGGATGGGTGACAGTATGCTCAGGAGAAAGAAAGCTGATAACGGGAACCATAAGTATATGAAAATGGGCGTGGGGGACCTGTGTCATGACAGCTGTGTGTGTGAGTGTGTGTGTGTGTGAAAGAGAGAGAGCTGGGGGGGTGATGGAGTGGGGGTAGGTATGGAGGGGTGTGGTTGTATCTGGGTGGGTATGTGTGTATGTTTGCGTTTGTGTGTATGTGTGTCTACGTGTGTATGTGTTTGTATGCGTGTGTGTATGTGTGCATGGGTGTATGTGTGTGATTGTGTGTGGGTGTGTGTATATCTGTGCGTGTGTTTGTTTGTATGCATATGTGTGGGTATGTGTGTAAATGTGTGTGTGTGTGTGAGGGTGTGTGTGTGAGGGTGTTTGTGGGTGGATGTGTGTGTGTGTGTGGGTGGGTATGGGTATGTAAGTCTATGTGAATCTGTTTGAATGCAAAGTGTGTGTACGTATGCATTTGTCAGTATGTGTGATTATGGGTGGGTGTGAGTGTGTGAGTGGGTGTGTGCATTGTTGTGTGTGTGGATGTGTGTTTGTATGTGCCTGTGTGTGTGTGTGTGTGTGTGTGTGTTTTTGTACTTGTGTGTGGCTATGTGTGGATGGCAGGTAGGGGACAGTAAAGGACATGGAAGAAGGTGTTCACGTTCTAAAATAATTGAACTCCAGTCCTGAACTGCAGAGTCCCCACGTGGAAAGTGAGATGAGATTGATGGGAGTGTTCTCAACTGCTATCGATAAATTAATTGAGTGATGGAGGATGCAGGATAACAGACCTATTGTGCTATATAAGACCTCCTGTATTGGTTGGTTTATTTTTTGTTCTTTTCTTTGCTTTTCGAACCCCGTCTGGCTGGGCATGTTTCCAAAATTTGCACTTCCTCAGGTACAGTCCCATGGATTCTGAACGTTTACTAGCACTGTGAGGCCATTCTCTGTGTGCGAACCTCACTCTGTCAGCAAGTGATGCACTCAGGGGGAGATCAAAATCCTGTCCCCATTCCAATTCCACACACATACTTTCTAGCCACAATCACTGGATAATGATGACCTGTGGGAATCCTGGTTTCATTTTCCTATTTGCTAGCCCAGGGGCACTCTGCGCCAACTATTACATTGATTGACATGAGCTAGCTACACAGACCAGAGACTGGACCTTGCTGACCTCAACAGCTCTGTACCACACTGGAAGCTTGCCCACTAAGCCCCTCGGAGGAACAGGAGAAGATTATTTTGGAAAGCTACTGTAGAAAATTTGCTACCATGCAATTATCGTAAAACAGGACTTGTAGCATAGCAGGGGCCCTGTTCCAAACAAATAAGACAGTCTGAGCTGTTGCTGGCATTGTGCCTGGCTGAATGAAGATGCTGTAGTTTATGCCCAAGTCTCCTATAATCAAAACAAATGAATGCAAGTAGGTGTTTCTGCTTGTCAGCTAATATGGGGCTGTGCAATCAGACTAGCTGTTGTTGATTTTTATCCTTATGTTGGCATATTTTTCCCCTCAAGTCTTTTATTATAATCTGATGGAATTTATAACAAGAATGTCATCACCCTGTCTCAGCTGAAGACTGCGAGGTAAAATGTACACAGATTATCATTAACACTGTGTATATCATTAGTATATTCTGGTGCTTTTTAAGTCTCATCTTACTATAATGTTACCATTTTATGGAGTATACAAATCAGTGTGGACAAACCTGGAAGGCAGAAGCAAAGATTGTATTAAATGGGGTCATACCTCTCACAGACTTTCATTAGAATTAGTACATATGATAAACAGATGCAATCACTTATTAAAGCTTAATCTAATGAACTGTGCCATATTTGTTTAATGCATTAAATGAGACTTTAAAGGAGAAAGTACTTGCTGAAGGGAAAGGTCCAGAGAGTATCATTGGAATTCTTTGAGCTATGAACCTCTTGCTTCCATTATTGTTTTATTATTTTTCTTAACTTTCCCTATAGGTGTCACACTTTGTGTTCACATCCATAATAATAACGCCCCTTGATGTTTACCGGTAGCTGTCAGGAACAGGAACAATGCCTAATTTTTACCTCAGCCAAGTGACATTGAGTCAATTGCAATGCTGCAACTGCAGCTTAGCTGGTTCAGTACTGGGAACTCCTGCTCTGAATGGATTACATTACCCCAGTTTATCTCTCCTGATCTCCAGCAGTTGGCACTTGCTGGAGTGTGTGCTTGTGTTTTGGGAAGAGAGGATGATCAGACATGGCTGTGAAATCCTATCATTGTCAATCAACTTTCCAACATCCATTGCCTTGACCCTGAAGAATAGGAACTACTAATATCCATCAAAGAGTCTGTGAAAGAATGAGAGCAGAGAAATGGAGAGGGAAGAAAATGTCCTATGCAGCTCCTGTCTCCATTAGCATCTCCCTGATCCCAAATGTGATAGTGGGAACTCATCATTGAAGTGAAATGAAGTTAAGTCCATCAGGTTAAATGATAAAGAGACTTGATCCTTGTTTCTTGCCTTGCCTTTATTTCAATGTTACAGTACGATAAGAAGGACAGAGTGAAGCCACAGCTTAATATTGTTTTAGTTTCTACTTCAAGGCTTGTCCACACTGATTTGTATACTCAATAAAATTCAAGTACAGTCTGCAGGCTGTACAATAGATTTCATCAAATTGCCCTTTCTATATGTTCAAATCTTGTATCCTTTAAATACATAACTGGTTATAAGATTTTGTGTTGCCTTGTAAGATGTATCACCCATCTTCTGTTTGAGCTTATTTCAGCAGAGACAGCGGTTTCCAGTTTTGGCCTATAGTAAATTGTTTTTTATACTGATAAATTAATCAATTACTGAGGTGACCATAATTTTTGTCCTTAGATAAGTTAATCACACACACATTATTGAAAATTGCAACCATGCTTTCAGTTGATTTTCCACATAGTTCCTTCCTTCTAATGTCTCAACAATCATCTGCATAAAATCAAGAATAACAGTCACAAATCCTACTAAGCTAAACATTGAAATTAACAATCTGGATGCCTCAGTGATGCTTTGAAGAATTCCCTATATATCTGCTCTGAAGAAGAGTCATACCAGTCTCAAAATGTCAGCTCTGTTACTCTCACCACTTATAAACACAAAAATCAACAGCACATGATTCGCTCAGTCAGATTGCACCAGAATTATCTTCTAAGAATAAATACAAACATCAATGATTACACTGGGTTCTGACTTTTAAAATAATTCCATTTCTAATAATTTACAACAAAACTTGCTTGGATAAGTGGAACTGAGTTGCAATAAAATTGGGCCAGTGCAAACAAATCTAACTAAGAACAAATACCAATAGAAGATTCCATTCTATGCTAGTTTGCTGGCTGGAAACCAACATACTAGGTGCATACCAACATTCTATTCAGGATGGTGCTATTCAAAAACGAATAGTAATACTGGAGGATGCTAGTGATGCACGTATTCCTACAGCAACACATTGCTTTGGCCTTTTGTGATACACTGCTGGACAGTATTTTGCCTTTACCCCATACTTCACATCAGCCACAATATTTTCAGCAGAACAAATCAGCCCCAAATGCAAAATTCTCCTTACAAACCATGATATTGCAAATTCTCCTAGAATTTGTTTTGGAAGCCTTTGCATATGATTGTTTAAAAGCTGATTTCCCAGCTCTGTTAAAGGCAGATAAAATGTCTTTGATGTTTAATGAGATCTTGTTGACCTGCAAAAGACAAATTGAATGCAATTAGGACAGTATGTCCGAATTGTAAATGCAATATTAACTACCATTTCTTTGCTCGATATCCAACCCAATTTGAATCAGAATCAAATGTCAGTGTTTTCCTGAGAAGTGCAGTGCAACCCTGGTTCAGAAGAAGAGCAAGACAAGTCTTCTCTGTTACTAGTTTTACTCTGAGAAGTCTGATATATAGTGATGGAAATGGTCCATGTTGGGATTCCGGAGAAAATTTCTGTCCCAGCTAAACTTACTTCTGCATCTACTTGAAGGAGATCTTTTATTTATATTAATATATCTATTATTTGAGTACTCAGTTTGCATTCACATTATTACATAAACACAGATGGCAACTTTCATCAGTCAGTTCCTTACACCATTCATCCATTCTCAATACCACTTACTTTTAATTGCATCCCGGTGTCCTCTTCCCTCAGAGTTTACATTCATTTTTTTTTCCCACTCACAATATGGATCACAAAAGGCCAAAACAACGTGTTGCCGTAGGAATCCATGCATCCCTAGCAAAAGCCAGTATTACTATTGGTTTTTAACTAGCACCATCTGGCATGTTGGAAAGCACCTAGTATGCTAGTTTCCAGCCAGCAAACTAGCATAACCTCCTATTGGCATTTGTTCTTAGCTAGATTTGTTTGCACTGATCCAATTTTACTGAAACTCAGCTCCACTTATCCAAGCAAGTCTTGTTGTAAATTATTAGAAGTGGATTTTTTAAAATAAGTCAGCTTCCAGTATAATGACTGATGTTTATATTTATCCCTAGAAGATAATTCCAGTGCAATCTGACTGAGTGAATCATGTGCTGTTGATTTTTCTATTTATAAGTGGCAGCCTGTATTGGATGACTGTAAAATTTCTATTATTTCAAAAATGAATCAAATTGCTGCAAGTTACGTGTCGTAACTGAAACCAATTTAGAGAAAAACTCCTGTGGATATGTGAACTATGCAATAAAATGTCAATGGAAACTATTTCTCAGTTAATTTCTAATTACTGACAAAGATGGTGTGACAAATGTACCCATACAGTGGACTTGAACCTCCACAGCTTGGGTTAGTCACTGAACAGGAATGAACTGTCTGCACGCTATTAATTATGAGTGCACTAGTACAAAAAGAGCATTAAAAGGGTGTGTCAAGCAACTAGCTAGAGGAAGGGACTGAGACCAAGAATTGCAAAATTGTATGCAATGCTCGGTATTCACTGCACACCCTTTCTTTAATAATTTATTTCCTTAACAATTCACGTTTGGTATTTAAAGGCAGTTTATTAACCACTTCTACATTTGTTAATATTTCTGTCTTGTTTTCATTTCTTTGATAGACTTTAACATATGTTGAAGATTAAAATAAAATGCCTTCAGGATGTGAAATCATAATTTTGAATAATAATGTTTGTAAGTAAAATTTCTGTGATATATCCAGGATGGCACCTTTTTATCGCATGTACAAATGAACTTATTAAATATGATAACTGGGGAATCCAAATGAAAACTTAGAAGTTCCCAGGGTTTCTCCATTCCATTTTTTATTTATACTTATGATAAACACTGTTAGATCCCTATTGCATCCACATTTTACTTCCTCAGTGATTTGTCCATGGGCAGGCTCATTTGGGGAAGAAACCTGCCATCTTTACATTGTTTCACTCACACAAGTCCAGTCCCATTACTACATGATTGGCTTTTAAGTGCCATTAGGTGCATTAACATTGGAGTGTACCACAGTTTAGTGCCTTAGACTCATGTCAGTTAGACATGAAAGCTGCTTTTAATTGATTGCAGACCAATTCTGTGACTCAGGACCACAGCATGCTGCCTATTTATTCCTATTATTTTTGCCTGTTTTGCAAGGAGCATGTTGAAAGTTGTTTTGGGACTGTGAGTACATAAACATAAGTGTGGCAGATACATGCATTCTCTCAAATTACAATTCTCCATCTCCTGCTGCAATTGTCCTGCAGTGTGACATATGCTACACTAAAAGTGGTGTCAAGGGCCATTTCTGGTATTCTCTCAGAATTTTTGCCAATCTTTCACTGAATTCCTGAGAATCCCTGTGAAAATATCTAAGATATGCAGTCACATTACATTCTTTAACTTCTTACTTCCTCGATTCAGAGGACTGGGCTGAGTTTGGTCTCTCCTTCTTCCGACTCCTGTCTTTCTGAAGTTCCTTAGCAACCTGTTCAGAGATGTTATTACATGCCTCTGCAGCAGGTGGGACTTGAATCTAGGCTCCCTGGTCCAGAGGTAGGGAGACTACCACTGCATCACAGAATCCTTTTATCTTGGCATGTGTCAGTTCTCTTCAGTAGTCAGCCAGCAGGTGAACATGTGGCTTCTTGATATTATAAATTCAAGCAGCAAAATAGAAAAAAATACGATTGTGAGGGATAGAAAACTTCAATAAGACCTTACTCCTGCTCTACTTCTAAATATTGTTATTTTTCTCTCACTTTTTGTGCTATAAATCAAACTGCAAATTCTTAACTAGTTTTCTGGCTTAATTTACTTTTATGCATTTACTCTCCTTTGATCTTGGTCAACTATTCTGGCACAGAGATTATAAAAAGTGTCCTTCTATTGAAGTGCATCTATAACCAGTGCACCGGCTACTCACAAGATACAGTCACAAGACATTCCCTTATTCTTTCCAATTTGCCTTTTAAAGAATTAATTGAGTGGCTTGCTAGACCACTACACAGGGCACTTAAAAGGAGCTGGTTTTCAGTTGAGATATTAGACTGTGCTTCTAAGTGGTGGTACACTCCCACATTAATGAACCTAGGGCACTATTCTGTACACAATACCTCAACCAATATCACGTAAACCAGACTAATTATGTTTTTGGAATCATGCGTTGAAAATAGCTACACCATTTACTTGTGTAGCAATTGTCATCATATTTCATTTAATAAACTTTCTCTAGTATATCTTATAGAAGGGTTGGTATAATTATGAGTCTTCTTAGTAAATTATTGGAGGCAACAAGGTGTCGGTAATCACAGAGGTCCACAATCGTTGTTAAGCTTATGTCCTCGACTAGACAGGGTAAAACAAAAAATCAGAAAAGGTTCTCACTCCCAACCATTACCCATGCTTAAAAGTGTCATTGTACTTTAAAGGAGTTATACCTCTTGACAAAATACTGTGGTATAATGGCATTCGATGCTGTTGTGATTTTTTGTTATAAACAATAATCTTATGGTTCGGAGAAATGCACCCTAGATTGTGGCTATTGAAGAAGGCAGTATCAGGCTTGCAATGCCAACCCCAAATGTACACATAAAGCTGCTGACGCTCACTGTCTCAGCTCACGCAGAAACCTCTGTACTTTGTTTGAGATACCAGAGGACTGGTCTCCACGGGATAATACCACAGCATGAGGAGGGGGTGGGGGATGACATTGTGGTAGAATACTCTGCGTATTATAATAAATAGCAAATATTTACATGTGAACCAAGTACCTAATTTAATCTCTTGTTTTGCTGATGAGATAAACCACAGTGTAAAGACCCTGAGATGATCGGCACCCACTTGATTGAATTACTCCTGTATGGCTTTCTGCCTGCCTCCTACCATGTGTTTATTCTCTGCACTGTCTTTCTCTGGCACCTACAGGAAAGGGTTTCATCTGTTGTCTCCTAACTTGAAAAGGTACAGACATTGAACAGTAGGTTCTTTGTTGTTCAGTGTGTGGAATCCTACTAGGAATCAATTATCTGAAATGTCATATAAACTCAAGCATAGATATTAATAATGAATAGCAAAGTCATTATCCTTTATAGCTGACTATTTGTAAACAGTGTCTTACAGCTCTCTCAGTATGAAAATTGTCTATATTTGGCTGCCGCCCAAACAAAAAGCATCTCCTTAAAAACCTTGCTATGCTAAAGGGTTAATGCAGAATTTATTCAAAGTACCTTAGGGGAAGTACGGCTTTTTAGTAAGAAAATTTATGAGGGCAGTAACTCAGTAAAGCAACCATTATGATTCCCTGGGGTGATACATAGTCAAACCTGTCATTTGACTCTGTTTCTCATGTAACCAGATGGGGTCCAGGGGCTGACACCTGTCAAATAGACAATGCAGTGGCTGCTTGTCCAGGTACTCATTTCTCTTTACACAGTATGATGTAACTGCTGTTCCAGGGTGCTACCGGGTCATGTGCCATTTTGTTTCCCATGCAATCACTCATGCAAAGCCAACGCGACCTTGTTGAATCCTAAAGCAGTTGTGCATCTTGCATGACAAATTCCAATGCTGCCAGTTGGCATTGGTCTCTGTTTTTTGGTAAGCGATAAATTTGCACTGTTTCAAAAATCAGGTGCTGCGATAGGACTATCAAACGGTTAGATTTTAACTACTGTTAAACATTATGACGTATACTTTGGCCTTCACTGTTGCTGAATATCACCAAGTCACCAGCAAGGAGTTTCTATCTTACAAGATGGTTATTGGAATGAAGAAAATGTACGGTCTTAAAAAGAGCAAAACAAAATGACTTGTACTTATATAACATTTCCACGATCAGCAGATGTCTCAAAGTGCTTTACTGCCAATTAAGTACTTTGTAGGCATAGTCACTGTTATAATGTAGGAACCCGGCAGCCAATTTGCACACAGCTAACTCACACCAATGGCAATGTGATAATGATCAGATAATCTGTTTTTGTGATGGTGATTGAGGAATAGATTTGGCTTGGACACTGGAGATAGTTCCCCTGGTCTTCTGCAAAATAATACTGTAACATCGTTTACAGTCACCCAAGCATTAAACTCACTCAGTGAGGCACCAGGAGTGAACATTTCACTTGAAAACTGGCACTTTCAACAGTGCAGCACTCCCGCACTGGACTGAGATTTGATTTTTGCACTCAAATCCTGGGATTGAGACTTGAACCCAAAACCTTGTGACTTAGCAGCAAGAGTGCTATCTACTAGACCACAGGTGGGCTGACAAAGGGCAAATGCAAGATGCATTGTGGACTATTGAGCAATGTATGATGAAATTCTCTATTCGTATCCAATTTTTTTGTACTCAGCAAGCCAACAATCTATAACTAATAATATTTATGGAGCAGATCATTTGAAGTGTTGCTTTAAGAGAACATTCAAATCTATCCAGCAATAGGGTTGGGAGTTATTGAAGATTCAAAATAGGTTATTTAGATGCAAAGTCAATGAACAACGATGCAAGAAGGTGACAGAGGTAGACACTATGTTAGCAGCACTGCAGTTAGCTTTACTGCTTGGAAGGAGACAAATTCTCTGTCAGTGTCTCAGTAAGAAGTCATGAAAAATTGAATGCTTCTGTACTGCTAGAACTCAGGAAGAAGAATTAGTAGGTGTGGAGTCAGTACTTGGAAGAAGTCGTGAGGGTTGAAGAAATGGAAAGGTCAAACCTGTTGGAGGAAGCAGAGCAGCACTTAGAAGGAGACTGCAAGCATTGATGGGCAATTGAGAGACTTGTGATTGAAAAACTTCACTATAAACAGTTGTGTGGTGTAATTGAGCACAATTGGAGCTCAGAGACAAATTCAGGGGTGAGATTGGTTTGATGGGAGCTAGGTGTCAGCGAAGAGGTGGAGTTATATCTGGAGCTCAGTGCTTGGACTCTAGGGAGTATAGACCCAAGGAAGGATGTTGATCAACCAAATTGGAACAATTGTTGAGGCAGTCCACGAAGGAGCAGTTCATGATATGGAATTTCAAGACCAGCTTGGGAAAAGCGAAGAATTGTAATCCCTTGTGATATCTAATGAGATGTGGTGACCAATGTGTTGTTAACATCTGGGGGGAATTGCTATGAAATCCATGGGATTTACTTTGACTGTCTTTGCTATTTGATATACACCACAGGCTATTTGATCACAGTCATTTACCATATTTACCAATGTTAATACTGAGTGTTAGATTTGACACTGTACATGTAGATTGTATTGAATCATTATTCTAACGGTTGTTTGTTCAAAAACATGGAATCTTGAGGGCTTTATTCTCTTAGTAAGTCCTCGAGATCTCACACTTAGTCTACTTCAAAAATAAAAGTTACTGATCCCTAGCCAAATCATAACATACATTTAGCAGTGTGGTCTGGGATCATAACAACTGTCATAGTTCAGACACATGCTCAGGATAATTATCACATGTTCAAGATAAAAGTGGTTTCAACTGATATAAATCAACATAAAGGTTTCTATTTCATTTATTCAAGATGTATGATGGAATGACTTATAAAATAGAGCTGATTGCTGGCAATATTGGCATTGTTAACAGCTGAGCTGTTTAAGGTGGTAGCTAACCAATCTGTTCAGACCAGGGTGCTCTCAGATCCAAGCTCTCTGCTGTGCTGAGTTGGCCAATTTCAGCTGAGGGTTAGAGGGTTTTCACAAGTGACCTCAGCTCCACTTAACTAGGGAGGGAAAATTGGCCACAATTCCTCTTTCTGATTGTCATCCATTTTCCACCGCGCAATCTGCATAAATTTGGGATCATGACAGCGTTGCCACGGCCTGTGATTGGACATCCTGCCAGTACTATCCAGGTACACGAATGAGGAATGGGCACTTAGATACCAACTGGCCTCTGTGGAACTGTATCCCAACAAGGAACTGTTGGGGGAGAAATTGCAACTTTGATGGAAGAAAGAAATGTGCAATAACCAATTAGTTTCCCCAATTTTCCATTCGATCCAGCAAAAGTTAAGTCAGGCTGGATATAAAATGGGCAAGCCAAACTGTTACCAAGTATTTGGCACTCCTGTCAAAACTGAAATTTACCCACTACACTACAGAGAGAAGGAAAAAGTATCATATAAAAAGAAAACAGTTAGGACAAAAAATCTAACAGCAACATAATGAATTGTAATAATACCACTTACTGTGTGTTGTGTTATCGCTATGCCCATGGGAAACTAAATCAAAACTATCTCGCTCAGTTAATGCAGGTTAGTCTTCTGAGTTTGTCCTTCAAGCATGCATGATTCTGCACCTGTCCTGTGCTGTGCATGTTCTGCAAATCATTTCTGCCGACATTGTCCACAGCAAATGGAAAGTTATTCCATCTCTCAACATTGATGCCAACATGAAGACTAATCAAAATATATTTATTCAGCCCTATAGAGAAAATGAAAGAAGTGAATCCTTAAAGGAATAATGATGATTCTAGGATCCTTGGAGACTAAACTGAATTTGATTTTCTGTTGCATGTACAAATGTTTTCAAGACACATGTAAACAGTATTTGTTTATTTCACTTGTTACGTACTTATTTATCTCACTTGTTACTACCATTTTCTTCTCCATTTAGTATACTGACAATCAAACTTGTCTTTGTCCGTCTAGGGAACCAGTTGCACTACAGTTGCTGACATCTCTGTTGCTATTATAATGAACTCTTGGCATTCCTCCCCGAAGTGTTATAGTCTGTGCAGTATACTGTCTTGCACTGTACTGATTGTCACCTTGGTTCAGTTGGCATCACTATTATCTGAGGGGCAAAGCCAATGCTGGCCTTGAGGAATTTATCTATGCCAACACCTCACTGTGTAGTAATATCCCTTATGGATAATTAATTTTTGGAAAAGGACAGACTCAACTGTGATGTTTCCAGTTCTAAGTGGGTGCTCCATTGTCTGAGCTGCAGCCATTTACATGAGATTGAGGCATAATCTGCTTTTCTAGGTGGGTATAAAAGATCCCATAAAACATCTGAGAAAGCAACACTTATAATCAATTCAAACAAATTAATTTGTATCTCATCTTATTTGTTGTCTGTCAGATCCTGCTGGCTGCTGTCTTTGCTGTAAAATTGGCTGAACTACACTTTGTTAAAGACAAAATCTTTTGGATGTTCATAAGGATATGAAGGGTGATGACAAAATGTGTTATTTCCATTTTCTAATCTTTACATGTTTAAAGATGCTTTTGATGTTGATGCAAAGTTTCGAAGTAAAGTTTTGGACTATGCACAAGACAGAACAGGACAATCTTAGATCTGTGTCAAATAAGCTAATCTTAACCAGGGAAGTGATTAGGTCACTACAGTTGACTTCAATGTCTCTGAGATGGGGAAAGAAGAATCAGCAGGTTGTCCTCGTCCTGACAACTGCACTGTGGTTCCTAAGGACAGACATAAACACAGCTGTGAAACTACACACTTGGATAATCTGCAGGCAATCATCATTAGTCAAACATGTATCAGGGTCATTTGAGCTTAGTACAAAATGGGGATTGGTAACTACAAATTGTAATGAAGTCAATACCTTCAAGGAGGAGAAAAGAGAGGATTGAATTGAAGCGGTATATCTTTTTATAAAAGGAAATGTTCCAAAGTATGTTAAAAAAAATCTACTGCAATCCAGTTAAGTCCTAAAAATTGTTCTCATGTTACACACTGATCCAAAGTACAGTATAATTAAAAAACACAGTTGGACTACTTCCAGCTACCAGATACATCTGGTCTGTGGAGAACGGCAAAAACAATTGAAGACAGCATCATTTGCTGTTGATTTGAACTATAATTACTGGCACTATTCTTAGCTTAGGAAAGCTGATGACAAAGAATTATCTTAGTTGGAAGTAACACTCTTGTTTTTCCAGGAATTGTATCCTGCCCAATCATTTTAGCCTTCTTGTCTCTCTGAACTTATAATTAATAGCTTTGAACTGTGGTGACTTGCCAAAGCACATTGGCTCAGATCTACTAGTTCATGCAGTGAGTCCTTGGTTTCTGGGCATACCATCTGGGAGAGGCGAGAGATGCTGCATGGATGCTAACTGATTTGCCTGAAGAAGGGTAAAAAGCAGTCAGTGCCCTGCAAGACACTGGCATGAATTGAGTTGAGCATCACTCACAGCAGTCAGGGGAAAGGGAAAACAGAGAGATGAAGAGAAGTGCACACACACACGCACAAACACACACACTCACACAGGCAAGATGCAGCACGTACTAAAATCACGAAGCAAATACTGACTGAACCACAAACAAGAGACTCAGCCAGGAGAGGACGAGGGCAACATGTAAGAACAGAGACACGAGAGGAGATTTTCATCTTCACCTGGTCTACATCTGGTGAGGTGAATCACAGGCTCTTTACAGTAAAAATGTGTTATTATTATTGTGCATCCTGCATATTTCTGTGAACATTAAAATATACCCTATTTTGTTAGAAAAGTCAGGGACAAGAGAAAAGATTGGCAAAACAAGCCTTATCAGTCTGGTTACCAGCCACTCTCCTCTATCCAACTCTTCATAATATTTTGAATAATCCTCAATTATTTTTCCCAGTAATCTGTCTTCCAAATTATTCCAAATATTTAGCAATTTGACCACAAAACGTACATTTTATGATATCTGTTCTAGTTTATTTTGGTGTGAAAACACTTTTGTTATGTTCCTTAGTCCTACTTCTTTCCATACTCTGAAGTTAGAGTCCATGTTTATCTGACTAGTACCATTTAAATGTTTTATATTGTTATGGACCAGATCAAACCTCCTCGAAATAGATTAAGAAGACAGCTTAGACCCTAACCTTTTCTTACTTTAAAGGATTGGTGTAAGGCATTGTGTTCCAGATTCAGTTTGATTGGCCAACTACCAGGCTTGAAACAAAACACACTTTATTCATACACATAATTAAGATACAGACAAAATAAAAATAAAAGGAAAAAAATGGCTTAACTGTAACTCTAACGAAATTCTATACAAAATAATATCATATAATCTACTACTAATTAACTGATCTAATATAGTAACATCCCATAAACACACCCTTGGTAAAGGCAAATTCAGTAAAATAGATTGTTTCACATGCAATTCTAGCAGCAGAAGAGAAGCCCAGAGGAATAAGAGCATCTGCATCCAGCTTCAAGACCCCAGCTACAGTTACTGAAAGCTAAAACTACAATCTTGATTCTGTGGGAGCTTGAGCCCACCCACTCATGCTGCTTCTATTCAGCTTTAAAACAAAACCCCAAGACTTCACAAGCTGTTTACTTTATTGGCTTGAAGCAGGCTACTCAGCACAACTGTCTCAACCTTTCTTCAAAAAAAAACCAGGACAAGATACACCTCTTTAAAGCCATAGCATCGTCACAATATCCTTTGACAAGGTCCATTTATTAACTGCATTATTTATTGATTTAACATTTTCTCACCTTTTTGTTCCTTTCATATTCAAGATGAGATTCTCCATTCCTTTCCAATGCAAACATTGTTGGAGGTTGTGATAGGACTGAACACGGATTTTTAAGGTTGGACTAACTAGTAAACTGCAAAGCTCTAGTTTGCTGGACTTAACTGATCTGGCTATATATGAGGGTGTTGTGTGTTGTACATGCACAAGCTCCTCTTTAAGTCTCTCTGTATTAAGTCAGTTACATTATTTTCATGATCACATTTAATGACTTGTGGAAATGATTTGCATTTAGTGTCCATCCACATGCCTTTTCAATTGCAAAAATAATTTAAATTATTTTGTTGCATTCACTAACTCTACTGCTCTGCTTTGTATCGGCGGAATATTGGATCACCTTCCACTTGGTTTTAGGAAATAGATCATTTATGAAGATTAGAACCAATATGAATTAAAGCATTAATCCTTGTGTATCTCAACTCAGTACTTACTTGGCCCAATGTTACTACTCCCACTTTCTTTTTCTTTTTAAGCAGTTTTTAAAATTCTGGGCCCATGTTCTTACTTATATCATTCATGTCAGAGTGTTAGAGTGGGCTAGATACTGAATTGAACATCAAATTCAGACTAGACTGTGGGACAAAAAAGTTCCCCTATCTGTTGGCTGTAACAACATTTGTGAAATCAGAATGAGCTAGCTCCATTCAGCTCACACTGGACATATTTGTCTCTATTTAAATATGCAATGACAGGATGTGGGCGTCACTGGCTAGGCCAGCATTTATTGGCCATCCCTAATTGCCCAGAGGGCAGTTAGGAGTCAACCACATTACAGTGGGTCTGGAGTCACAAATAGGTGAGGATGGCAGATTTCTTTGCCTAAAGAACATTAATGAACCAGATGGGTTTTTCCTGACAATCACAGGTTTCATGGTCATCATTAGGCTATTAATTCCAGATTTTTAATTGAGTCCAAATTCCACCATGGCAGAATTCAATCCCGGGACCCTGGATCAATACCCTGGATTAATAGTCTAGTGATAATACCAATAGGCCATTGCCTCCTGTATAATACAAAATGGTCTCTAATTTGCTAAGTCATTCAAAGAAGCTTATTAATGCGGGAATTGAGGAAGAAAAAGTACACTAGTTCAGTAGATGCTCCTTGTCCACAGTACAGATAAAGGAGGAAGAGCTTTCAATGGCATCCAGTTGTCTTTCCCCATCTTGGCAGTGTTTGAGGTTAAACTGGTTGTCTAAAAAGGGAAGTGTTTAATTTTCAACCACAACTGTCTTTTATTGCAATGACACAAAGATGCTGCTAAAAGTCCCAAATTATAAATGCCCAAAATACACTTATTCCATTATTCATTTTATCTTGAAACAAGCAAGATTTGCCATGAAAAATCATGCCCATCTAAAACTATGCTTTCTTAAAAATTAAGTGATTATTTTGCATTCATCCATTATTTTACTGATGGACTAATAGTAGACCGGGTGAGTTTAAGTGTAAGCCCATTTGGCTAGCAATTACTTCAGAATAGTAGCAGCAGCAAATTACAACCATGGTTTTATTCAGGGTAATTGTTAGCCTTAAGACCCCTAATGTAACAAGTGCCCGTTACACTGACTTCACAAATTAGATCCCATTTAATATTTTAGCTACATGTAAGTAAAAAAGGAATTTATATGAGCCTAGCACATGCTTTTCTAAAATCATTGAAAATATTCATCAATGCTAGTTGCTACTTTTCAGCTCATCCTTTTTACTTTTGATTTGAGGTACAAGTACATTCTTGTGTTTTCTAAAGATGGTTGAAAAAAACACACTAGGAAACAGTTTTGAAAAAGTAGTAAAGCTATTAAGAAAAAATTACATTTTTTAGCATTTCATTTCAACACCAAAGACAACTTTTTATTTAAAAAAAAACTATCAAAGTACAAAAAAAATGTACAAATCACCATTTCATTTCACAGCTTAAATAGTTACCGCAAGGTCCAGTTTTCAGCATGAAAGCCTGAGTGAAACTCTTTTAACATAGATAATGCAAATGATTTCAAACAAAAGATGTGACATTCGAATCTTCTCTTGCATTAAAGCACATTGGCTCATGTGTGCTTCATATCAAAGGCTACAGTTACACTGCAGCTATTGGTTTCAAACTAGTTATCAAGTAACAGACCCGTCACTAAACTGTAGTTTACTGCTAGCTGTGTAATCCAACCAGATTACAGTAAGGATAGCCACAAACAGAATTTGTTGCACATACTTGGACACATGTAGAGTTCTAGTAAGAGTCAGTGAAGGCAGCTCCCATTCACAATCTCAACCTCAAGAACCTTTCTCTGCCTTGGCACCATGAAAATGCAGCTTCACATTGAGCAAGAGTTTCACTGCAGCTAACGCCAACTTCAAGGTATCAAGAAATCTTCTAGCAGAGACCTCACATCATTTGGATTTATTAGATTTGAGTGTCAGGCTGGAACTGCTTCATATCACAGAAAATGTAGAAGCATTACTGTACTCCAATATTTAGTTAAATACTGCTTTCGGTACTCCCATTTGCTGGGACGTGTAGCTGAATTATACTTTCAGACCAAAACAAAAGTACAAAGTGCTTCCCTCAGTCCATTTGTTATCTTTGCAAACACTTTCAGAACTAAATGTTTTTTGTAACTTTGGACAATAACGTCCTTGACTTGCACATCATCCATCTACAAAAAGCTACACAAGTTTTAAACACTTTATACAGTACAGTAGCATCAGAACAATGTCAGTGAATCGCAAGAACATTTCACCATGTTCCAGTCTTCTGGAGTTAAGAAACTAAGAATCTTGAAAGAGCGGGGAGCAAGAAAGTAAGAGAGAGCGTGTGAGAGAGAGAGAGCAAGACAGAGACAGAGAGAAAGGATATTTCAGTTCTTTCTCACTTATTCTAACTTCCCAGGCAATTTTCAGTGATCGTCCATCAAATTACATGTGAGCAGGCTATCTGGGTACAACCAAATCATAACAGGAATTTATTTGTAAATGTAAATCAGAAGACTGCATACTCTCCAGAATGCTCAGCATCATAACTGTAAGCATCAATCCCCGAAAAATTTCCATATTTCCTGTAAAACATCAGTCTAAATCTGGTTGGAGGATGCTCTAATCAGTTCAACTCCTCACCAACCATCTACAATTGAGCTACTGGTCCCTGTTTTATTTTGATCCCATTATTTAAATGAACAGTTAAGTTGCAGGTTGGGTGTCTGTCATTGCTGTTGTATATGCTACACTGCGTCTGGAGGAAAAAAAAAAGTCAAATTTGGATCAGCCCAAAAAACTTGGAAGATATATTTTTGGCAAGTTGTGTGCTTTTGACCATTTAGTTGCTCCTTTTAGGAGACTCCATTGATGAGCTATTCAAATCCATTTTAGCTGATTATGGAATAAGGTCCTCAGTTCATCTCTTTCTCTTCTGATGCCTGAGCATCTTCTTCCGTTTAATGATCATTTCGTGTAACCTCTCCAGACCTTGTTGCAGACCTTGCCCATTCACTGCACTGGAACTCTGGATGTGGTGCAGAGTGGATGCACCCAGCTCATTCAAACTTAGGGATTTCTCCACCTCAGCTACAGAGAGCGCCCCTGGCAAATCTTGCTTGTTGGCGAAGATTAACACAGGCACTCCTTGATTTTCCGAGCTCCTGGAAATTTTATGAAGTTCAGCCTTGGCCTCCTCCATCCTCTCCATCTCAGATGAGTCAATCACAAAGACGATGCCATCGGTACGTCTGGTGTACGACTTCCACAGAGGCCTCAGCTTCTCCTGGCCACCAACGTCCCAGACCTGGAAAGTGATGGGCCTCGAGTTCCCAACCAGCACTTTGATTTTTTCAGTGTTGAAGCCTTTTGTAGGAATGGTGTTGACAAACTCCCTTAACTTCAGTCTGTACAACAGAGTAGTCTTCCCAGCTGAATCCAAGCCAATTACCACCACATGCAGGGACTGGAAAGGAGGCAAGAAGGTTCCACTAGGTGTCAGTTCCGACAGCTGATTCCCCATTGTCAACCAAATATCTTCAGCTCCCCTTTAAATAAAAGTACGTGTAGTCTCAATGGTCAATATCCTTGTTTTGTAGATCTGGAGGGTGTCGCCTCGTGGCACCTTCTTCAAAGCCAGTCTGAGTTCATTGGGCACGGTTTACTTTGGGCTAATTTAAAAAAAAGTTAACATCTGGTTAGTTTAAATGCTGCCTTTTCCAAATGAAAAACTCACTATTCCTGATAACTCATTCTGTAGTTATAAGAAAGAATGAATTTTAAGATTTTGCATGGAAACTTCCCTGATTCTTTAAGAATGCAATTTTCAACATAACCTGTCCATACAACGGCCATTATTTTTGTGTTAACACGGCAACAAGACTGTGGTTGTGTGCACCTTACCAGTTTGGTAAATAAGAACGCAGGTCTCTATAATGAAAAAAAAGCGAATCAACACATTGACCAACATTTAAAAGATCAGAACAAACGAGATTCCTCAACTGGCTGCTCCGAGAGGCTGCAGCATTCTCTCTCTCCTCCCCCCTCCTCCTCCTCTCTCTTTCCCTCCCTCTTTCTCTGAGTCACTCACCATCGAGCCGGATTTATTTAGATTCCTGGCATTTTAAACGTCAAAAACTCCTTCAATCCCTGCTTATTTACTAATCACGCGCTTCCTGATTATGCTCAGCAAGAATCCATTAGGGTCAGTGTAAACCAAACACGGAATTAACACATCAGTCTCCAATGCTGTACCCTGGACCGAGGCTTTGAAGGTTTCTTCCAGGTCCTAGTTTTAAACTGCATTCCAGCCAGCAATACACCAGCACCATCAATTCATGTGTTTTTTTTTTGAAGGGATTTAATGTGGACGGTGTATTATTTATACAACTTTTTCTTCCATCTAAGGAGATTAAAGCAAATGTCTATTCCCAAATATTATCACTGGGAGGGAGAGCTCAAACAGCAACAAATTGCATATGAATAAAAGTCATTTTAACTACATTTTTCCAGACTATGTATATATTTTTTCAATTATCAAAAGTGTCTAATTCGCAACAACACAGGGCTTTGCTGGCAAGCTCTCTAACCGGCCAGCTTGGGGTTGATCAAGGCTAGTGCAAAATAGGTTTTGATTTTAATGTGAGTACATAAACCCATGTTTAATATGTGAAGACACCCCAGAGACCCGAGTCCGCTTTCTAAAAAAAAAATCAACTGGGAAATGCAACATGAGACCGACTGCCAATAACAAAGAGCAACAAACTTCATTACCCTGCATTCTCAAATTACTGCAGTTCTCACAGAGCTCCCACATTTACCAAAATGCATATTATTGCACAAGTCGCCAACTACTGACAGGTATACTATTCCGATAAAAATAACTATAGCACTCTGGGACTGAGCAGAAATTAAATATTGTGAAAAAAAATAAATTGAAGTCAATCGACAAGTCTGATCATCCACGTAGTGAGAGGGAGACCGGTTTTTAAGCATTAAAGCATTACCTTTGTCCTGTTGGAGAGCAGCTATTGTAGTGGTGCTGGTAAAGATTCAGTAGAGAATGCTAAACGCAGCAGTTTGTTAGGCACTTTCTAGACGATCCATAAGAACTGACAGATTAGAGAACCACCCCTTAGCTCGGGATTTCTCAGAGTAACTCGCTCACACAGTGGCAACTGCAACACTTTGACGTCGACTTAACCGGGAACAACACCCTCAAAAGACACTTCTCAAAGTGGCCCCATCACTCTTGACGTCAGTGTCCCTCCCGGCCGCTGATGTGAACTCTTCTTTCCTTAAAATAAAACCCTGACAGTTTCATGCAGGCACTGCCCCGGCAAAATAGACATCTCCCGGTGATAAGGTGCTATGAAAATGAGAGAGTATCGCGATAAGTCGTCCAAAACGTTAATAAGGAATTATACTTGTGTTAATCTGTTCACTGCAAGACCTTATCTGCGTATGCGCCCAATTTTTATTTGGCTGCAACAGTTCTAACCGATCGAAGTGGTTGGCGAAATTGCAACGATGTACAGTTGTGCACAGATCCTGATCTCCTGAGCCTGCTTCCCCTCAGAGGGAAATCAGGCTATTGCCATTGGGATTACTGGGTTCTGTAAAAGCAGATTGTCCCAGTAATTGAAAACAACAAACAAAGGACTACGGTTGCTGGAAATCTGAAACACAAACAGAAATTGTTGGAGAAACTCAGCAGGTGACCCTGCCACTGGGCCCTGAACATTGACTCTGCTTTCTCTCTCTTCACAGATCGTGCCTGACTTGCTGACTTTCCCCAGCAACTTCTGTTTCTGTCCGAGTAACTGTTGAACCTAGATTGGACAGGGATATAATGGCCTGCAGCAGTTCAAGAATGCAGCTCATCAGCAATTTCTCAAAGGAAACTAGGTACCGGCAACAAATGCTGGCCCAGCCACCATCAGTTCTGAGGAAGAGTCACCGGACCCGAAACATTAACTCTGTTTTCTCCTTCACAGATGCTGCCAGACCTGCTGAGCTTTTCCAGCAACTTCCCATGAGTGAATTTTTTTTTAGAAACATTAATCCTTACAGTACCAGAATCTCCATGGAATTCTTTGCCTCAAGGCTTTTTTTATTCTTAAGTATTTCAGTCCATGTCTTGTGAGGTTGAAGAGTCGCCCAATCTGACAGCCAGGGTGTAATTTTTGCAGCATTGATCATACCTTTCTGAAATGTCATAAAATGCTTCAATCTCATTCCA
The DNA here is from genome assembly GCF_021869965.1 of Rhincodon typus. Lineage (NCBI taxonomy): Eukaryota > Metazoa > Chordata > Chondrichthyes > Orectolobiformes > Rhincodontidae > Rhincodon > Rhincodon typus. The sequence continues at coordinate 23,792,623 of NC_063361.1, forward strand.
ACTCTGTGCCCATCTATTATAGTCATACAGCACAGAAACAGACCCTTTGGTTCAACTAGTCCATGCCGAACATAATCCCAAATTAAACGAATCCCACTTGCCTGCTCCTGGCACATATCCCTCCAAGCCCTTCCTATTCATACACTTATCCAAATGTCTTTTAAACATTGTAATTGTGCCCGCATCCACCATTTCCTCAGGAAGTTCATTCTACACACAAACCACCCTCTGTGTAAAAATTTTGCCCCTCATCATTTTTAAAATTCTCTCCTCTCACCTTAAAAATACGCCCCCGATCTTGAAATCCCCCATCCAAGAGAAAAGACAATGATCATTAACTCTATCCATACCCTTCATTATTTTATAAACACAACCTATTTGAACTGTGCAATCAGATTACATCCCCTGTCACAGACTGGAATTAAGAGACATTTGATGTGACAGTGACACACCAACGATCCTCATTTTTGTGCACCTTCTTGCAGTCCCTGTCATGGTTACCAGTGTCATCCTCAAACAATCAGTTGATGGAGGCTGCTTACATCTGGTTACATATTGACAATAACTACAAATATTTATATTTATTTAGCATTTTAACTGGGTAAAACACAACACAGAAATGTTAAGGACCTACATTTGATACCAAGTCATATAAGGACACATTAGAATGGGGGGAGGGGGGCAATTGCTTGGCAGGTTTTAAGGAGGAAAGAGATGGATTAGGGATGGAATTCCAGAGTCAACAGTCTAAGGCAGCTGAAGGCACAGCCACTGATTGTGGTGTAATTAAAACTGTAGATTCACAAGAAAATAAATTTGGAAGACCGCACTTTGGAGTATTGTAGGGCAGGGGGAGATTACAGAAATAGAAAGACATAATGCCATGGACAGGGTTCGAATACAAGGAAGGTGAATTTTAAAATTCCCTATTCAATCAGCGCCAATAAAAACTCAGCAATAGTTTCTCTTCCTAAACCAAACTGTTATGTCTGGAGTTCTCAACCTTGGCCCTTCCCGCTTCACATTTACATACTTTTCTGGGAGTTTTCATCCAAAGAAGAGTTCAGGATTTACCTGAATGCTGACATAGAATTCTGCTTCACCTCTACTCCCTCTGACACTTCAATGTCATAGGTCTACTTGCCTGATGCCCTGTACTCAATGAGCTACACTTCCTCAAAGAAAACTGGTAAAACCGAAGACATTGAGTTTGGTCCTTGCTCCAATTTCATGCCCCTCATTGTCAACAATTTCGGGCTGAAGTAGATTGTTTGTTAGTAAACTCAGCATCCCATCTGGAGCTGAGCTGTCCCAAGTTTCCATCCTCTTTACCATCAAGATTGCATACCTCTGATGTTTTGCTTGTCCTTACCTGACCTCAATCCATCTTATGCTGAAACTCACATTCACTTTTGTTATTTCTAGACTTGACTCTTTCAATACTCTTCTATCTGTTTTACCAATAACCATCTTCCACAATCTTGAGCTCAGCCAACACACTGCAGCCCATATCCTAACTTGCTGCAAATTTATCACCCCTGTACATACTATCTGCATGGGCACCAGCTCTACCAGTGATTTTAAAATTCTCATGGTTATGTTCAGCTCCCCCCCATGACCTCACCCTTCCCCATCCTCCTTCAGCGCTCCAAAAATTCTACGTTCGTCCTACTTCTGAATGTGTATGTTGCACATTCCCTACACTCTACATTATTGGCAACACTGACCACTAGACTTTGAAATTCGAGATAGTAGGAACTGCAGATGCTGGAGAATCCGAGACAACAAGGTGCAGGGCTGGATGAACACAGCAGGCCAAGCAGCATCATAGGAGCAGACTTTGAAATTCCCTGACTATAAGTTTGCATCTCTTCACCGCCCTCTCCTTGGACACCTTAAAACCTGCATAACTGACGAAGCTCTAATCCTTAAATCTCCTTTTTTGACTCATTTTCTGACTTTTGCCTTTTATATCCCCACTTTTAACTGCATTGAAGGTGCTATATAAATACAGGCTGTTGTTGAATTTCTTCACTCACATTGTTTGTTAGGTAGACAAACATACCATTTATTTTGTACACAGCAACATCCAAAACAAAAACAATGAGATTACTGGCTAGTTAGACTATGTTAGGTGGTATTGATTGATGTAGGAGTGTTTTTCAGACTGATTGAGGGTTGCGTGTTTTTCAGGAATGACTGAGTGGAATGTTGGTCAGTACTGATTGAGTATGGAATTATTGGTCAGGTCTGATTGAGTGTGGAATGTTGGGCAGCACAGATTGAGGGTTGAACATTCACCTCTGATTGAGGGTGGAATGTTGGTCATGACTGATTGAATGTGGAATTGCTGGTCAGGTCTGATTGAGTGTGGAATGTTGGGCAGCACAGATTGAGGGTTGAATATTGTTCAGAACTGATTGAAGGTGGAATTTCGAAAAGGACACAAAGGGAAATCTTTGCTGTCTTCATATAGTCCTCTAGTTGCTAAACTGTTATCTTATTTCATGTTTTCCATTCTTTCAATATTTTCTAACTCAAGTTTGATATTATTTACTATCTGTCTTTTAATATTTTTGCTTATGAACAGTAAAATGTCATTATTACTTGTCTTCACCTGTCCGTTTTAGAGTGGGCAACCAGACCAGTAACATTGTAATTACTTTGATGCAAAATACCATAAAATCCATACCCACCAATTAACAAAGAGGCAGATATTTTGCCTGGTCAATTTGGCACAGCAATAGCTATAAATCTGATGTAGTTTTAGCCTAATATTGAGTACTCATTTTGCCAATGGAAACCACCCCCACCCACACC
>NC_063361.1:23810442-23838806 GCF_021869965.1 Rhincodon typus
TTCTGAAGAAGGGTCTAGGCCCGAAACATCAGCCTTCATGCTCCTCTGATGCTACTTGGCCTGCTGTGTTCATCCAGCTCTACACCTTGTTATCTCAGATTCTCCAGCATCTGCAGTTCCTACTATCTCAGCTCTGATCTAATTGAGCGTTGGAACAGAGTTAAAGATGGTAAGCAGCCTATTGTCGTTCCTATGGTTCTACTTCCCAAAATCAAGGCACATGATAAATATGTTGTGACCAGTAATAAATTTTTAAAAAACTTGCTGTGACTGCAATCCCACTCATGCATTTTGCCTCTCCTATTTAACAGGTTTAAAATGTTACTTTTTGACGAGCATCCTCAGAAAATATAACTGGGTCAGTAATAGGAGGAAGGGTTCTCCAAATCTCAGACTGTCTATGCAGATGTGTACTTCTTTATTTTATCTGTAACAAGAAGCCTCTGAGTGTCCTCAACCTCAGAGTCTGCAGATTAACTAGTTAATATATGTATAGAAAATGCTGGATTAGGTAATCTTTCTATCTTTTAAATAAAAGTGTTTTTAATGTTCTACTTTTGAAATATCTCCTTTGTAGGAAACATGGCATTTAATTTTGCACCCAGCAAACAGCAGTATTGCCCTGGCCAGGAGACATGGCAGAATTTCTTCAAGTCATGTAAATGAGATCTTTTATGTCAACCTGAGAAGGCAGACAGAATATCATAAGTCATCCAAATGACAGCATCACCTACAACATGTGAGACGTTGCATTTTGGAAAGGCAAATCGGGGCAGAACTTATACACTTAGTGGTAGGATCTTGGGGAGTGTCGCTGAATAAAGAGACCTTGGGGTACAGGTTCATAGTTCCTTGAAGGTGGAGTCACAGGTAGACAGGGTAGTGAAGAAGGCGTTTGGTATGTTTGGCTCTATTGGTCAGTGCAGTGACCATGTCTTGCAACACAATCTCATCTGTTGCAGTCCTAGCCATGGGAGATGGTTAGATATATGTATGCCTTTTGTTATTTTTCTTGCACCACAGTGTGATCAGTCGGAGGAAGGAAGCCAATCTTGGTGTAATAAATAGATCAGTTAACCAAAAAGTAGAGAACATTGTGGGTTATCGAGGCCTTGCTATCATGGAGGCCTTGCTATAGGAGTTGGGACATCATGTTGCGACTGTACAAGACATTGGTATGGCCACTTTTGGAATACAGCATTCAATTCTAGTCGCCTTTCTATAGGAAGGATGTTGTTAAACATGAAAAGATTCGCAAGGATGTTGCCAGGGTTGAAGGGTTTGAGCTATAGGGAGAGGCTGAATAAGCTGGGGCTATTTTCCATGGAGCTTTGGAGGCTGAAGGGTGACCTTACAGTGGTTTATAAAATCATGAGGAGCATGGATAAGGTAAATAGCCAAGGTGTTTTTCTCACGGTAGGGGAGTCCAAAACTAGGGCATAAGTTTAAGGTAAGAGGGGGAAGATATAAAAGAGACCTAAGGGGCAACTTTTTCATGCAGAGGGTAGTGCTTGTATGGAATGAGCTGCCAGAGGAAGTGGTTAAGGCTGGACTAATTACGACATTAAAAGGTATCTGGCTGGGTATATGAATAGGAAGGGCTTAGAAGGACATAGGCCAAATGCTGGCAAATGGGACTAGATTAATTTAGGATATCTGGTCAGCATGTATGGGTTAGACCAAAGAGTCGGTTTCTGTGCTGGACAACTCTATGACGATGACACTATAGCACAGCATTCCCTCAGTACTATACAGGAAGTCAGTTTTAATAGTGTGTTCAAATTTCAGGCACAGCACTTAAATAGAGCATAGCCTTCTGATTCAAGAGATAAGTGGTCACACTGATCCTTACAGGCATTCAGTGATATACAGTTGCAGTGTATAGGCAGTTGGAGAAGCAAGGCTTCTGTATAATCCAAAAGAATCACTTCTTGCGTATAAACAAGGACTACGCATATAGTCCTTTCGTATGGACAGCAATGTTTACACTGCAAAGCAATGAAGGGTCTAGGCCCGAAACGTCAGCCTCTCTGCTCCTATGATGCTGCTTGGCCTGCTGTGTTCATCCAGCCCTGCACCTTGTTGTCTCGGATTCTCCAGCATCTGCAGTTCCTACTATCTCACATTTGAAAATGTTTGATTTCCTCCATTTTATGCACTTGATGTCAACTTTCTGAGTGTTCGCCTGTGTTTCCATACCAGGCTTATGTCTCTTATTGTTAATTCTACTCTGTTTCTCTTGTGTGATGGTTCAGCACAGCCCTATTGTATCATCTACTTCACCAAATTTTATTTTACAAGGTACATGTGCCCTCTTTGCTGTTACTGGGTGTTAGCTTAAACAAAATGACCCAGCTGTCATCTTTTTCTTGATGAGGACAAATACACACAATTGCTAATGCTGTTCCTAGATTCTACAAACTTGCACTTTGTTACCAAACACGGGTACTGAGTATCAATATTGCTGAGTATCAATATTTTACTGTCCTTAGACTGTGCACATTTTAAATATTTGATACGTGACCATGTCTTGCAACACAATCTCATCTGTTGCAGTCCTAGCCATGGGAGATGGTTAGATATATGTATGCCTTTTGTTATGTTTCTTGCACCACAGTGTGATCAGTCGGAGGAAGGAAGCCAATCTTGGTGTGATAAATAGGTCAGTTAACCAAAAAGTAGAGAACATTGTGGGTTATGGAGGCCTTGCTATCATGCAACGTCTAACTCCTGTGTGCTCACTGAATGCACTCCTGATAGTTTGTACTTGGTTGAACTATTTGATCAATTCCCAGTTGGTGCTTCATCTGATGTAACTTTCTGGGCATCTGGAATGTTTAGTTTTGTCATGCACCACTCGGTTATTGAAATTCCAAAGAGATCTACATTTATAACCAGGAATGAGGCTGTAAAGTTTGAATGATGCCAATAGAAATTGCAATCTAACGGTTTACTGAAAACAAAAACACACACTCCCGGTTTCAGGTGTGGCTCCTCCTTTTAACATGACACCACTTTAAATGCTGCTCCTTATCGTAGTCAGCCATCACTCAGCCCTTACTCTGCAGAGAACAGTGCGGCTGAGTGTGTAAACTGAGGTGGGGACCTGGTACTGTGTTGTAGATTTCACCCGGATACAGAAGGAAGGGAAGGAGGGGGGCAAAGCAGGCGGCGGGGGGAGGCAAGTGAAACCAGATTTAAAAATACCGTGACTTCATCTTGCAAAAGGGCTAAAGGCTGGCAGTGTTCGAAAATAAAACTTTTGGAGTTTATCAAGAAGCATTTGTCGCGGGAAATCAACGACAGACAGACCGCAAGCGCCACCATCGGTAACTTTTGGCGTCCAGTTGCTAAGCGACGCCTGCACTGTGTGTTTGTATGTGTGGGTGTATGTGTGTATAGATGTGTATGTAAGTATGTGTAGATGTGTATGTATATACGTGTGTATTTGTGTGGGTGTATATATATATGTGTGTGTATATATATGTGTGTGTATGTGTATGTTAATGTATGTGTGTGCGTATGTTTATGTTACTGTGTGTATGTGTATGTATATGTGTACATATATGTATGTGTGTAGATGTGTGTGAATATGTGTATGTATATATGTGTGTATGAATATGTGTGTGTATGTGAATATGTGTGTGAATATGTGTGTATGTGTGTGTGAATATGTGTGTATGTGTGTGTGAATATGTTTGTGTGAGAATATGTGTGTACGTGTGTGTGAGAATATGTGTATGTGAATGTGTGTGTGAGAATATGTGTGTATGTGTGTGAATATGTGTGTGTGTGAGAATGTGTGTGTATGTGTGTGTGAGGATATGTGTGTGTGTATGTGTGTGTGAGAATATGTGTGTGTATGTGTCGGTCTTTGGAGCTGTCACCCCAAGCTCCCTGCTGCCAGTTTGGTGCTTTGGGCTCGAAGTAAGTTTTCATTCACCCTCCCTCCCTTTCAGCCCCTCATCTGCAGTTTCCGTGATCTTTTGCGATGGCCTCTACAATGCATTGGGAAGGCCGGCGCAGGCAGTGGATTCTGGATAAGAGAGTCAAGGCACAGGAGGTAACAGCTCTCTTCACACATCCTTTCTGCACACCGAGACTTACAGCCGCAAGTAGGTAATGAACACATAATTGATTCAGCCGAGCCCTAGCTGGTGTCAGAGGGAGCTGTCCATTGAGTCGGGTTGGCCAGTTGTCCTTGTGATCCAGTCTCTCATTCCTTTACAGTGGCTGCCTCTTGCTTGCAAAGTCGCCCTGTGATAAGCCCCAATACGTGTGAATGTAGCAGATTGTAGCTGGTTACTGAGGTGGTCAGGTGCTGTGTGAATCCAGTGGCCATACACACAGCAACTTCCAACCACAATTCGGATTTGTTTATGAAAAGGAGTAAATATAGCTATCAACATTTGCAAGATCGGGATGAGTATGAGCTGACGCACTTGTATGGGATAAACAGGGAATGTCCGATCCTGGGAAGCGCCGAGGATCAGAATCCACTTAAGGTAGCGGGACAAGGAATATAAAGTGGTTAAGGTGTTTGCCCTAATTGGCCAGGGCATAGAGTTTAAAAGCAGAGACATTATGCTGGAACTGTATAAATGTTGGTTAGACGATAGCTAGGGGTTTTTTTACAATTCTGGAATCCACGTTATAGCAGGGATGTGATAACATTGGAGAGGGTGCAAAGGCGATTTACCACGACGGTGCCTGGATCAGAGGCATAGAGTTAAAGAGCAGAAGGTTTAGAGGAGATGTGAGGTAATTGTTTTTCACTCAGAGGGTGGTGGGAATCTGGAACTCACTGGCAATGAGTGGTAGAGACAGAAACCATCATACATTTAAGAAGTTATCATAAATTTAAGAAGTGTTTAGATGTGCCATTGTGATGCCAAGGCAGACAAGGCTATGGGATTAAAATAGTTATGTGGTTGCTTTTGACCAGCATGGACACAATGGGCTGAAGAGCCTTTTTCTGTGCTGTAGAGTACAATGACTGTGACTCTCTGATGGGTTAAAGGGACTTGTGTTATTGCACAAGTTCTGACAGAAGATCAATTGCGTGTAATATGAATACTAACTGAGGGGGATGTCTAATTCAGTGGTAGTGTCCCTTTCTCCACAGCAGAAAGTCTGGGCTCAAGTCCCACCCGTCCAACTGGATTGATTTAAAATAGTTAAACACTGTTTGCAGCTGGAGGCTCAAATGGCCTGTGAATTCTATGTGTAACCGACACTATTGAAGATTTGTTGTGCTTATACTTCCAGCGCCCTTTCATTTCTCGAAAAGGGATCATTGGCCAGAAATCAGTAATTCTAAACCTGGCTGATTTGTTTTATGTTGCCAACCTTGGGATGTTGCTGTCCTACCATTGGAGCACGGCCCTGATCAAACTTGGCAAATCCCCAAGCTGTGTGGCGCAGCGAATCTTGGAAGAACCCCAGTCGTAGTGTGTTTGATTATTGCAAGTCCAAATGACCTAAAAGTCCATTACTGCCTGTTTTAAATATTGCACTATGGTGACGGTTCCTGGGTGTCTTGTATACTCCACTGCAACCAGAAGTCAACTGTTAAAGGTGGTGTTTGAGAAATATGTCCACTGGGACCTTAGAGAATCCAGGCAAATGTTTCCTCAATTTGCAACAGTCATGCAAGATCCACATACCGCATGTTAGATTGTTTTAACAGTAACAGGACAGCACCTGTTACACAGTGTGTGCACAAACAGGCAGTTTAGGCCTAGGTTCAAGTTGCATCTGTTCGAGAAGTGTGTAATAACATCTCTGAACAGGTTGATTAGAAAGTAATTTCCCTTAATGTATTCTCCCCTGAAAAGTGTGGCTGGTCTGTCCCCATGCTTGAGGAACAGAGGACTAGCAATAGGCCATTTGGCTGCTCAGACCCACTCCACCATTGTACTAGATCATAGCTGATCATCTACCTCATGTCATTGTCTCTCCCCGTTTCCCTGATTGTATCAACATGTGTAATGAGATCTTAGCATTAAGCAGAGTCCAGACAGTACCACGTGCAGCTGGCCTTGCAGGCGACAGCTAGGGTATTTTGTACTGTTCTGGAATCCACTAGAAGGCATGTGATGACACCGGAGAAAGTGCAGAGGCAATTTACCACAATGTTGCCCTGGCTGGAAAATTTTCGTAGACCGATTAACAACAACACCGCACACAGTCGGTTCTGCTATAACGCGGAAACTCCTTCAGCGCTAACACTGTACCTATTCACGTCAAAGCCCATGAAACGATCGTGATGTCAGTGCGTACTTCTCCGCACATCTATGGAATCGTATTATAGCCAACACAAGTTCGCGTTGACGGAACACGTATTATAGCAGAACCGACTGTAATTCACAACTGCTTTTTGTCATTCTTTCATATTGTTCCAGAGATCATAAACACCCACCAGTTTATCTTAACAAGTTGTTTGGCTTCTTCTGGGCCATAGTTAGAAAATATGATTTCATTGTTCCTGTTTCAGGAGGAGCTTATGAAAAAGAAACGATCTAAACCTTCAAATCATCCAACAAGAAGCAAAGGTACAAGTACAGTTAATATTATATTTAATACAGTATATATCTTAATTAAGACATATTTCTTTTGTTAGCTTTGCTGGTTTTGTGTTACTTTCTGATGTCAATGTTTCTCAAAATGCTCCTGTCCTATTCCTTTCAAGTGCAAACCGGTAATCCTTCAGAATTTTCCTCCTTGCCAAAATCATCAAACTACACCAGCTCCTGCTCTATCTTATTCTTTTAAAGGACAAAAACTGAAGAATTCCTTATATATGATCTGTCTTTCTTTCCTCTGGAACAAACACATTTTAAAATCAAAGCACAAGGTCATCACTGTCACCATTTGTCTTGACTTCTTTCCAAACCTGCCCCATGAGTTTTGATTTTTTAAACCTACTTTCATTTCCTTTCAAACAAACTCTCTCCTCCTGCTTTATTTTCAATGTTATGTTGCCATTTCCCCCATTTATCCTGTCATAAGACCAGGGGTATGGTTCTGCATTTTGCATGCTACGCGTGTTTGAGTTATCAGACAGTAACAGATTCAGGTTTGGCTATATCTCCCCAAATCAGGCAAGAACAAGGATTGAGTCAGTTCAAAAGTTCAGAGACCATTGCGTCCACAATACGAAATGAAGACCAATTTCAGACAAAATTTGGCAATAAATGTGACCTTTTTAATAGCCTCACTCTGTGACATCTTTCCAAATACCCTAATGATTTAAAGTGCAAGATAGAGCTGCCCAGTAGCTTAACGGATAGATGCATCATGTGATGCTGTACTAACCATTACAGCTGAGGATGCCCTCAATCAAGTTAATTGTCTGTTTAGTGCTGAACTGTTTCCAGCTGCTGTCCTGGTTTAGAGATTCTGTGCATGGAGGGGCATAACTAAGTAGGGCTGCAATTCCTGGTTTTTGTTTTTGAGCATTTATGGATAGGAGCCTACGATCAGGAGATACTCACCCAAAGTCGATAGCCTGCCAGGATGCCCTATCTGTAAACAAGTTTTGAACATGGATTCTTATGTAAGGAGCTGAGGGCTGCAGATTCCTTGGAACCTCAATGAATTCCAAGGCTGACCTGTCAGGGGAGGAGATAGAAGGCAGGATAAGAAATGGTAAAGTTTCAAAATGTCACTGATAGGAATATAAAATCACATTTGCTGAGATTTTCTCTTTTTCTAGAAGCTCCTGTGCCTGAAATTCCACCTGAAGCTCAGAGCCCTGGTTATAAACGTGTTAAAAGATACTCAGTAAGTGTTCATTGTCTGCATGATTTTGTACTTTTTTCCAAAATGCAGATGCAGTTTCTATGAACTGAACCCTGTATTGTTCCACATTGTACACTGGACAAAAAGATACAGAACAGTTCTTGTCCATGAATCACAGAAAAAACCCAATTTCAGTAATAGGGAAGGCAAATCGAATGTTGTCTTTATTTCAAAGGGACTACAATATAAAGTAGGAAGGATTTGCTACATCTATAAAAGGCAGTGGTCAGATCACAGTTGGATTACTGTGAATAGTTTCAGTTTCCTTATATAAGGCAAGATATACTGGCATTGAAATTGCACAAAGAAAGTTCACTTGGCTGATACCAGGTGTGAAGGGTAATACTTTTATGAGGTGGGGGTGTAGACTAGGTTGTGCCTGTGCTCATTGGAATTTAGAAAAATGAGAGGTGACCTCACTGAAACATACAAGATTCTTAGGATACTTGACACGACAGATGCAGAAAGGTTGTTTCTCCTGTGAAAAAGTCTCCTTCTCATCCACTCAGCCAGTGCACTCTTATTTTGTACATCTTGACTAAATTTCCCCTCAGCCTCCTCTGTTCTGACGAGAACAATGCCAACCTGTCCAATATTTCCTCATAGTTGCACTTTTCCAAACCTGGCAATATCCTTGTAAATCTCCGCTGGACCCTCTCTAGTGCAATTACATCCTTTCTGTAATGAGGTGGCCAGAACTACACACAGTACTCAACTTGTGGCCTAACTAATATACACTTCTCCCAGAACCTCCTGGCTCTTATATTCTGAACCTGAGCTAGTAAAGGGTTCCACATACCTTCTTAAATACCTTTATCGATCTGTCCTATTACCTTCAGGCATCTGCAGACATTCAATCCAAGGTTCCCAGGCTTCCTCTATACCTCTTGACATTCTCTCATTAATTATATTTTCCTTTACCTTGTTTGGCCTCCCCAAATGCAACACTTCACTTGTCTGGGTTGAAAACCATTTTGCCACTTATCTGTCCACATGACCAGTCCATTGAGATTGGCTTTTTAAAAAAAAAACATACATCCAGACACCCATATATACACATACAAACGAGTCATCTAGACTCATACATAAAAACATATATACCAGTGAATGACATTGTTGCGTTTTTGAAATGTTAACACATGCAAGGTTAAGTATCCATATGAAAAACATTCATTACCACTGGATCCATGAGAGCAGGAATGCTGTTTCGTATGAAAGTTTGCCTTCAAAAGGAAGTAAAAACACCAATATGACTACTGTTCATATGCTACCTGGTTGCGTGGTTGGCTTTTAATGTTACCTTAGTGAAACAGCTTTCTGATCTTATGTATACAAATCTGCCCTTGGAGTTCAAAATGAACTGGAGGAGTTGCTGGTTTTCTGTGGGTCTCGGGTGCTTTGGTTTGACTGTTTTCCAAACCAAGAACTCAGTGTAAGACCTTGGGACTTTTAAAGTCTATTTCCAGACCCTTAAATAGTCTGTAGGTCAAGCATTATATTGCTGGGTATCTGCTGCATATTTTCGACTCTGAAATACCCTTACTAGCAAATATTTGGAGATAGCAAGAACTGCAAATGCTGGAGTCAGAGTCAACACAGTGTGGATCACTTGGAGATGTGTGTAAACCTGAAATGTCTTAAGACTCAGGTCTTACACTGAGTTCTCGGTTTGGAAAACAGTCAAACAAAAGCACTCGAGACCCACAGAAAACCAGCAACTCCTCCAGTTCATTTTGAACTCCAAAGGCAGATTTGTATACATAAGATCAGAAAGCTGTTTCACTAAGGTAACATTAAAAGCCAACCATGCAACCAGGTAGCATATGAACAGTAGTTTTACATTTCCCGCTCCTCTGATATTGGCTGACCTGCTGTGTTCCTCCAGCTCCACACTGTGTTGACTGTTACTAGCAAATACCTTAAGCTATTTCAGTCTGAACATTAATGTAACAGCAACTTGGAGTGAACATGAGAGAATGTTGCCCCACGTAATCTCTTGAAATGTCAAATAAAAGGGTTAAGTTTTATGAGCAGATCATGAGCGGATGAAATGAGAAGGTATGTTTGGGCTTGTAATTGACAAAGGGATGCCAGGGAATTGTCTTTTTAAATGAACCTGCATGAAGTGTATTGGGAGCGAACCAAAATAATATACACAAATTAAAACATAAGTATGTTAAACCTTAAAGTATAGGCCTGCACATAAAGCTCTTGTTTGTTGAATACAAATCTGACGATGATTTTAATGTGCCCTTTTCTTTGTTCCTTTTTGGGTTTCAGTCTACAGACTATAATCAACAATGGTGAAGAACTGAATTATTGAGATCATTAAACTCAAGATAATGAAAACTCTTCCTTCCAACTGAGAAAAGTTCTGTATTAGCAGTGCTTTAAATGGACAACACCAGAATGTAAAATAGTCCTGATTGATCCATGTAGCTTGTTGAACAACCCCAGTACCAGTCTGAAAAGCTCAACTCAAAATCTTGTCAACATTATGCATTATTTGTCACCTACTAGCACAACTCCTCCTTTTCCTCTACAATCTTTGATTCTGTAACTAGGACTAAATTTATTTAATCTGAAAGTTACTGTATAAACTCCATACTTCTCTATGACGCTTATAAAGAAGTCACAGTGCAATAAACCACTTATTTCAAAATGTATCTGTTCCACTGCAGGACACAATTCCTGTCAACAATTCTTTTACACTATATGCTCAAATTGCTTGAAAAAAAAAGGTCTGACCAACTTCTAGGGTTGAAATTACCATGTGCAATACTATTAAAAGAAGTTCCATTAATGTGCCCATATGAAACAGATTAAACATTTTAAACAAAGAGAACTTTATTCAAATACATTCTTATTTTTGCTATCAATGTTCCTTAGCACTGTTTCAAGACATTATTCATCATGCATCCCTCCCCCTTACAGCGTTGAATGCTCTGTCAAAGAATAGCCAAGATTGGGAGTTTAACGGTGAGGAATTATGTATTCGAATCCATTTGTGGTTCAGTACATGACTCGCAACTATTTAACAATATTCATGCTAGATGCTAGCAGCTCAATTAAGACTAGCTTGTGTATGGTAGTAACATGATGTTTAAACTGATTACATGTTTCTCATTTAAAGACGATATCTGAGGCTAAGCAAAGGAGTTCACAAACACCAATTTATGAGCCTGGAATGAATGCCTGACCATCCATCTGCACCAGCACAGACTGCCTATTTCGACCGCCACAACATTGTGGTTGAGACTGAGTTGAGCAATTAATCTGAAATGCTGTATTGTTGTTACCTGTATACATGAACAATCCAATGCATCCCTAGCCAGTCTCCCATGTTCTATCCTTGGTAAACATGTCATGCAAAATTCACATAACAGCTCTCAAAGTTTCCAAATTTTAGGCTTTGGTCAGAAGCAGCCAAGGGAGCTGTATTTTTTGTGATACAACAACATTCTATACCAGCAATAAAGTGAGGCAATTAAATAGGTGCAGTGTTCACCATTTGGACATTATGAATAGGAACATTCCAGCAGTGCTGAGTTCCAATCAAATGCATCACACAAAATATGCCAGAATAAGCAGATGTAACCCAGATGTGTTGCCATTATCATCTGAAGATACGATTAGATCTACTGCCATAAACTGAAGATCGGGTTAATTTATTCACGGTTCAAGTAAAAACGTAGTTTCTACTAACCCAGGGTTTTAAAACACTAATGTTACTCCCTGTAGCACTTCTACCAGTTTCTGCCAGCATCAAGGATGCCCTTGTTTGGATTCTTGTATTCAGATACCTGCCCCAGCCATCACACTGAAATAGCATTATGTTATAAATGACAGTCTTTGTGATGATGACAATAGTAAACACTCTTGCACTCCTGCAAGCCTTTGACATTGTTGACCACACCATCTTCAGTGTCATTCAACTGTTATCCATCTGTGTGGGACTACACCCATGTGGTTACATTCTTACCTATTTTAACTCAGTTGGCTGGACAGTTGGTTTCAAAGCAGTGCTATGCCAACAGTGCGGGTTCAATTCCTATCACCGGCTGAGGCTACCACGAACTTCTCAGCTTCTCCCCTCGCCTGAAGTATGGTGGCCCTCAGGCTAAACCACCACCAGTCATCTCTAAGAGAGCAGCTGGATGGTCTGATAAGACTATGGCGGCTTGACCTTGGCCTATTGAATTATAGCCAGTGTATCACCAATGGCTTCTCTTGCTCATGCATATCTTGCAGGACCCTTAAGACTCTAGCCTTGGTCTAATTGTCTTCTACTTGCCACCTACATACTTCCCTTCCTTGACTTCAACTGAAAACAGCTTTCACATGTTCACTGATGACACTAAATTCGATCTCACCACCACCACCTCTCACGATTCCACCATTGTTGCTAAATGGTTTGTTGATATCCATAACTGGATGAGCAGACATTTCCTCCAATAGTGTGAAGATCAAAGCCACCATCTTCAGTCCCTGCAAGACTACCCCTCTGTGACGATGGTTCAGCCTCGAGATCAAATTGTTCACAAACCTAGTGTCATTTAAGAACTAAATATGAACTTCTGACCGTCTATCTGCATCTGCACTAAGACGGCCTTTTCTCATCTCCACAACATTGCCCAACTCTGCCCTTTTTACCTCTATAATTGACTATTATCATGCACTCCAAGCTAGTATCTCAAAATTTACCGTTGGAAAACTTGAGGCCATTCAAAAGATTTGCTGTCTATACCCTTATTCATACTCTGTACTATTCACCTATTGTATCTGTGCTTGCTGACCAACGATAACTCCTGGTCAACCAATATCCTGACCTCAAAATTCTGATCCTCATTTTAAAATCCTTCCATGTTCTCATCCCTATCTCTGTAATCTCCTACAGACCCAAGAACCAGATCTCTGCAGAACTCTAATTCTGCCCTCTTGAACATGGCACATTTTAAATGCTCCATGCCTATAGTCACCTAGATGTTAAATTCTGGAATTCCCTCTCTAAAATTTCCTATCTTTACTTAAGACACTCCTTAAAACATGCCTCTTTGGCCAAGCTTTTGGTAATCAGCTCTACTACCACCTTATGTGAAGTGAAATTCTGTTTTATATAGACTCTGTGAAGTATCCTGGAATGTTTTATTTTAAAGGCACTATATCAATACAATTTGTTGCTGTAAGGGAGACCAGTAGTTGTGAAAGCATTTTAAGATAATCTGAACATGAAACAGTTTATATATTCAATGAAAAGAAATTAAAATTAAATCTGAATGGGAATATGAGGTCATATTTAGAATTGACATTCTTTGACAGAATTCCATCTACGTGTTACCAGAGCAAACATGAATGACTTGCAAATGATAATGCAAGAGAACCCCAGTTTATCCAAGGTGGTGATAGTTTTCATGCCATTTAATCCTCCTAACCCATTTCAAAACGTTCAGTATTGATATCCAGGTCACAACTGTCGCATTAGCCTGCAACTGATTTCCATTAATTACAAATTACTATGCATTAATATAGTAATTCAACATCACAAAGAAATGTCAATTATCCTTTAATCAGCAAAAAAGCCACAATTACAAGACAATCCATTTGAAAACATAGGGTAGTACCAAACTAAAACAATACTTAAGTGTGACACAACACTTTCCACAAAACTCACTACATTTAAAAGAATATTTTATCATTTTGCAATTAAGTTGGACATCAAAAATTCAATTACCAGTTATCTTTCTGTTGTGTATATTGGCTGTACGTAAAGAATGAATGAAAACATCTTTCCCATTTTCATAAACCAATGTAATTAGTAGCGTTAAGATCAACACTTTCATTTTTACATTTTCCTTGGACTACAGCAGTGTGGTTACCATAAAGTGTCACTGGGTTTGCACATGGATAAATACTCAATGATGTTATTGGTGATATAATTTCATGCCATCAATTATTAACATCAGAAATTACTTTATAATCTGAACAGTTAAATCCAAGAGTACAAGCGCTGCACTGAGGGTTTCACACCAGTTGACTGAGAGCACCCAATTCAGGGCTAGTTTTCTCAATGGCAGGAGTTAAGGACCTTTCAGAACAAGATGTTCCCAGTCCACAACTACATAAGAAGAGTGATACCTTTCCCAATACACGAAGATATATGACTGGGATACTCCACAAGTAAGTTATTTACTTGAACCTGGCTGACTGAGGCCCCATCACTTAATTACCTAGTTAAACAATGTTTCAAATCACTGTTAGGCTCAATTACTAACTAAAATGTTTAGCCTACCTTCCACTGAGAATATTTAATTAAGAAAATCTGAGTAAAACCCCATCACACAGCAGCAGTGGTGGTTTACCAGCTGTGTTATTATTTAGTGTAGTTTAATAACCTTTTGTGTTCATCCCATGATTTATCAGTAATACAGACTGAAAACATTTATTGCAAGGAGGCAATCTATTTCACAGGCTTAACTAATTATCATGGGCTGCCTTGAAAGATGTCTTTAGAATACTTAATTACGTGAAATAATGATACCTGCAAAGGAATTACAAAATTGAAACTTAATCCAGGGTTCAGGTCATGTTATGAGCCAGCCAAACAAAGCTTAAATTCACCTGAAGCTCAGGATTAAAATTCATTTTTAATTTACTGCCTCATATCTGGCAATTTGTATATTTAAAAATGAGAACACAGTTATGTAAATAGAATTTTATGCGAACTACATTTAAACTTCATTCACGTCTATTTATATTAGACGCAATTTTAGGGAACAGTGCAAGCTCAAATACTCTGCAGGAAGGTCTTCTGTCCTTTGTCATTGCACCAACAAGTTTATGCATAAATGAGTGAAATACTCTGCAAAGTTAAACATCAAAGTAACATGCTAATTGTAAAACATTGTTAAAAGTCTAAAAATCTAAAAATATAATTATATAATGGAGATGTTAATTAAATTATTTCAGTTGAAGTTCCTCATTTGATCTATTTCAATCATTAATATTAGTATGCATACCAAGCAAGTTCTCAAAATGAATCCTTGTTTTCTCCTTCAATTTCCTGAAGATTCTGACTGTGGACAGAAGTTCCACAAGTGTCTACAGCTTACATACCTCTTGCCCAAGATGCTATTCTTTATGCTTCAGCATAGGCAGTGAACAGTGGTGAACTATCAAATGTGGAGATCATTGCTTCAGAGCCTGATCCCATCTAAATCCATCACTTGAAGTTACTAGCCAGAGTTGGTATATAATACTCAAGAGCAAGAACTCAGATATACTTCAGTTAACTAGCTCCGGGGCATTGAGGCCACCTGTAGCATGTCCAATGCTGTCCATGCTCAGATGTAAAACAGACCAGAGACTGAGTATGACACTTACTGGTCTGCATGGCCACATACATTTTAGGCCACAAATTTACTAACTGAGGTACATCTATGACTAACGTACTCCCATTTCGTGCATCACACCCACTGGCTGTCAAGGGCTCAAACTTTAAACATATAATTTGCACACTTGTTTGTCTACAGCCTTTCAAGTTTGCACACCACTTCTCAACTTTGTACCTATAATAGTGCAGTGTCAGGCATAAAAGTTAATTAAAATACACATACAAGAAGAGTCAAAGAATAATAAATTCTGTCATGTCAATCTGCACTGAAAATATTTTCTGTACATAAGATATTCTTCTCACTTCACTGCTGCTGGATGAAGATCCCAGACCCCACCCTATAAACACTGTTGGTGCACCTACACCACATGAATTGCAGAATTTCAAGAAAGCAACTGGATACCACATTGGAAATTAATGATCGGCACTAAACGTTAGCCCCGCCAGCAATGCTCATGCAATGAATAATAGTAAAGAAAAATGAGGAGGCAAGTATAGCACAGCAATATAAAGAAAGGAATATTACAGCAAAAGCTTAAAATACATGTATCAGTTTAAATTTGAAATGTCTTTTATGTCTGATGATGTATATTGTTATATTACATAAATATTATTCCTAGTAAAATAAAATGTCCTTACATTACATGATAACGAACCTCATATGTATTCCCTGTGAAGGAAACACAGTATTGCATACAAGTGATCATACTGCTAAATAGAATTGAATCTATAAATAAGTACTTTTGCCTTCAGGAAATGTTAGCAACTCAAAAGTGACTACACACAATATTTATCACCTAACTAAGTTCACCTAACTACTATGGGTACAAACATCATCAGGGTGAAAATAAACACTTCATCTGGCCTGTGAAATCATAAATACATTTTCTTAGACAATGAAATGTTTACTAAACTCAGCTTTAATTATTTTTAAAATATCAGAAGCATGAATAAATTTTAAGGACTAACATCACCACATATCCAATGTACTTACTTGCTTTGGTCATTTAAAATAAATTCTGTGATAATCTGCTGTTTTTAATGCATATAAAAGGCCATAAAATTTGCCCTTATGCTAATCAGCAATTGTCAGTGACCACCACAAAGGACAGAATGGATTGGTTTAATCAGATTCAATATAATTATTACTTTGGTCAATAACTTCAATATGATACAGATTAACAAAACATAAGATTAGCCCTGGTTGTGACTTTTCTTTGATTTACAGTTCCATTCAACACTCGACTGAAATCCCACAGAATCTAACTACACAAATCTTTCTTCCTTTAAGAAGGCACGATCTACCAAACAATTGTTTACTCCTACTTCAAGATTCAGAATGCACCATGATTGGTAGCTCCAAAACCATTGGATGTGCGGACAGAGAGTTTACTTGAGAAAGTGTAATTTCAAATTGAAACATGAATATGACAAGATTATAGTTTGGCCTGAAACAGTAAATGCACAGAAGTATTCCTTAAATCAAGAAATACTAACAATTCTTCAACATTTAATTATCTGTGAGGGACAACACAGGACAGCTTTACTTCTATTGCTGATGCAAATCTAAAGTTCCAGGTGGTTGCAGCAATGAGCAAAACTGAAGGTAGAAATAATGCAAAAGACCACATGTATCTTACAAACTGAGTAAAAGCATCTGATGCAGCGTTTGCAAATTTAATGGAAGCAAATTCTGCTTCACCCAATCAATCAATTTCTAACTGGGTCATTATTAAACATGCATCAAAAGTGGGAAACTAAGTTTTAAAGAATGTTTCCGCTCAGCAACAAACATAATCCAATGGATAGCAACCACTCAAGAACCATGCATCATGACAATGAATTCTTCCCAACTGCCCATCAAAGTAAACTTCGGATAAAAGTTTGCTTGGGTTTGTATGATTCAGTTTAAGGCAAGAACAATATCCTGCTTCAAATTACTTTAAATCTTCGATGGTTAAAAACTGCTCGAGCAGGAATGAACTACTGCACTTATAATGTGGTCAGCTGTGACCGATATTGTTGTAATAACATCTTCTGTGCTAATAACTACACCTTCCGTCCCATCACTAAAAGAACTTGAAGTGTGCATGCAAGTGGTAAATGCTAACATCCTCCCCAATGAATAAAGGGAGAGAACACTACATATATTACAGAGAAAATACTGAATCAGGACTATTAACTACATTAGTAAGTCTAAGGCTTTTAAAATATGGGTATCTGCTCTGTATGGCCGAGACACAGTCACACTCAGATCTCCTTATGCTTATGTACTGGGGGCATCTTTTGGGGCTGGCTGTAAAGTTTTGCTGAGTATTTATCTAAATAAGGCTTATTTTTTAAAAAATTCCTCTCCAACATTCTCCCCTTTGCTGAAGGGATGTCATCCCACTGCAATATACTTTCCTGTGCACTCTTTGGAATCAGTTTGGGGCTGTTATTGAGGGCCTGCAACCGATTCAATTATAGGAAGCATCACATCAATCTTAAATTCACTTAACATTCATAATTAAAGTGGGAATCACAGTGAACTCTTCATGCTCTAGTTCATGAACACTGAGGTAACTTGCACTTGAATCATCTAAACCCTCTCTTTGTACTGAGATCATCTAAATTCAGAACAAGTCAGGATCAAAAAGAGGGTGATCTTGACCCAATTAGCTCAATATCTCAATACATTTATCCACTGAACCATACAGGAGCTGTAGTGTATATTCACAAATGGCACTAGTATAATAAACAATGTGGCTTTTCAGAACACAATAAAGAACACATCAGAATGTGTTGGGGTATCTGACTTTGCATAATCTGTCACTGCATATTAGTGATTGGGAATACTACCTTTCTGTAATTAAGTATTTTCAGGGATTGCAGTATTAATGTTCTATAAATGTACAAGAACCTTTCAGATGTTGTCCAGAATGTTGCCTACGAATGTTGCATGAAAAGAAGCATTTTGGACATTTATGTCCCTTTACTAAGGGGGCAACAACCTAATGCATGAAATGTGACTTATTTAAGGAAACATATTTAAATTTCAAGGCCACAAAAGGTGCAGCTATTATATCTGAAATCAATCAACAAACATTAGTTCACAGTTCAGTCCCTAGTCATTCCCCAGTTAAATTTAACTTATCGTCCAGCTCCGGTAATTCAGCAGAATGTTCCATTACTAGAACTGTCAGATTATCAAATTACCATTACACGCTTGACATCCAAATTAATGTACTCCTCTTACATGTGTAACACTGCCACACAGAGCACTATAAAATAATCAGGCAGACGAGTGCAGAACTGGTTGATGGATCATCTCATCAGTCCAGGAGCACAACATCTACACACAGAGGAGGACATGTTGTGCCATGCTGGAAGCCTTTAGTGAAAGGGCACTAACATCATTTGCGTTAACTGAGCAGCTCTTGCAAATGGTTGCCCTGAGAAGGGTAGTAGGGACTGTGAAGACGGGTGGTGTTGGAGCCACAATCAACATATTGGTAGGCATCAAAGGAGACTTGCTCAGAGTGCGACAGATACCAAGCTGTTACTGTTGCTCTGGAAAAGATTTAAAAAATAGAATTAACAATAGTTTTATCCTGTTATTTTTACAAACACATTTTTGGAAGACTGTTGGTGCATTTAATTTGCTGATCCATTTTAGCAATCAATAGTAGTTCTAACTCTGTTCATATTTGAGCAAGGCTTCTATTTAACAGGATTAAATAATTGGATTTCACAAGTTGATTGTTTTAATGTGACTAGCTGTTAGCAGTAGCTTCCCAAGTACAGTGATACATGGATAAATGCAAGACCTGAAGGATGTGACTGAAACTGCAAGTCATCTTTAGGTGCAAGGATATACAGACTGAGGCTCTAATTTACAGCACAGATTGAAATTGGAAGGGACAGCACATTCTTGGTTTTGCACAGAAGATCAGATTGTTTGTGGAAAACAGACCAGTTGGAAAAGAAGATGTAATCACACAGGTACAGAACAGTATTTAAAGGAGTAATCCAGGATAAAACCCTTTTGTTCCAACAGAGGACCACAACAAAAAACAAATTGTCTGCTTCAGGAAATCACCACTACACAGAAACAATCTGCTTATGCAGAACAGAACATCCTGTCCTTCATGATAAGAAGGAAAAATAGGAAAAATATGTGAATATGTGGCCATTATACTGTTCCCTTCAGACATGGGATGCACTGCCAAAGGGTTAAGTATAGAGGTCCAGTTAGATGAAGTAAATTAAATTACAGAGGTTTATAAAATCATGAGGGGTACAAATAAGGTGAGAGGCAGGTGTCTTTTCCCTAGGGTGGGGGATTTCAAGTCTAGGGGGCATATTTTTAAGGTGAGAAGAGAAAGATTTAAAAAAAAAACACACAAGGGGCAACTTTTTTTAAACACAGAATGGTTCATGTGTGGAAAGAACTTCTTGAGGAAATGGTGGATGTGGGTACAGTTACGACATTTAAAAAACATTTGGATAAGTACACAAAGAAGAAATGTTTTGAGGGATATGGGCCAAGCGCAGGAAATTGGGAATAGTTTAGTTTGGGAGTATGTTCAGCATAGACTGCTTGGACTGAATGGTCTGTTTCTGTGCTGTATGACTCTATGACTCGATTAATTTACTTTGATTACATCTGCATAGAGATTCAACCAACTAAAGAAACAGTCTAGTATTACAGTACTTACTGTATTGAGATCACAATATTGTGCACTTTAATTTCAGGCATTGTGCAGTAATGGCTTAAAGACAAAAACAAAAAAAAAGATAATGTTACAGATTCTCTGACATTTGTAGCAAATTACTCAGTAACATCTATATTTGTATACTGTTAGTGGTTCCATCACTATTCTCTCTGAATAGGAGTTTTTGAGATAGCATTAAGATTAATTTAAAATCAAAGGTATCAATTCAATCACGGTCTCAGCTTCACATAATGAAGAATGTCCGCTACGTTAGTTGCTGGAGACTGCAGAACAGTCGCTCAATAAAAGATGTCATCTTCAGGAAAGGAAGCAGGAGAAATGAAAGGTGTAACTGTTTTTGGGAATGCCCAGAAGGTACCAGTGTTAAATTATTACAATCACCTTAGACATTCTCTAAAAATGAATTTCAAATGTATTAGGTTGGCTCAATTAGTAATTTTCACACCTGAATCAGAAACCTGAGAGAAACAATGGTACAAAGTGGAGTATAGAATTTAGGCTACCAGGTCAATGTCACACTGAGAGGTTGTCAGAGGCTTTCTGCATTTAATGTTATATCAAAGTCATGTCTAAATTCTCAGATGAATGTAAAACATGCACCATGGAATCTATTAAGAGCAGCAAATTCTACTGGTGATGGCCAATATTCAGCCTTCAACAAATCTGAATTGCAATTTATCATAAATTAAGTGGCCTTGCTGTTGAGACTACTCAATTGTCTGTGACACATTCTAAGACTTTCTGAAGTCATAGAGGGCACGAAATGAATATTAATTATTTCTTTTACATCATAGTGTAATTTTTGTTTGTTTCTACACTGAATAGTGAGATTATTTTTCATTACATGTAACTCAAGGGAATTGTTACCCTAAACCATTGTTATTTCCACGATGGCCAGATAATTCCAAACAACAATTATAATACTTACTACATGCCTAAATCATCTAACATGGCAGTCACTTCATATAAAATCTGAAATAGAGGAAAATATGTAATCACGCTATATAGATCAGCAAAAGACACACAAGACTGACAGAGTGTAAAAGGAAATGGTCTTTTCTATGAAATTAAGATAACTGTAATTGTTTACAAATATGAATCACACTAACAATGATGAAATTCACCAAAGTGTTTGAACTGTAAAGCAAAACATGACAAATTTGAAACTGAGCAATTCTGACAGCAGTATCTGAAGGAATCTTGTTACAGTGATGTCCTCCTTCCATCTGTGTCAGTAAATAATCTGTGATAACTTCTCCACACTGAATTAATTATATATAGCACTCATTAATAATTAGTGATCCTTAGCAATTAGTGAGGTTTATTGTATGCATTTGGTCTAAATTTCATTAGAACAGGAAGCAAAACTCAAATTGCATTTCTAACAAGGAATATTCCTAATCTGCATAAACCTACTTATTACCTATTAAGTTACTGTGCCTCCAATAAACTCCCTTAACAATTTTTCCCAAATACTGCAAGGGCTCCAAATATCATATTGTTTTTGCTACAATAAAGATACTGTGTTTTCAAGTGCTTGTCTGAGAAACTGCTAAAATTTGATTGAACAAAACGAAGCCATTCATTTGTTTTAATTATATGGACACTCTGTTCTGTTATAAGTGAAAAAAAGTCATATGTCAGAGCAAGTCCCAATCTTAACTTACATTGTATTTTGTTTTCACTTTTCACTTTCAATAGAGAGATCAAAATTACCATACGGCATGTGTCTGAAGTTAAAGACTTTTACTGTAAATACTGTTATTTATCTCCCAAAAGCTAGCCAGATCTGCTTTTGACAGAATACAGAACTAGAGCTTAACACAAGCAAACAAAACCAATGAGAGTGGAAGTAAGTGCTAGTGATATTAGTAGATACAAGTTTTGCATGTTGAAAAGGTATGCCATTACGCTGCTCTGGGTAACCCGTTGAAAATTTAATTAACGTTCCTGTTAAAACAGCAACAACATCAACAGCACCCATAGTAACTGAGCCAATATTCATTACCTGGCCACCTCCCAAGGGCCTGAAAACTGTAGTGTTTTTGATGTTGACAGTTCC
Organism: Rhincodon typus; assembly: GCF_021869965.1. Lineage (NCBI taxonomy): Eukaryota > Metazoa > Chordata > Chondrichthyes > Orectolobiformes > Rhincodontidae > Rhincodon > Rhincodon typus. Next base: position 23,832,416 of record NC_063361.1, read on the forward strand.
TAGAACTTCATTAAAAAACACAATCTGCACATTGAGATCTGTAATGCTGATGCTGTAGAAGTTGTAGTTCGTTACATTTATTATATTCTGCAAAAGAGAAAAGGAAATTAGCAATCAAAAGCCCAATGAGAAGAAATGAAGGCATCATACAAAGTGGATACTGGAGATGCTGTAAATGCAGTATATCTGGACTTCAAGAAGGCATTTATGAAGGTCCCGCACAAAAAGTTAATATACAAGGAGAGATCACATGGGGTTACGGTTAGTTTATTAGCTTGGATAGAGGATAGGCTAACCATAAAGTAGAGCGTCAGAATACACAGGTCTTTTTCTGGCTGGCAAGATGTAATGAACAGATAGCCACAGGATTCAGTCCTCAGACCCAAACTATTTGCAATCTATATTAATGACATGGATGCAGGGATAGGAGGTGCTATAGCCAAATTTGCAGATGACACTGAAATAGGTGGAAAATGGGTTTATTAACGAAATAAGGAATTTAAAAATGGAAATGTATAAGTTATGTGACTGGGCCAAAATGTGGCAGATGAAGTTTAACGTGATTAAGTGTAAGGTTATCCATTTTGGTCAGAAGAACAGAAAGGCAACTTATTATCTAAATGAAGAGAAACTTCAGAATGCTTCGGAGCAAAGGGATCTGGGTCCTCGTGCATGAACGGCAGATAACAAAGATGCAGGTACAGCTGGGTTATAAGGAAGGCAAATGGAATTTTGGCATTTTTTGCTAAAAGAAGAGAGTTGCAGCAACTGTAGATGACATTAGTGAAACTGCACCTGACATACTGTGTACAGTGGTGGCCCTATCCTTGAGGAAGGATTTAGTTGGAGGTGGCTCACAGGAGGTTCCTTAGATGGTGGGTTTGCCTTATGAACAGAGACTGAACAGTTTATGCCTATACTCTGCAAGGTTTAGAAGAATGAAAGGAGATTTAATTGAGATATACAAGATGCTAAAGGGGATTGACAAAGTAGATATCAAAATAACGTTTCCTCTTGTGGGGCAGTCTAAAATGAGAGATCATAGTTTTAAGAGAATGCGTAGGAAATTTAAAGTCAAGATGAGGAGAAATTATTTCTCTCCAAGGGTCATGAAACTGTGGAATTATGATGAGTGTGGTGAATGCTGGGTCAGAGAACAAATTTAAGAAGGCGACAGACTGATTTTTAATTAGTAATGGGTTGAAGGGTTATGGAGAATGGGCAGGAAAGTGACTTGAGACCAAGATGAGATCAGCCGTGATCATACTGAATGACAGAACAGGCTTGAGGGGCTGAGCTGCCTACTCCTGTTCATGGTTTTTAAACCATAACATCATTTCTTACCTTGTTTTGGAAAATGGAGAAGTGTCTACTGTTAATAAACAGTAGACACTTCTCCATTTTCCAAAACAGCCATCATTCTGGCTTTTCAGAGTACAGTAAAATGAGACATTTGTATTAATTGGTGCTGAGCTGTGGGCAGTTTCATGTTATGCAGTAGGATCTTCTGGAGGCTTAACTGAAACAGTCCAAATCATTTAGTACACAACCATTACATCAGAGAAGTTCGTCCTTTGGAATAGGGAGGCAGTGTCTGTTGAATATTTAGTTCTGACTTTTTAAAAATTTTTCCATGATATGTGTATGTTAATAGCAAGGCCAGCAATTGTTGTCCTCCACTGCCACCCTTTGCATCAGATGCTGCAGAATAAAGTTGCCTTAAATTTTCAGCAAAGATCAATGTGCCAATATAACCGATATTTTCCAATTTTGCAACAGACAGTATAGCTCACAGAAGCCACATTCCGGCCAGAATTTAAATTACATCTAATGTAAGATGGACCTACCGTTATTTTAAGAACAACTCTATAATTTGTCGTGTCATCGGTGACGTAGGCTGACTTAATACCAACATGTTCTACTTTAATGGAACGTGGGAACAGGAAGAAGATTGCAAGTCCACTAATCAGGAGGCTGATCACCACAGCAACTGCCACATAAAGCTTTCTGCAAAGAAATCATACCCCAAGATTGGAACCAATTTTCCTCTTTCTGGCTGTTGGTAAAATACCGAATTGTTACAACAGTAAACTATTAATACTGACGTTCGTTGCGGTTGCAGCCTCTGATCACTGTATGGAATAAGAGCAACCAGCTCATTCTCCTGACCTGGAAAGGCAAGAAAACAAAGAAAACAAACTTTGAAACATCATATTACCTACGGCATTGCAAGTGAAATTTTGCAGTTTTATATCAGCTTTGCTCTGTGGTATTATGTTCACCACTAACTTTCAAAGGAGTACAACTTCAGTGAATTGAGCACATAATCCCCGCTGACACTCTGGGCAGTACTGAGGGTGGGCTACTTAGTTAACAGCGCCACCTTTCAGATGAGACATTCAATCAAAGCCCTTTAGGCAGCCATAAAATGATCCAATTGTATCAATCTTGACCAATATTATTGCTTAATCAACATCATGAAGATCTGATGTTGATTAAGCAATAACATACTAAAACAGTAAATGGTAAGGTCCTGAAGAGCGCTGTGGAACAGAGGGACGTAGGAGTACAAGTACACAGTTCATTGAAAGCGGCGTAACAGGTGGACAAGGTGGTGAAGAAGGCATTTCACATGCTGGCCTTCATCAGTCGCCGCAATGAGTACAGGAATTGGGCCATTATGCTACAGTTGTACAAGTTGTTGGTGAGGCCGCACTTGGCATATTATGTACAGTTTTGGTCACCCGGTTATGGGGTAGACATGGTTAAACTGGAAGGTGTGCAAAGAAGATTCATGAGGATGTTGCCAGGACTAGCAGACCCGAGTTACATTGACAGGTTGGCCAGGATAGAATTTTATTCCTCGGAACATAGGAGAATGAGTAGTGACCTTGTTGAGGTGTATAAAATCATGAGGGGCATAGATAGGATGAATGCATACAGTCTTTTTTCCAGGGATGAGGAATTGAAAACTAGGGAATAGGTTTAAGGTGAGACAGGAAAGATTTGAGGAGGACCTGAAGGGCAACTTCTTCACGCAGAGAGTGGTGCATAAATGGAATGGGCTGCCAGAGGAAGTGATCAAGGCCGGTACAATACCAACATTTAAAAAAATATTTTGATAGGTACATGGATGGGAAGGTTTTAAGAGGGATCTGGGCCAAATGCAGGCAATTGGAACTAACTGAGTGAGCACCATGGTCAGCATGGACCAGTTTGGGCTGAAAGGCCTGTTTCCCTGCTGTATTACTCTAAGACTATGATTATCATTTAACAATATCAAACGACTGATTGTGGGTAAATTAGCTGCTATGCTTTCCTATTTTACAAGAATTTAAAAGTGCCTCACTGGCTTTGGACTGACTTCTGAAATGCTAAATTTGTGAAAAACAGTTTGTCTTTCTTTTAGAGTGTTTTAAAAATGCACCAGTGTGATATTTGGGAATGCACCATTATGAAGCATGTTCCTTTAAAATCACAAGCCTCACTAAACTCAGCTCTTAGATATTTTTAATCAACCTGTCCAAATATGATGTGACACACATCTTGATCAGATTACACTAGAAACCAGAAGGTCTGTATACATGTCCCATCAGTTGTGACGTGTCTAAACAAGTTAGTTTAAAAAAAAGCTGAGTTTCCAGTAGCTGTTGCGGTGCATTGGAGTGTCCCTACCTTTGAGCCAGGAAGACTGGGTTCAAGTCTGACCTGCTCCACTGTGTCGTAACAGGTTTAACCAGGTTAATTGAAAAAGATCCGAGTTCAGCACCAATCAGGCTCTTGTCGCTGATAGGTGTTGGTCAAGTCGCATCTCCTCCCAAAGTGTATCATCACATGTCCAGATTTATCCATAAAAAACAGAAGCTGAATTCGAGGGTCTTATGGTGTTGTGGTAATAACCCTTCTCTGGGACAGTAGATCCAGGTTCCAGTCCCACCTGTCTCTGAGGTGTATCATAACATGGTTGATTAAAATAACTAAAGAGCTAAATTCTGAGTGCCGGTTTCTGGACAGGGAAATAACATGTAATCAAAAATAACTTACTATATTTACAAAAATATATTTGGAAATCTCTGAAGGTCTTAGCTGCCTAATTCAATTTATGGATACTGGTGTACGTAACATGCAGGTGGTCAAAATAATCACTCAACTTATTAAGAATCATTGTCTAACAAATATGCAATTATTTTATCTGCATAATGTCTGTCCCATTATTGAATGCATGAGTAAGACTCTCACCAACTTGGCAGCTTAAGTTAGCTCTGAAAACTTGCGAACTACTTTTAGGTAAAGAATTCTGTGGAACAACCTTTTGACTTTGAACTTAGGATTTGCATTAAATCAACTTAATCAAAATATTTTTTTTTAAAAAGGCTCGCAGTGAAAAATCAAACAGCAGAACTGTTGACGATACTTCGCAAGTTTGGCAGCATCAGTGGAGACAGAAATAGAATTAACATTTCAGGTGATAAACTGATGAAAGGTTATTGACCTGAACTGTCTCCTCTCCACCTAGCTTCTCCTCTATTCATCTTCTATCTGCCTCCCCCTCTCTCCCTATTTATTTCAGAACCCCCTTCCCCTCCCCCATTTCTGAAGAAGGGTCTAGGCCTGAAAAATCAGCTTTCCTGCTCCTCTGATGCTGCTTGGCCTGCTGTGTTCATCCAGCTCTACACCTTGTTATACCTGAATTGTTAACTTGGTTTCTGTCTCCACAGATGTTATCCAACCTCTGGAGCATTTCCAGCTTCTTTTATTTTTATTTTAGTCTCCAGCATTTTGCTTTGTGATAAAGCTAAATTAGATAACTTTGGTCTTTTACTGTTGTTCCAATTCCTGGGCCAGTCTGAGCCCCACTAAAACTCATCAAGGACACATAAGTCCAAGTTACAGAGCAGAACAGAACCGCAAAGAATTCTCCTAAAGAGTAACTGTCAAAACACTTTTGCTAAAATTCATACTTGTTCAAAAGGAACAGAGAAGTCTCAATGTAAACCGGCATTTGTTTGTACTGTAGATATCTGAACAGCGTCCAAGCCATTGGCAGTGTTCTCTCCAGTAAATCACAAACATTGGCAACACTGACTTGTATAATTTCTAGATCCAAAGTAGCAACAACTAAGGCCAGAGAGCATGTATATAGAACACACTTAGCAGTGGAAAAGGGCACAGCATTGACGTAAATAAAATAAATACGTTAAAATAATGTCAAGAAGAATGTCACCATTATATGTTTGGCATCAATACTACTTCATAAAACACTGTCCCTAATTCTTCCGAGTTGACAAATGTATTGCCAACAACAGCGTGTTTGGAATTGTTATTGCTTGTTCATGGCTACAGTGGAATGTTCCTCTCCTTTAAACAGGGGTGGCAGGGAGTTACTACTGGAGAAAGGAAGGATGAAGCATGTTTTGTTTGACTAACATCATCCTTCTCGCGAACGTGCTAAGAAAATTATCTACCTCTGGGTATTCGTCCTGTTCCTTGACAGGTGGGACATGTGATACTCTCTCTTCCCACAAACTCTACATAAGGAACATGAGAACTGGCCTCTCCATTACTCTCTTGTACTTCGTTTGTGTTTTCTGGAACTGTTCTTTCAGTCTCGGGCACGATAGGTGCTGCATCCTCTTTCTTGCTTTGTCTTGCAAAATTAGGTAAATGGGAGAATGATTTACCCATGGCTTCTTTTACTAGTCCTGTAATATGAATTCAAAATAAAGAGTCATACTGTACAGAGATAATATTACTGAAAATATTTCAAAATACATTTCAAAGCTGAACATTATTAACCTGTATCACGAAACTTACAGTCTCTGTAGTCACACTGGAACTAATGTGCCGGTCTAGCTTTGTGCTTTGAAATACTGCTTCTGTTTTGTTTAGTGTTTATATTGACTGAAGGAGAATGAGGCTGGGGAAAGAAAGAAGCTTTGAAGGGTCATGCGACCTTTTTGCACTCCTCGACTTGGGCACAAATTTCAAGTAAAGTTCCATTTCCATTAACTGTAAAACTAATTTCTGGTTCAGAAGCTGATCAATTATGAGAAGGAGAAATCAAGGCTCCAACTTGTGTTAGTTTGAAGCTATAACTGCTCCCATGCAAAGGCAACATGTTTAATATTCAGGTGCACAAATTAATACTAATCTTAAATATCGTGACTCTCATCCTCACCTAAGTGAATCAATTACTAAATATAGTGTTTTGTTTTATTACAAGAAAAAAAGCAGCAAGTTCTCATTGAATCAGAGGTCTGCAGCGCATAAAAGGGTCCATCAAGTCTGTGCTGGTCAAAAACAAGCACCTAACTATTTTAAGAGATAGTAGGAACTGCAGATGCTGGAGAATCTGAGATACCAAGGTGTAGAGCTGGATGAACACAGCAGG
>NC_063361.1:23839206-23903222 GCF_021869965.1 Rhincodon typus
TATCTTCTCCTCTATCCATCTTCTATCCGCCTCCCCCTCTCTCCCTATTTATTCCAGAACCCCCTTCCCCTCCCCCATTTTTGAAGAAGGGTCTAGGCCCGAAACGTCAGCCTTCCTGCTCCTCTGATGCTGCTTGGCCTGCTGTGTTCATCCAGCTCTACACCTTGTTATCTCAGATTCTCCAGCATCTGCAGTTCCTATCTCTGAAATATTTAGCCCAGTTCATGCTTTCCTCATCTAAATCTATCATTGTATCCCTCTATTCCCCTTTTCACTCATATGCTTGTCTAGCTCTGCCAGAAATGCATCCAAATTGTTTGCTTCTGTCACTCCGTGTGGTCTCATGAATTCCACATTCCCATAACTCTTAGGGTGGACAGGTTCCTTCTAAATTCTCTACTGAATTTCTTGGTGACTATGTCCTCATATTATTTCGCCATCCATCAAAATGTTTCAGAATTTTGAAGACCTCTATTCGGTTAGCCCTCAGCCCTTTTTTTTTAGAAAAACAGGCCCCTTGCCTGTCAATCTTTTTCAGATATTTCTGGTATTATTTTCTCAGTTCAGTCCTTTGAAACCAGAGAGGAGAAGATTCTTCAGATAGTTAAACAAGAGTTAACGAAGTAAGTGTTCCTGTAGAAAATGAGTCTGGGAATTAGTTATGGAGGATAAAGAGATGGCAGACAAATTAAACAAACATTCTGGGTTGGTCTTCACTCGAGAAGATGCAAATAACAGCCAGGAATAACTAAAAATCAGGAAGGGGTGTGAGAAGCTCAAGAAAATTAAAATTACCAAGGAAGTACCACTGGAAGCATGATTTGACAAGATGGATTTCACCCTAGGGTCTGAAAAGAAATAGGTCCTGACATCACTGATGTGGTGGTTTCAATATTCCAAAAGTCATTAGGTTCCAGCAAGCTTCCTTTAGATTCAATAAAGGAGTTACATTAGTTATTTTCCAAACAGGGAGGCAGGCAGAAATCAAGAAACTACAGGTCAGTCAGCTTAACATCTACCATAGGGAATAAGTTTGATGCTATTATAAAAAGGTATTAAACCAGGGCTCTTGGATAAGGCAGAGCTAACATGGTTTTGTCACAGGGAAATCATGTTTAACTAACTTATTGGAGTTATTTGAAGAAGTAACCTCCGCTGTGGATAAACAGCATAAAGAGGAACAAGTGGATGTAGTGTACTTAGATTTCCAGAAGATATTAAATAAGATGCAAGTCAAAGGCTATTGTGGCAAATAAGTGCTCAGTGTTGGATGTAACAGGTTAGCATGGATAGAAGGGCAGCACGGTGGGTCAGTGGTTAGCACTGCTGCCTCACACTGCCAGGGACCTGGGTTTGAGTCCCCCTCATGCAACTGTCTGTGTGGAGTTTGCACATTCTCCCTGTGTCTGCATGGGTTTCCTCCAGGTGCTCCAGTTTCCTTCCACAGTCCAAAGATGTGCAAGTGAGATGGATTGGCCACGCTAAATTGCCTGCAGTGTTCAGGGATGTGTAGGTTGGGTGGGTTATAGGGGGATGGGTCTGGGTGGGATGCTCTGAGAGTCAGTGTGGACTTGTTGGGCTGAAGGGTCTGTTTCCACACTGTAGGGATTCTATGGAAGATTGGCTGGCCAACAGGAAGCACTGTTGGAATAAATGGGTCTTTTTTACACTGGCAGGATGCCGTGAGTGGAGTGCTACAGAGGTCAGCACTGGGTCCTCAATGCTTACAATTTATATAAATAATTTGGATGAAGCCATCAAAGACATGGTAGTTAAATTTGCTGATGGCACAAAGATAGGTAGGAAAATGAACTTAGAAGAGGACATAAAGAGCCTAAAGGGATGTAGATAGGATAAGTGAATGGGCAAAAATCTGGAAAATGAAAGTATAATGTGGAAAATATTGAGATTGTCGATTTTTGCAGAAATAATAAGAAAAAGCTTATTACCTAAATGGTGAGCAGTTGCACAGCTGAGATGCAGAGAGATCTAGGTGTTCTAATGCATAAATCAGAAAACATTAGGATTCAGATAATCAGGAAAGCCAAGAGAATTTTATTGTTTATGGGGAATTGAATGCAAGAGTAGGGAGGTTATGCTTCAGAATTACAGGACATTGGTGAGACCACATATCGTGTACAGTATTGGTCACTACTTATGGAAAAATGTTAATGCACTGGAAGCAACACAGAGAAGGTTTACTGGACTGGAAATGAGGAAAGACTGGACAGCTGCACCCTCTGGATTTCAGAAAAGTCAGAGGTGACTTAATCGAAACAAAGAAGGACTGGAGGTGACTTGGCCAGGTGAACGTTAAGAAAAAAATGTTTCGTCTTATGGTGTAATCTAAAATTAGGTGTCAGCATTTAAAAATACGGGGTCGACCATTTACGACACGTGAAGAAAACAGACCATATCCGATTTGGAAACTCTTTCCTCAAAGGGCAGTGTCAGAATCTTTTAAATATTTCTGGGGGCAGAGGTAGATAGATTGTTGACTTTCCAATGGGGCAGGAGAAAGATCTATTGGGGGTTTTGCAGGAACCTTAGAATTGGGGTCAACATCAGATCAGACGTGATCTTATTGAACGGCAGAGGGGCCAAGTGGCGCACCCCGGTTTGTTGGTTTGCAATTACTCTGCGATTCCTTTTTCCTTCGTAGTTATTTTTTTTTAAAAAACTGTCATGAGAGCTGAGGGCTTCGGCCGGGCCTGAGTGGGGATGAGGGGGTTAGACAGGCCGGAGATCCTCAACCATTCTCCAACATCTTCCTTTGCTGCGGCATCAAAGGCCCTCACGGCGACGATCGCCCACCGCCTCGGAAACCGTCACCCCCTCAGCGGGGTTTATTCGCACATCATCCGCCCTCCAATGTTTACCCCCTTTTCCCCACACAGCCCCACGATCGCACTCACTCACTCACCCTCCTCCGTCGCCGCTGCCGATTCCCCCTCACCTCCGCCTGCAGCCTCTACCGCCCCTCTCCGGCGACTCCAGTTACTGCAGGCTACACGCAGAAAGAAAGCAGGGCACCCCCAAGGACTGTAACCCGTTTCTGCCTCCCACTCCCACCATTCATTCTCAATGTGTCCGGAAGCACCACTCCTCCCCGCCACCTTCAAGTTACTTGTCCAGCAATAACTTTATCATAGAATCCCTACAGTGTGGAAACAGGCCCTTCGGCCCAACAAGTCCACAGCGAACCTCAGTGGATCCCACCCAGACCCATCCCCCTATAAACCCAACTAATCTACATCTCCCTGAGCGCTACGGGCAATTTAGCATGGCCAATCCACCCAGGCTGCACATCTTTGGACTGTGAGAGGAAACCAGACCACCCGAAGGAAACCCACACAGACACGGAGAACGTGCAAACTCCACACAGACAGTCGCCCGAGGCTGGAATTGAACCCGGCTCCCTGGCGCTGTGAGGCAGCAGTGCTAACCACTGTGCCACCCCAATTTATTTAAATTAGCACTTTATTTGAAGAAGTGAGTGAAGAGGAGATTTTGGGCCAGAATGGTTGTAGTGTTTTCTTTTAATAAAACCAGCAAAGGAGAGTGAGGAGCAAAAAAAAAATCAGAAATTGCTTGAAAAACCTCAGCAGGTCTGGCAGCATCCATACAGAGAAAGCAGAGTTAATGTTCTAGGTCCAGTGACCCCCCTTCAGTTCTGAGGAACCAATTTCTGATTTCCAGCATCTTTCTTTTGTTTTGTTTAGGATAATGTGATTTTAGGTGTAGAAACTAAGGCCTGGTTTCAATAACTTATGTTTTTGTTCCCAGTTTCAATAAAGTTGTCATAAGATATACCATGCCCTGAATGCTCTTGAGATGCACTGGTCACGTCCCTACACCTAAACCAGAAAGCTCAGGGTTGAGTATTTATTTTAAAAGTTGAAGAACTGCACCTGCTGCAAATCAAAAACAAAATCAAATTGCTAGGAAAACTCAGCAGGTATGATATCATCTGTGGACAGAAAGCAGTATTAAAGTTTCAGGTCCAGCAACTCCTTTTCAAAGACACTGGCTTCAGGGGCATATAATAGCATGTCTGATCTGGTTGACGTGAAAATATAGAACAAAAGTTCCCTGAAGGCTTTAGTGGTACAGTAGCAGTATCCATACCTCTGACGCAGGAAGCCCAGATTTAAGAGATAGTAGGAACTGCAGATGCTGGAGATTTGAGATAACAAGGTGTAGAGCTGGATGAACACAGCAGGCCAAGCAGCATCAGAGGAGCAGGAAAGCTGACGTTTCGGGCCTAGACCATTTCTGAAGAAGGGTCTAGGCCCGAAACATCAGCTTTCCTGCTCGGCCTGCTGCGTTCATCCAGCTCTACACCTTGTTAGCCCAGATTTAAGTCCCACCTGCTTTAGAGGTGTGAAGTAACTGGGGAAAAAAATCTGAAACATTTCCTGTTAACTGCCTGCTGCATTCCTATCAGCATCTTTCAATTTAATGCATTTCTAAATGTTGCATCAGCTGCTAACATTTATTTCTGAAATAATCTAAAAACTTGAGTATATGTCAAAAAAAAATCTTATATCCACTGCAAGCAAACAGCCGCTATCTGAAAAAGCATCATCTATCACAATTCTGCTTTTAAGTCTTCGGAGAACTTTGTATCGATACAATCACTACACTATTAATTCCAAGTTTGCTTAATGATACTTTGGCAAACATTGTTTGCAAGTCTATATACATGTTATTAACCACATTTTCCATGATTCATTTTTAAAAAAACACCCCTACATTGATTTGCTTATTTGTATTTGATGAATAATAACCTGTTAAATGTATTATTACATGGTGACAAGAAAAATAAAGTTACATATTACTTAGAAAATGAGAAACTGAGATTAAGGAAGCAAAGAAATTGGAGTATACGAATATTCTCCCTTTAGGAGGTTTAAGCATTGGAAGTGGTCACCACAGTTGATGTGCGCATGTGTGTATGAGAGAGAGAGAGTGAGAGAGAGGGGGTTGGTGGGATTTGAGAGATTGAAGTCTGAGAAGCAAGATATTGGACTCAGAGACATTATGTTTATTTAGGAGGGTGCTTTCTGACCAGGTTTTCTTTCAGGTATTAACTTAAAAGGTATTCGGTTCACATCCAGAAAGGGCATTGTCAAGCTATGTGGTGAGTTGAGGGATCTTGAAGATCTCTTATGGGGAGGGAGGTTCAAGTTGCTGATGATACAGGAATTATTTCTCTTGTATTGCTCTATCCTGATGAATTTAGCAGACAATATTGAAGACTGCCAATGATCTCATGTTGATGATCTAAAAATTAAGGGGATATGATGGCCCAGTGGTATTATCACTGTACCCAGGAATGTTCTTGGGGACGTGAGTTCAAATCCCAACATGGCAGATGGTGGAATTTGAAACCAATGTAAAAATAAATCTGAAATTATGAGTCTAATGACGACCATGAACCCATTGTCAAATGGCAAGAAAAACCCATCTGGGGTTCACTGGTGTCCTTTAAGGAAGGACTCTCCCATCCTTATCGGGTCTGGCCTACATGTGACTCCAGACCCATAGTAATGTGATTGATCCTTAACTGCCCACTGCACAACTAGGGATGGGTAATAAATGCTGGCCTAGCTAGTGACACCTTCATCCCGTGAAGGAATATTATAAAATAAATCCAGAGATTATCAGTGAGTCAGGTTTGATGGCTTGAGGCCCAGAGTCCAATACTCAACTGTCAAGACCGCAGCTCTAGCAGAAGTACAAAGATTGGTGGTCTTTGCATCCTGCCTTCTGGAAGAGACTGTGCAAATAATGTTGATTCATATCTTGGTCTTTTAAAGAATAAAATAAACATAAAGACAGATATAGAGGAACTTATATAAAACTACATTTTGTTCCTCTGGTCTCATTTGGGGGTAATTTACACTAAGACTGTGCCAGCAGTCATTCCAGTGTCATTTCAGTCAGGAAGTGTTCTATTCCTGAACATCCTCCTTAAACATATTTCACTGGGTCTTCTTTGGCTAATCCTGATCCTCTTCCACCTGGTGATGTCTACTCCACTGCCATTCTAATGAGGCTTACATCCCAAGGGGGGAAAATAAGTGACCGGCAAGCAGTCCTGTCCTCTGTACCACTTTTTGGTTGGGGATGCTGTCTCTCCATGTGCTGCTTAGGATCATATGTACATAGCATGGCAAGATGTCCAACTTACGTGACACTTTTCCTGTTTTCTTCCAAAACTCACTGGCATAGAATGCAGTTATTCCACTACGGAAATGTAGAGTCACAGTTTCATATAACATCACATGTCGAGACCATATGGAGCCACTGCAATCTAAAGCCACTCTGCCAATTCTTGTGTTAGCATTAATCCCTACATCACCCTCCTCAGAGATGGTCCTCCCCAGGTAGGAAAAGTGGTTGGTATTGTTGATGCTTTGTTCTCTGTTGATGATGGGTGACAGGGGTTGGGTCTCGTTGCTGTCCAGTCATCATCTGAGTTTTCTCATACCCAACATGTATCCCAACCTCGGCACCATTAAGGTCACACACTGAAACACGTGTAATTCTTCAGCTAGTAGGGTGGTGATGTTGTCTGCAAATCCAGATTTGTCAAGCAGTGGACTAAGGACTAGTTATGGTGCAAAAAGGATTTGGAAAGATGATAGATTTTAAATCTCTCAGATCAGCTATCCAGAAAGGATGAACAGAGTGGATCTTTGACAAATTGGGCTGACTTTCATTACCTATACTATACTTTCCAAAAGCTTATTTACTTTTTTTCCCCGTGAATTGTTGTTCCAACAAGTTTTCTCACTTCCATGAGACTGACTAGTCAGTGGTTATTGCTTCAAGCCCCATTACAGAAACTTGAGTACATAATCAATGCTGGTCTAGCATTGTGGATTACAATGATAGAGATGCTACCTTTGAGCAGGTTCAGTCTACTCCCCTCAGACAGATGTTAAAAGATCCAATGATACTTCGCAAAGGCAGGAGTGCTCTGGATGTTCTGCCAACATTTATACTTTGACCACTATCGAAACACAAAATAGTTTCATTATTTATTTCACTGCAATTCACGTCACCTACTTTGCTTAAAATTTGCTGCTGCATTTCCCTGGAATTGAGACCATACTTCAAAAAGAATTTAATTGATGGTGAAGCACTTTAGAACATTGAGGTTGTGAAAACTGTTACACAAATACAAACAGTTTTATGTAACACCTCTTTGGTCAGTAGACATTTTGAATAAAATATGATGTATAGGATTTAAATAATTCATGTGTTACATATTAATAAAACCAATTTTTAAAAATGGAAGTGTCCAAAAACCCAGGTATTTACGAAAAGAATAAAGTAACATTGTTGAGATCAAAAAGAATTTTGCTACATCAATTCAAAATTTCCTTCAAGATCCATTTGACTTACACTCCCAATCGCGCAAGTTAAATACATAATAGAAATTGGAAGATTAACCACTTGATCGGAGTATTACTTTAAATATTCATATAAGGGCTCTTGAGCCTTGTGCTTATTTCCAGCAAGGTTGTCCCTTCAAATCTCCAACCATCCCATAGTTGTAGACTTCTACATTGGATTCTTACGTGTTGCCACACCTAAAGTCAGAACTCTTCCGGTTCAGATTTTCATTAATTCTGGAATCTTGTATCTAAAATTCTCTCTTGGTATCCTCCTCAAAGCCCTCTATTCAGCTTGGCTATTCCAGAAGTCCAACATACTGTGAGGAGTCCTTCAGTTAACAAGACATTTAAACTCTTTCAGATGTCCCTTGTGGTGCAGTGATAGTGTCCCTATCTTGGAGCCAGGAGACATGGGTTCAAGTCCCACTTGTTTCAGAGATGTTATTACACATCTCTGAACAGGTTACTCTCTTTCACCCAACACACAGAATTTCAAATGAATTCTGCTGAAAGGAGATGCATCTTGCAAGAAGCTGGTTCTAACTAAAACACTACTTGAGACCAGAGCCACACCCACAATCCATTCACCTTGTATAATTAGCTTGTTAGAATCACAGATTCCCTGCAGTGCAGAAAGAGGCCATTGGGCCCATCAGGTCTGCATCAACCTATGAAACAGCATCCCATCCAGATCTAGCCCGATACCCTATTCCTATAACCCCATATTTCCCATGGCTAATTCACCTAGCCTGCAAATCCCCGCACACCAGGCAATTTACCACGGCCAATCCACTTAACCTGCACATCTTTGGACTATGAAACTGGTGCACCCAACAGAAATCCACGCAGACTTGGGGCGAGCGTGCAAACTCCACATCCACAGTCACCCAAGGCTGCAATCGGCCCCTTTAATTGTGTGACCAGGTTATCTATGGGATAAACAATCAATTACTAGAAACCACGTGCTCTACCAGAAATCATTTTCATTATAAACCTCATTCTGAACAGGACCATCACACCATGCCTGTTTTGCTCTAAAAGCACATTGTTTCATGATGTGAAGTTTGGCATTAATAAACCAGTGAGTTTAAAGATGTCTTGAACTTGTAAAAAGTGTCTAGAATTCACAATATCCTGTTTGCTGTCAGGTCGCTTACGCTACTGTTATCTAAAAGGACAGCTACAAAATGAATGCTAATCACATTTCACTTTTGCTAAGGGTCACTTTGATTACAGCCAACAAGATAAATGTGAAAGTTAACAATCAAATCCTGAGTGGAATCTCAATTGTGACTAGCTAAGACAGTTACAATTTAGAAAAAATGTGGCTGTGGCTTGAATCTTTACACAATTTCTCACTATACAAAACATGACTAATGGTCTTCCCTTCTTCCAATCATTAACAAGATCACAGTGTATTTTTTGGACATTTCAGTTCACAGTTTGCAGAGTTGATGGTGATGTTGACTTAAGAAATTTTCTTTTCAAATATATGTGAGCTGCAATAGTGTCTTATGAAACTAAAAAAAGGTGAGAAATTTTGAAACAAAACAAAACTGGCAAGAAATACAAAGGTTCAGTGCAATTAAACAAACTTTAGCAAATGGAATATCAATACACACATGCAGATTCTCATTGATTGAAATGCACCCATGAAAATTACTCTTATCACAAGGGAATTTTTTATTAACATAGAATTAAAGTGTCTGAACATTGTCCCGAGTTAGCAAATTCAGCCTCAGTACCCCTCCAGTGAAATTGATGGGTTTCTGCTTATAGCCAGGGACCTATACTGACTAATAAGACATTCAGATAAAGCACTAGTGTAATGGCCTTTCATGGATCGTATCCAGAAACAAGTTAACAATGAAAGAGTAACAGTAAAAAAGGGAAATTTGAGGAGAAATACATTTACCTTTTTATTGTTCTTCCACATTATTTCTCATCGAGGGGTCGGGGACATGCTTCCTGGTGTCTTCTAATGTTGCTCTAAGACCAAATGGCTTTCAACTCTCACATGAAATTATTTCTTTGATTTGAGAGATGTGTTCCAAATTTATTCAAATCACCTTCAGCACTGAAGCCGTGGCTCGGGAAGAACTGCACGTGCACAAAGTTTGCTTTTAACTAAAGGAACACGGGCAAGTTTAAACTTCCAACTATGAAGATTCCCAGATGTTTGGAAAAGACAGCAGCGACAGTATCATTTGTGTTTCTGCATTGATTATGTAACTATTATTCAGCTCAGTTGGCTGGATAGCCAACAGGCATCAATTCAATTCCTGCACTGGCTCAGGTCTCCATGAATGTTCCTTGCCCAAAGCATGGTGATCCTCACATTAAACCACCACCAGTCATCTCTCTCGAATGAGAGATTGGGACTATGGTCACTTTACCTTTCACTGTTCAGTGTTTAGAAATGATTCAGAGCTTCACCATCTGGTCAGACCCTTAAACTGCATCCAAACTGGAAGGAGTCACACAGTGTCACTTAATGGCAAGTAACATCAGTAAAATGCTGTCAAGGCATTGTCAGCAACAAGTGCCTAAGGCAAAAGAGGGATTTTTTCATACCTTAGTTAAATTTGAATTTCGTATTCCCACTGAATGAAAATGATTGTTTGGCTTTTATATATTGTGTTTAAGCACCAAACTGAAAAAAGGAAACCTTAAATAATGCGTGATTAAGTTAAAATGGATACTCACTCACCTCTTACAATAATAATTCTTAGATAGGGGCAACAATTCACAAACAGGGCTAAAGCATTATACATATGGTACACAAAGTTCTGAAGAAGGGACACTGGACTCAAACATTAACCCTGTTTTCTTTTCACAAATGGTGCCAGATCTGCTGAGTTTCACCAGCAATTTGTTTTCTTTTGTTTCAGATCTCCAGCATCCACAGTTCTTTGTTTTATATTATGATACAAATGGTGTAGGGAAGAAATTGGTGAAATGAAGCAAGAAAATAGACAAAGGAGGGAGAAGAACAATTAATTTGCCGAATTCCAAGTTTCCCTATATTGGATTAAAACAAATCAGAGACACTAAAAATCAGAGACAAAAACAGAATTGCTGGAAAAGCTCAGCAGGTCTGGCAGCATCTGTTGACAGAAATCAGAGAGAATGTTTCAGGTTCAGTGACCCTTCCTCAGAACTTCAGCCATTTCTCCACCCCGCCCCCCCACTGGATTATGCAAACACAAGTACGAGGCCTACCTTCCAGCTGAAAGATTTGTTACAATGACCTCGTCTCCCATTTCAGAAAAGCAATTGCACAACTTAGCCTGACCAATCATTCAACATCACCTTAAATCAGTTGTAACTCTGTATGGTCCAATGATGATTTGTAATCTTTTGGTGAAGAAAAGTCATTGAAGGGGAAATCCACATCAATGCTTTGCATAGGTCCGTTATCATTTTACTAGTTTAATGGGCTATTATTTTGATAATGCACAAAAGGCAATGTTTCTGTATGAAGAGGAGGCCATGGCCTAGTGGTATTATTGCTGGACTGTTAATCCAGAGACCCAGGTAATGTTCTGGGGAGCTGAATTTGAATCCAGCCATTGTGGAATTTGAATTCAATAAAATCAAACCTGAAATTAAGAGTCTAATAATGACCATGAATTCCCATTGCTGATTGTCGGAAAAAACCCATCACGTTCACTCATCCTTTAGGGAAGAAAAATGCCATCGTTACCTGGTCTGGCCTACGTGTGATACCAGAACCACAGCAATGTGGTTGACTCCTAACTGCCCTCTTGGCAATTAGGGATGGGCAATAAATGCTGCCTAACCAGCAATGGCCACATCCCTTGAATGAATAAAACAAAATTAAAGACAATTCTTTTGCAGCTGACAGTCAATCATGCGGGAAGTATCTCCTTAGATGTGTAGTCATGTTTCATTGCAATGAGACAAACAATGCAGAGAATTGTAAACTTCATGCTACCAAGTTTAAATGATTGCTACGTGCAGTGAGCATGTTGAGTAGCAACATACCTGAACAGCGATTACATAATCATGAGGTCAGTGCAAGTTTCAGCCAACTCACACCTCTTAAATGGAGGTGTCATTGTAGCATAAGGTAAAGATAAAATGATTTTCACACAGTGGACATAAGGAGGACACATTCAGTTGGAGGGCGGGTTCGAAGATTTTACTTTGACAGGAATGGTGATCGATGCCATAAATCTAACCCCAATGACTTGGATACTGTGCATCAAGAAGTTCAAGGATCTCAAATGAATGATCAAGGTCAGTAAACAACAATTGCAACTCCAGCTTCACACATTGCTCAATGCACTCACCGGGCAACAATCTCAAACCAATCACGATTCACAACCATCACTGAAAGCTTCACCTCACCATGGGAAAGCTGCAAACCTTGGACCACATCTCACAGCTTGCACACATGCCAGCCACACATGCATGACAGCCACATCACCCTTAATTTGTATTACATTCATTGGTAACACTTGCTTTTGTTATGTAGAACAATGTGGCACATGACAGAGTGGGGACATACATGGCTGCACGCCCTTAACCTGATGGAGAAAGCAAGGGTTGTCATCACTGGAGTCGCCAAAGATGAGAACCATGGCAGGCAGTGTGATTAAAACCAAAGATTACTGGTATCCTCCCCTGCTTAATGCTCATCCACAATTACTTCCGAGGAGGAAAATAATGGATCTGTTTTGGCAGGCCCGCCAGAAAGCCTGCGGCCTGCATTAAGGAGCACACAGGAGCCTAGCATCAACTTAGCACAGTGTTTTCCACAGAGTTCAGATTCCACCCTTGTCAACACAAAAGTGTTGGCAAACTTCATTAGCACACTTGCCAACCCAGCCATGATGTAAATTCTGACGATGGCTCAGCTATCACAGAAACACAAGTAGAATCCCATCTAAATGTCTGGATGCTGAAAATAGTTGGAAGCTCAAACTGAAATTGGGTAAGATCAGCTACAAAAACAGAAATTGCTGGAAAATCTCAGCAGGTCTGGCAGCATTTGTGGACAGAAATCAGAAATCAGAGTTAACACTTCAGGTCTAGTGACCCTTCTTCAGAACTTAAGATGAGCTGGCTGACACCCAAATTCCGACTGCTGCCACAAATGCTGAGGCAGTGTAGTCCAAAATTGGGCTTTCTAACTGCTCAAGTTTGTCCTGCAAGCTCCCCATAATAAAAGTCAGTAGCCTTTCATTTGTCATGCTGCAGCTACTAGGGCATAGGAGAAGAGGGACAAAAGCACATGGAGGACAGGTATTAACGGAATGATAGTGACATTTTATATGAAAATGGTACAGCTTGGCTTATAAATTTAACTTGGAATGTTGATTTTATGGTTGCTTTTGATTCAGCATTGCTGTCAAACAGTAATAGTCAATTTCAGAGATGATATGGGACTATTAGCGAATGTGGAATGGCCTTGGCATTATCATGATTGAATCCTCCACTAGCAGCATCCTATGATTTACTATTGAACAGAAACTGAACTAGACTAATAGTAAAATACTGTGGCAGTAAGAGCAGGTCAGAACCAGGAACACTGTAGCAAGTAACTCAGCTTCTGACTCCTTAAAGGCTGTGCACCATCTACAAGGCACAAGTCAGGAGTGTGATGGAGTACTCGCCACTTGCTTAGATGAGATATCTAACAGACTTCAGACAGCACTTTCCAAACCCACAACTATGTCCATCTTGAAGGACAAGGGAAGCAAATACATGGAAATACCACCACCTGCAGCTCCCCTCCAAGCCACTCACATGATTTGGAAATTTATTGCTGTTCCTTCAGTGCCTCTAGGTCAAAATCTTAGAAGACCTCCCTATCAACACTGTGGGCACACCTACATCAAATAGATTGCAGCAGTTCAAGAAGAGAGCATACTACCATCATCTCAACGGCAAATATGGACAGGCAATAAATGTTGGCCCAGCCATAGACAGCAACATCTTGAGTGGAAAAAAAAAGGGGTTGCTTTTATTTGTGTAGAAAAGACCCTATGAGGAAGGGGCAGGGCACGTCCTCTCCTCCTCTGTATACATGGTGGCTATGTACAGCAAGAAAAAATTCATTGTGGATCACCTTAACATTTCCCAGTTTGGAGTGGCTTTACATTAGATGGCATTTTTTTCACTGCACAGAGAGTAAACAAGTCACAGATATTCATGCTTCAAACAAATAAAACCTTGCTCACATTCCTGAAGGACAACAAAATGAAAACAGACATCATTCACATTTGAAAGAACACATTACCTTTCAAAACAATGTTTGCCTGGAAGCTGCTCATTTTTCATAGCAGTCAAGGACCAGTACCACATCTATGTTGAGTGACAAACACCAATGAAAACAAAAAGTGCAGAACAAATGCCCTAACATGTTTGGAAGAACACCAATTCAATTTCAGCTGTCTTGTGATGTTACAGATGCTTAAACCAAAAGATAATTAAGGGCAAGACCTCATTGTACTTAAACAATACTTTTATTGATTCATTTATCTAGGATTCAAAATTCATTTACATCACATTTTAAAAGGACAGAAAAATACAGATCTGTAAAGAATGTTGAGCAATATACGCAAGTCTGTACTCTACAATTGGTTTAAGACAATTACATGCAAATGTAGATAATGTGCAAACGAAGCCATCAGAAGTTACTAAAGCATTAATTTTTTTATCTTAATATACTGCGAATGTTGTGTTAAATTATGTGAAAGGATGAATGGATGCTGAATATGAATGAACAGCAGAAATTCAAAGTTCAATGGCCTCCTATGT
Source organism: Rhincodon typus (assembly GCF_021869965.1). Taxonomy (NCBI): domain Eukaryota; kingdom Metazoa; phylum Chordata; class Chondrichthyes; order Orectolobiformes; family Rhincodontidae; genus Rhincodon; species Rhincodon typus. The sequence goes on from NC_063361.1 coordinate 23,853,405, forward strand.
GTATAATATCCATTATGTCCTTGAAATATGGAAGTATAATTTTATCTCCAGTTTATTTTATTAGAGGATTTTTCCTCCAATTCTTATTCCAAAATGTAAGATTACCAGCCATTAACTGTAAGATGAAATGGTACCAAGGAAGAACCCATCAACTGAATAATGCATATGTGCACTCTTCATTCAGACCATACTGTGAAGACTAGCTATGTAAACATGTAAACCACTGGTTAGTGTAAATCCTGTTGACCAGGAATCCCCATACAGTATTAGATCTACCAATAGATGTTTTAGTTTTAAATCCACCTAAAATACTGGCATTTTGCTAACAGTTTGAATACTTGACTTTTAAGGTAAACTGATAATAGTTGCATTACTTCAAAAAGGTACATAATAATTGGATGTATATTTTAAACTATTGCAATGTAACTGAAGCTAATTTGCAAATTGTGTCATGGTACAAGTTTACGGGGAAACAGCAATTTTTTCTTGTATACTATAGGATACAATGTCAATTTCAAGAATTCTAGACTGGGCCACACAATTATCTGAAAGAAACAGCAACACACAATTCAGTACAGCATAGTACTCATGACATTTAAAAGCTTGCAGCATAGAGTAAAATAGTAGAACGTAAATTATAACAGAAGTCCAGAAAGTTCATCTCAACCATCCAACATATTGTTTACTATAGCACTGCAACTTACTGAATGGACAACTTCAATAGCAACTATGGTGAACACACTTTTAAGCATTAAACGACATTCATAACTACTACAAAATATCCACCAAAACTGTAAATATTGTTGTATCCTCCAGATCAGATCCTTATTTAGAAATGGCAAATACAGAAATCAAGTCCAAACTTATTTATTTTATCTGTTTATTGCTTTTAATGCTTATTTTAATGTTTATTTCATCTTGGCAGCAATGAAGCTGAAATTGATACTAAAAGTATTTAGCAAATCTTGAAAATTTAGACTTCTTTAGTGAAAACTTAAATATGATGCTATTATTGTAAATCAGAACTTTTAAAATGCACACAATCACACATTATTTTTCCAGATGAACATAAACTGTGCTCAAAAGTAGGTTTACTAGCACTTCTTTTCTTTTAATCACAAATTATAGGATACAGAAGTAAAAAAAAGTAGCAAGTTGCTTCTTTGCCTAAAATGTTCTTTTACCAAGAACACTGGATGTCTACATTGACATTATGTTAAGTATTATTTTACTTTCCCTTAGCATAACCAATATTTACTTTTGCACTACTCAAAGATCAGGATTTCCTGGAAAACTAATTGGTAACCAATTAACAACAATTTGTATTAATTCCAAACCATGGAAACTCCATCATCCAAAACTCGTTTCATTTTTTAAACTATTAATGAATTGAACTACAGATGTCCTCATCAAAAATGTCTTAATCACTGCTTACCAATTCAGTCACAGAAACCAATTGTTTGAGCAGATCAAGTTTTGTTCTTCATAGGTGAGGGTTGAAAAGGAAGACAGAGAAAGTCAGACGTGAAGATTCTGGAGTTATTAGAGGTTTTTATCTTGAGTAAAAGAACAGTTGGCATTGCACATATAGCCATGCATTTCCACCTTTGGGTATGTGTGTAAAAGTTAACAATTATATACATGTTTGGTACCTTTCAAGAATCTAACTGTGTAACTGCTGGAAAGCTCACAATGAGCAAACAGCTCAAGAGGAGTCTCGATATCAGTAGAATTCTTCAAATCCCAACTGTATCAACCAAAGTTTTATCAGAAGCATTTAACTAACAAATATCACAAAGTAGTACCCCATTTATAGACTGAAAAAAAAAACAGCTGGCATACTTGGGTTGAGAATTATAATATTATTACATGGACTGTGATACATGCAAAAGCTGGTTCCTACAAATCTGGAATTATCTGCAATTGGATCAATACAAAACCCTAAATATACTCCAGTCCTAAAAAGAGAAAAAAGTACCATTAAGAGACTTACATTTCAAAGCCCTATTGAGAGATTTAAACCAAACGTTACTGTATGTTGCTACTAAAAACTAGACACAAAACATCTCTAGATCATTAGAATATTAAATGTCAGCTTTGCAATATAGCCGAGACTAAACTACTGAGGACACCAGACCTCAGAAGCATATATTGACTGTCAACTAAAGCTACAATGTCTATTGCAAAATGCATAACTTCCATATAATGAACCAGTTGAGGAAAGCATAAATAAAAGCTTAAGAAAATGTAACTTTTACCCAATTCCAGCAGAGAATTCTTTTTCAAATTAAGCTTTTCCTACCTCCATCAGATTAACGCTTTAAAATAGTCTGATTATGACTAATTTTGTGTTATGCATATTGTGGCTGCTTAAGAAATTATCATGTACAACAACTGACCATGCACACACGCGTATGAACATTCTACTTTCCACAGTCCAAAATAATATCTCTAACACCAGCAGACCTGTTCATTAAATGAATAAAGTTTGTAGCAAATGCTATTATTGTTAATGCATGTTTCAGCCACTAAATATTTGAGTTATACAGCAAAATTAAAAGGATGATCAAACTGCAGAGTTTCTACAAAGTAGGTAATGTGAAACAAAGTTTCAGTTATATCTGTCTAAATGGGTACAATATGCTCCTAGAATGCTCTTCCCTGGAAGAATCACTTTTAAAAAAGCATGTTCAAGACAATGTGTCCCTAATACACACATTGCATTGACACAGATTTACTGTAGTGTTTAACTGTATGCAGAATCGTACCCTGCATGTAATATTGCTTTTCCAAAACCAAATATATACATGATGATGCAATGCAAAGAGGTGTTTAATGTATTATTTTCTGAGTTTAGTGTAATGAGGATATCAACAACATGGATTAATTTTCCAAAAATAATTAAACAGACTCAAAGACTGACAAACATCTTGAGCTGTGTTTCTTCTGGCTTTGACTTTATAAAAACCAACACTAAGAAGTGAATTGTAGATTAATATGGAATAGAGAAAGCAAGCACATTATTTTTCTCAATAATAAATGAACTCCGTGTTAATGCAATGGAGCACATCACTGAAAATGAATTCTTAGAATATTGACATTGTCATGTTATCCTTGATTACTGCTATTGTGCAAAAAAAAGTGGCAGCTCAATGTTAACTAAGAAGTGATCCACGTAATCATATATATTCAGTGTCGATTAGCATGCCAGTCATTCTCATTGATGTGGAGAAGTTCAGTGACGACTTCAACAAGATTGTTGCTATGCTTTTTGAGCAGTTTCATATTTAGTTGTCTGTCACAAAATCCCATTTCAAAAAGAATATCCATCATAGATGCAGTTTGATTTTCTGTTACTTCAGCCTATGCACAGGAAAATAAGTTAGAAGTTGAATTCAGCAAGACCTTTTTCAATGCATTAACAGCTTAAACTTATCATTAATTCTGAGCTTTGGATGTATCAAATTGCATTTCTAATTTTGAATACCTACCCGCTAGACTGTCAGAGAATAAAACCTATTATCACTAACCAAATCATCAGCAGAGGACCCATTCCAGTTCATCATTTAACCTCACTGCTAAAAGGTTTCTATCCATAACTTTAAAAATAAAAGTTAGAGATTGAGTGCATTGCTGACATTACCAGCATTTAATGCTCTTCTCTACTGCCCACCAGAAGGGAATGGTGAACTGCTATCATAAACTGCTGGAAACCATTTAGTACTTTTAGGGAGGGAGTTGGAGGATTTTACACAGTGACACTGAAGGAAGAATATTACATTTCCAAGTTAGGATGGTGAGTGGTTTTGAGGGGAAATTGCTGGTGGTGGTATTCCCATACATCTGCTGCTCTTGTCTTTCTAGTTGGCATTGGTTACGGGGTTGGAAAGTGCTGGAGAGCCTTGGTGAATATTTACAGTAGGTCTTGTAGATGGGACAGACTGTTGCCCAGCGCAGACTCAAAGTGAGGCCCAGCATGGACTCAAGGGACTCCTGGCCTCGAGGGGAAGCCCAATGTGGACTCCCAGCCTCAAGGTGAAGCCCAGCAAGGACCCGAGTTGAGGTCCAGTGTGGACTCGTGTGCTCTGTTTTTTTACCCCACTCTTTCCCTGTTTTAGAAGGACTGTAACGCTGAACTTGGTTTCTTTATTTTTCTAATTTATACCTAAGATTTTGTACCTTAGCACCTTTGTACCCAAGGTGGTGCCGGAAATGGCAACTTTTTTACACTTTTCACTGTATTCCTGTATCCCTATACTTCAGTACATGTGACAAGAGAATCTAATTCAAAGTACACGTGGTAGAGTGACTGAACGTTTGTGATGTGGTTTCAAATCAAGTGGGCTGCTCTGTCCTGGGCGGTGTCAAGCTTAAGTGTCATTCTAGCAGCAGTCATAGCAAGTGGATTCCATCACACTACTTCTTTGCAGAGGATGGACAGGCTTTGAGGCGAGTTGCTCGCTGAAGAATTCTGAACCTCTGACATGCTCTTGTAGCCACAGTATTTTTATGTTACTGTTGTTGGGTGTGCCAACTTTCTTTGCATCTAATCTGCACCAGGCATTTTTAAAATTTATTACAGCAATGCCTTTTCAGATTAAGCATCCCCTTGTCCTCAACTGGTCCTTTGTCTTTTCCAATATTCTGCAACAGAATATTCCCTCATTAGCCTTTACTCAAAACTACTTTGGAATTAAGTTAGCAGCTCTCTTTTCCATTTCCTTCAAAAACTTGATACAACATCTACAATTTCTACTGTGTCTTTAATATTTAAAATTTCCAAGGACGCTTCACAGAATGTTGTGAAATAACAATGACACTGATCTATGGATGAAGATAGGGCACAAGACTGAAAGCTTGACCAAAGATCCAGCAGCACAATATTCTGATCTATTCACTTTTCCAACTGCCTGTGACCACAATATCAATTGTTTTGGCAAAATATCTACTACCTGTTGAGAAAATAATCATCTACCTGCGTCATCTGTCCAATTATCTATCAACATCGCCATTTCTTTTTGCTGAAAATCAATGTTACAATTTTTCATATGAAATTGAACTATTAACTGATGTAGCAAATCTTTTTGATTTGCACACAATGTTCAAATCATCATTTATCACTTTTTTCAATCTGGTGTTGTGTAAAAGTTTAATCACCTTGACAGAATTTGAACTTCATGTATAAACAAAGATTCTATCATCGGATTTTAAAAATCAGCTATCTTCAGGGCTAGTTAATCCCAAAAATTCATGGTTATCTGCAGCTCAGGCCTGAACATTTAGCACCAACCTATTCAATGGAACAGAGTTAAATTCAATCAGACACTGACAATTTTATTCAGCAAGTTTATGATCTTCTTTGGAGACAGTTACCTTTCTACCATTTGGAAGTAAAATTGGTGGAGAAAGGGAGTAATAGGATGTAACATAGCAGACTTGGAATTATATCACCATTCCTTCACTGTTACTGGGTCAAAATCCTGGAACTCGCATTCTAACAGCACTGTGGGTCTCCCTAGCCCATTGAACTGCAGTGGGTCAACGAGACAGTTCACTGTCACCTGCTCCTGGCAAATGAGGGATGGGCAACAAACGTTAGCCAAGCCAGTGATACCCACATTCCCTAATGAAATTTAAAAAAGCCCTTGCCAGTCACAATAAATGTAAATTGTGAAGACAGATACAGAATTTACCATGACAGCATTTGGTTTTTGGACTAATATCCAGAAACTAACAGTGACCAATGTGACATAATTTGTCTAAATACTCGATTTAACCTAAACCATGCAAGTCATGATAAACTATAAATGGGAGCTTTAGCGAAATATTTTCACCTCTCTCTTTTTATCAGTGTTCCTCCTACCTGGCTAAGATATGTATATGAGCAGCTGTCTGGTTTCTGCTAATCCTATTCATCTGGGTTACTGTCACTGGTAGTGTAATCAGTTTCAAGTAACTATAACTATATCATACATAATATGAAGCGGAGAATGCCTTTCAAACATCTACATACAGTACAGGCCTCAAAATAGAAATGGATGATCATAATTTTCTGTTACTAGTGTAACGTGATTAAGAATACACAGATCACATTAAACTTTAAGGCACTAAAAACTATCTTGTGAACCCATGGGTAACAGTCTCCTAATGGTTTTATTTAAAGAGTATTTTAAAAAGTACCTGAGTCACACTGGTATCCCCCGAAAAAAGAGCCTTATAAGCAGAGGCTGCTACAGATAGGGCTCCCTTCACCAGCTCACTAGCAATTCCACTGTGGTGTCTACAAGGAAAAATCAAAGACATGTTACGAAATTATATAGAATAGTCATGAGTTGGACGGCAGGAAGCTAGAATGTGTTTGTAAAAATAATAAGGGAGAAAGAGTACGTGGTTCCTTTAAGAGGTGGCGTTTTTTCTGTGATTCGGAATTTCTAAAATATATGTCTGTGAGCAGCAGCTGGAGGTTGCCAGAACAGAAAGTACCCAAAATTGAAATATTTATATTGAAAGGCCAAACAGCATTTTTAATCAAGACAACAGCTCTCAAATTTAGCCAATCAATTTAAACCAAGCCCTTAGATACTAAAAACCTATCAAATTTAAACCTGATGGTGTTGATAACATCGAACCAATCCTACGCAAGAAATATTGTTATGTCGTCACGGGTATAAAGGAGAGGGCAGTTGGACAGACCACAGAGCTAACCACCATTTGCCCAGATTAAAAACCCTCAGCTCTTTCTCTCTCTCTCTCTCTCTCGAGCTAAAAGTCCACACAGAAACAATTACAGACAAAAACATTTTAGACAGCAGAAGAAAGCCGTTTGTGGAGTAACAGAGAAGGCAGTGTTCCAGAAGACAGTCTGTGAAAGCATGGAGAGATTAAGTTTTAATTTATTGTTGTCTTATTAATTGCATTTATGTATTTGGGACTTGTGTTTATTTGAACAGCATTCCGGTAGTATTTAGGCCAGTTAGGGATTAGTTAGTAGTCTGCGGGGAATAGTTTGGTTTGTTAGTAATTCTGTTAATTTGTTCATTGTTAGGGTTAAATACATAAATTGTTTCTTGTTATTTACAAAGTAGATCAGGGGTTTTCTTTCTTTTAACCACTCTTAACAGATTACGAGGAGAAAGGTGAGCTTCTTGGGTGTTTCGGAGGTAATTATTAGAAGGGAACCTCTAGTGCTGCCGTAACAGATTGGAGGCCTGTGTTTTGATTGGAATTATCAGAGGGGTTCAACTTCTCCTTTATAACACATGTAAGGGCGACTTCAAATCATAAAGACTTCTGATTAGATCTGCTAACGAAGTTTAAGTTGGGGTATTCAAAAAAATTACATTGAAGAACAAAAACAAACCTCGCTCCCCAGAGATTTTATTCCTCTTGCATGAACAGATCCCTAGTGGACATTCAGTCCCACAGGTTTTCGTCACTTCCTACTGCTGTTTCCCAACTGGCAATTTCACATCAGAGGCCAGACACTCAAGGCTAGAAAACGTATTCAACACTAGGAGCATCAACACAGAACCCTATCCTGTCCTTCCCCAATCAAAACAAGGGCTTCCTGGAAGTAACCAGGCATTACTGCTCCAGATTTCTTATGACAATGGAGCAAGGTGTGATATTATAAACTTCAGAACTTTAATAAACTGTTCATATATTGAAAGAATCAAAAATAAACAGTTACACACTGAAAGAAGCATCAATAATGGTGTCTGGAATAAACTATTACAGGACAGGAATTGAAAGCAATTAGTCATGTCTGGGAAAAGAAGGAGTTGAAACTACATGAACAGAACTGTTTTGACATCACTTGATAACTGGCTGCTTTATGCCACAAGGATAACCGATTGCCCTGCAGAAAAATTTAAGGAGTTAATCACAGGAAACCTGTGTCTTCAAACAGTCAGTCAATGACAAAATGTAACAAGGAACAGGAAGCTACTCCTGATAAGAAGGCAAGCTGCAGATCTGCAATATTTTGGAAGAAAGAGTCTAAAGAATCATCAATAATATCAAATCACAGATCTGAAGGACAAAAATCTGTATAAGAATCCAACACCAGAACCCTTCATTAGCAGATCTTCGAAGAACAACAATGCACAAGCATTGAACACTGCATAGTTCCAGAGACAGACATTTTTGGTTGGAACTGCAGCTAACCTCCATCATTAATCGGGTAATAGCCAAGTTGAGGCAGAAGGCTTGACTTGCTTATTTGAGGGGTCTTATTTTGGTTGCTATATGCAATAAAGTTTAAATAATTGTTTCAGTACTTGATTTTCTGAGAGATTTCTTAATTAGTCAAATTAAAGAAAACTTGGTGATTTGCCCACAACAAAGGTTTGAAAAAAATACTTAAGTACAAATAGAAGACAAAATAAGAATACATTCATACATACAAATCGGGATATGATTAGGCCATTTGGCCCTTCAACCCTGCTCTGCCAGTCAATAAGATCACAGCTGATCTGTTTATGTTCCAAATTCCATATTCTCATCGACTTCTGATAACCTTCAATTCTTGTGCCCAATAAGAATCCATCTTGCTCTGCTTTCAAAATATTCAATGACCCCACTTCCACCACTTTCTGAGGCAGAGTTACAAAGGTGTAGAATCCGCTCAAAGAAAATATTACTCTAAAATCCGTCCAACAATTTAAAAACAGTGTTCCCTAGGTTTGAACTCACCCATAAGAGTGAACATCCCTTCCATGTCCATTTTGTAGAACCATTCAGGATCTTATAAACTTCAATTAAATCATCCTTGCTCTTTTGGACTACAGTGAAAACAAGCCCAGCTTTCTAATCTTTCCTCATAAGAGAACCCACTCTTTCCAGATATCAATCTAGTAAATATGCTCTGAACCACCTCAAATACATTTACCTCTTCCATAAAGGAAGGTCAACAAAATTATACAGTATTTGAGATGTGGTCTCACCGGTGCCTTGAACAAATGAATAATAACTTACTTCTATACTCAATTCAGCTTGGAATAAAGGCTAGCATCCAATTAGCCTTTGACCATATGCTATACTTGTATACGAATATTTTGTGACTCATGCATTAGAATGCCTAGTCTCATTGGGCCTTGCAGTCATTCTCCATTTACGTATTGCTCTGTTTTTAATTCTTTCTTGCCAAAGTGAATAACTTCACATTTTCCCTCATTGTACTCCAAATGCCAGGCTTTTGCCAATGCACTTTACCAATGGTATACTGGTCTGCATCCTTATGTCATTTGACAACGCACTTTCCTACCTATCTTCGTACCATCTACAAATTTAGCCACCTTGCCTTCAATCCCTTCATCCAAGTTATTAATATAAATTGTGAAAGTGTTGGGAGACCAGCTCAGGTTCGATGGGATCCCATTTGTCACATCCTGATATTAGAAAAGTAAGTTTTTATGCATACTTGGTTTGCCATCAGCCAGCCAATCCAACATAGAAACAATCTGTTTTTAAGTAAGTAGATGGGTGGTACTACAGAATTTGAGTGCTCTTAACATTGGATACATTTTGTCAATGATTTTCCTCTAATAACCGTCAGGACAATTTGCAAAAAATATTAATGTAGAGGGGAAAAAAAAAAACATTTATACTCTGTGAGAGGAGAATGATAAGTATACTCTGACTGATAGTGGCATTACCATGAAGAATAACCCTATCGCGGGAATATATCCCCCAGGAATTTAACCAGAGAAAGCGAAAAAACAGGTGACAGTCAATAGGTGCAGCATATATACAATTCTTTTTCTATGCAAACAACAAAGCCTTGTGTATTAATACATGTAACTTCCAGTACATGTTAATTTCACATTTTAGGACCAAAAGAGCCACAAAGCAAACAATGCGTGCAACTACAGGAATCCCAATGTGTATATATTGACCAGTGAGGTAGGCTTACAGTAGACAGCAGTATAAACCTCCTGGCCAATTTCTTAACTAGGATATCAAAAGGAACTGGATTTCACAGATCAATTTCAAAAAAAGCATTTCAGCAGATGAAACTCATTGAGACTCAAGTAAATTCTTACAAGTAGCTGAGGATTCGAATTTATCAAACATTTCAAATAAAAGCAAACTACTGCCAATGTTAGAAATTGTGAGATAAAAAGAAAGAGCAAGAGAAACTCAGCAAGTCTGGCAGCATCCGTGGACAGAGAATATTAACTTTTCAGGTCCCATATGGGTGTTATTCAGAGCCGTATCCAGCAGAACTCTGCTCAGTTCTAAAGACTCATATCGGATTCAAACCGTTTACTCTTTCTCTCTTCACAGATGCAGTCAGACCTGCCGAGTTTCTCCAGTACTTCGTTTATATTACAACAAACATATCATCAACATTGAGAAATACACAAGGAGTAGGAAATTGGACGTCACTCCTTTGAAGACACATTTCTCATGGCAAAAAAGTTTGCAAGAGTTGAGCCTAGCAGGAATCCCGAGGCAACATTTGTTTGGACGTTCATCATGTCCTTGAAACTGAATCCAACTGCACAATTTGCTGACCTCATACATACACTGATACAAATTCACACAATAGGTCTGGTTCTAGATTGCCATGATATAATGCTACAATGCAATTGTCTATGGCTTCCTCAAATGCCATATTGGCAAATGGCTGACAATGACAAATGAGCATTGTTACCAAATAGTCTTTGCAAACATGAAGGAATCCTTCGGTTCTTGTGGAAGACTTGCTCAAAATGTCATTCAACCATTTGAACGTTCCTGTTGTACAGAAACGGTCACAGGCAAGGACAAGTACGATGCTGCCGTGGGATCAGCGATGGGGCCCAGTTCTTTCAATAATATTTGTCAGGATCCTGAGAAACTTGCCTATGATGGAATGACACCTAACCCCTATCCCTTGGGTACTTCCAATACGATATGTTTAGTACATTTGAATTTGCAGCTGTCCCTAAGAGTTTCCTTACACACCTTAATAGGCTGTATTCTATGTTCAAATTGACAAGTGAAACACTGCAGTCAAATCAGCCCTTTTCCTTGATGTTCTAGTTGACAAACTAGCCAGGGGATGTTCTACTACTATCTACTGCAAGTTTGATGCTGAACCAGAGCACATCAAAGCAATCCTGCAGAATAACGGTTATCCTGATCAGATTATTTCTTGCTGAAGAAGCCTGAAGCTGTCATTTTTGATCCTGACAAAAACATGCCTAGTCTACCTCAGATTACCATGGAAAGGTAAGGTACGGTATCTCAAACGTTTCAGCAGATGAAGCTAAATGTTTCACACTGCTACCAAGCTGCAGCAACATGAGGTGGTGTTATTCCCAAAAGGATGTCACGAGAAAATATCCTCCCTATCACACAAATCGTTAACGTGGTCTATTAATGTGGAATTTCAGTGCTGGTGTGACCATACTGGTGTATGGTCCCTTAGGGGTGGCGACGGCCTAGTGGTATTATCGCTGGACTGTTAATCCAGAGACCCAGATAATATTCTGGGGACCAGGGTTCAAATCCCGCCACGACAGATGATGGAATTTGATTTCAATAAATACCTGGAATTAAGAATCTAATGATGACCACGAATCCATTGCAGATTGTTGGAAAAATCCATCTGGTTCACTAACGTCCTTTAGGGAAGGAAACTGCCACTCTTACCTGGTCTGGTCTACATGTGACTCCATACCCACAGCCATGTGGCTGACTCTTACCTGCCCTTTGGGTAATTAGGGATGGGCAATAAATGCTGCCTGGTGACACTCTCATCCAGTGAATGAATAAAGGAAAATAAAAGTCCATTCATTTAAAAGACTGGCAGATTATGCAAGGGAATGACCAGTCCAACCTGTACTTGCAAAACTTGTGCAGCATCTAACATCAGACTTGCTTCCACAATTGGACAACATTTACTAAATAATCCTGAACGTGTGAGGAATTTCACTGACAATCAATTTAGGATCTTCAGTCAAGTTCACAGTGTGGTTCATCTGCATATACTGGAAGCTACAAATAATTAAGGCTTTGTTCTTTGCAGATAGAAAGAACCATACATGTGCTACACTATGACACACTAAATAAATTACAGCCATTGTCTGGCTGATTGCTCGGGCAATTCCTGGTTTAAAATTTCACTGATGACTGACAGTTAATTGTCAGTCATCAATGAGTATTGTACTCTCCATGGTGATAACCTTGACCAATCAGCACTCTGCATTGGGTTTCTCTACTTGTTTTTTGAGACCGGTCTTGATAATCACAAAATGAAAGCTTTGACAAATGTGCTTATGTACAGAAATATTCATTTTTGTGTGAAAATTAGGATTAGGAATAGTACATTGAACACTGTTGAGCCTGCTTCACTGTTCAACAAGGTCATTGCTTATCATTGAATCAATATTCTGTTTCCAAATTGTCCTCAAACCCTTTGATCTCTTTAGCCCTAAGAACTATATCGAACTCCTTCTCAAAAACAGTCAATATTTTGGCCTCAACTGCTTTCTGTGACAGAGATGGGTCCACAATATCGTGAGTCTCGCACCTTCAAAATGTCTCAAAAGGTATCATGGTCATAATATTTCATAACTTCTCAAAGTTGCAATTGATGTGATGTATGACAACACAGCAGCTAATTTCAACATGCAATGATATAAATAAGCAGATAATCGATTTAAGTTGTTTTGGTTTGTGAACTCACCTGTTCTTATGTAACAGTTTGGGAATTTTAATGTTCATGTAAGGAAATAGATGGAGTGTCACATGAATGTTTTATATGAAAAAAATGACACCTCAGTATGGAGTGATGTGTCATCCTAAATTATATGTTCAAGCCAATTTGCTCTTGGCCTTCTATTCAATAGGTGGGAATCAAGTGAGCCATGGCTAATCTTTCTTAATATTTTGGGTAGTCTGCAAATGGCCTGTCAGGTATAGAAGTTACCACTAAAAATGACAAAATTTATTAGTATTTTTGAAATAGTAAGATACCCTGTGGGTGAAGTGGAATCAGTGAATATAGTTAGATTTCCAGAACTTGATAAGGGGCCGGATCAGAAGATTGTTGTGGAAAACAAAGTGTCATGATGTTGGCGTAACATTTTGATGTGAACAGAAAATTGGATTGCTAACAGGAAGAGAGCAGACACAAATGGGTCTCTCTCTGGTTGGAAAAATGCAACAAACAGTGTGTCACAGGGGTCAATGCATCGATTTTTGACAATTCATATTAACGACTTGGATGAAGGGACAGATGGTATGGTTGCTATGAAGAAAGCAAAAATGTAAGCTGCAAAGAAGAGACAAGGAATAGGAGATATACCCAAGTTAAGTGAGTGGACAATGATCTGGCAATTATAGTATATTATAAGAAAATACGAAACGGTCCATTTTGGCAGGAAAAATATAAAAAGCACTTTAAATGGAGAGCGATTATAGAGCTCAGAGAGTCAGAGTGTCCTCATGCATGAATCATGAAACACTAGTACATAGGGTTCAGCTTACCTTCGTACTTGCTAATAGAACGTTGTCATGCATTGCAAAGGAAATCGAATTCAAAAGTAAGGAGGTCATACATCAGTTACACAGGACACTGATCAAACCATGTCTGGTGCACTGTGTACATTGTTAGTCACACTATTTAAGGGAGCAGTTCAAAGAAGGTTTGCTAAATTAACACTCAAAGGGTAGGTTATCATTTGAGTAAAGGTTGGACAGGCTCGGCTCGTATCTGTTGGAGTTTAGAAGAGTAAGATTTGACTTGGTTGAAACATACGAGATCCAGCGGGGGCGTGACATGGTGAACAGGAAAGGATGTTTCTACTCATGAGAGATTCTCGAACTAGGGGTCATTGTTTAAAAATAAGGGGGGTCTCCATTAAAACAGAGATGAGTCAGAGTCGTAAAGCATAGAAACCCTTTGGTTCAACTCATCCATGCCGACCAAGTTTCCCAAACTAAACTAGTCCCATTTGCCTGCATTTGGACCAAATCCCTCCAAACCTTTCCTATTCATGTACTTGTCCAAATGACTTTTCATTGTTGTAATTTACCTGACTGCCACTTTCTCTGGCAGCTTGTTCCAGACACTCACCAACCTCTGTGTGGAAAAAGTTGCCCCTCAGGTCCATTTTAAAGCTTTCTCCTCTCACCTTAAAAAAAATGCCTCCTGGTTTTAAAACACCTTTGCTATTCACTTTATCTAAAACACTCATGATTTTACAAACTTCTATAAAGGTCACCCCTCAAACTCCTACACACCTAAGTCCCAATCTATCCTTATAACTCAAATCCTCCAGTCCCAGCAACATCCTGGTAAATCTTTTCTGAATGCTCCCCAATTTAACAATATCCTCGCTCTCAACAGGGTGACCAGAACTGTACCCTTGAGGTTAATTACTTTCTCTTAAAGGGTTGTGAATCTTCTTATCTCTCTTCCTCAAAAAGGTAATGGAAGCAGAATCTTTGAATACTTTTAAGGCAGAGGTGGGTAAATTATTGGACAACAAGGGATTTAAAGGTTATTGGGTGAACAGGAATCTGGAATTGAGGCTGCAATCAGATTAGCCGCAATCTTATTAAATAATGGAATAGGGTCAAGGGGCCAAAGCCTTACTCCTGTTCTTAACTTGTTGGTTCCCATGCATACTTCCATCTTGAACGTTTTTAGTTCCACCAAAAACAAGTAGATGTTGTATTGCAAAAGCATATTTTTAATAGCAAATCTGTGTAAACTGTGCTTTCACCTTAAATGCGGGCACTGTCTATTTTTCATGGTCTTGGGTGGTTCTGCAAACTTTATCTCCAAATGTGTAGATACTGAAAACAAATGGTATAGTAATTAGTCTCTAAGATGATGTAAAGGCAAAATACCACTTGGTGTCTACATCATTAAAACAAAACCTCCTTGCCATTGCTAGAAAAGTTCACATATGGTCATAAGTTCACAAAAGTTCATGTGTTTTGGCTTTAACTAATCATATTTATTATTAACAATAATCAAAAGGCTGTATCATAATTGTACAAATGAACCAAGTATCTGGCCAATATAACATTTAAACATAGTACAATAAACGGGAGAAATGAAAACTGAACTATACACCAGTTAAAACCAGATTGAGGCAGTTCATTCATACCTGTCATTTTTCAAATGCATTCAACTTTCAACAGCTCCTTTAGCTCCTAATGCAATCTAAGTTAGCCAAATTGGTGTCGAAAGTCAAAACACCCAGGTTTAGCTCATCTCAGCAAAAGGATGAAAGCTTACGCTAGGAACGGCTGCCCAGGTAATCATTATGCAGCATTCATTAAAATGGCCGAGTTGCATTTCAATGAATACTGGATGACCAAAGAGCCTCTCCCAACATTAACCAAATGATTTTTAATCTATTGTTGCAAAATATTTTGTAAAGTACTTAAAGCTATAACCCCTTCCACAGTTCACTTGCTAATGAAGGTTTGAAGAGGACTTTTGAACACAGTCAACTTCCTGGGGCACTTTGTCGAGACTTTATCAACATTCTTGCAAAAGTTATTTGAAAACGTCTTTGAGGGCTTCACCTAAAAATAGTAAGCGCTGAGTTACTTTGCACGACTGACGCACTTAATCACAAAGAGGAAAAAAAAGACTGCTTGGTCATTGGTCACTTATTGAGGTTCCCTTTAGTTTGCAGGATGAAAAAGAAATTAAACTAGGACGAGCAGAAGCAGTTGCTGCAAGAGAGGGGGACAGAAGGGTGAGGATTTCCTTCCCCACTGAAAACAGGACATTTCTCCACCTTTGGACCCTGTCCACTTGAATCTCTGATGTTGCAGCCAAAAACCTGGGCTCTCTCTGAATTGGTTCCTTTGCCACCCCGGAACTGGCCATCAGCCAGCACATTTTAGGCCTTCATTTGAAGTGGCGGTTTTCAAGCCCATATATACTGCCCAACTGAAGTAGTGCTTAATCAGCCCTCAAATGTTCAAGCTGTTTTAGAGCCCCCAAATCCAAATTACAGTAAACATAAATTAGAACTAAAAAAGTGTACTAATACCAGCCAAACAGGCTTGTCTTATTAAGCTGGCCCCATCCACTTCGTACCTGGTTTCACAATGTCATGAAATTAACTCTTCTGTTTTTAATTCAAAGTTTCCATGATGCCTGTTTTAACTTATCATTCAAAATAATAACGGTGTTTAAAATTTGCAGCACCAGCTAAAATACTTCCCTGCAACACAGCAACTAATCTGCAATTGAAAGCTGGAGTCAAGAAAAACTGAAAGAACCAGTGATGAATAATCATGAAGATGGGAAGCTACAGCAAACAGCAACTGGAAAAATAACGTTTGCAACTATGATATTCCATATTACCATTGTTTTCATGATGGACAGGTGATCTAACTGCAGCATTCTCCACATCAGCCACTTCCAATACATCAGACTGAACTTCGTTTGAATTTAGAGTCGAGGTATCATTCCTTCAACAATAAACCAGGAAAACAAATTAAAATTTGTTGCCCATGTGAATATAATTTATTACCAATTTAAATTATAAACTCAGGTCAAACACCTTCATTCTAACATTACCAAAAGGATGTATAGAAGACTAGGGTTTTTAAGAACTTTTAAATATTTTAATGAAAGCACCACATTTAAATAAATGAATGTATGCTCCCATTGACAGCCACATTATTTGCCTCTTCTAATCTCTGGCATGTATGATTTTTCATATGGGGTATGTTGGGAATATTACTCATGTGAGAGTCTTCACAGGGAAGGTGAAAGCCATTGGAATTCAGAGAAAACACAGCATGATCTGATTCTGTCTGTCCCAGGATCTGCACTGCCACAAAGAATGAATAAATATCAATAAAAGAACAAAAAACACAAGTAGTGTATTTGGTTTTTAAACGAGAAGCATAATGGATAGTTGAATAATTTAGCTAACTTGTCACAAACTGGATTCTTGGAAACTTGATTCATACATGATTTTTTGTTTAACCCATGAGACAGCCAATAAAGCCTTCTGAATGTTTGCTACAAAACACTTTGCAATAGTTGAAATCATGGAGTATCGTGACATTACCGAATTTCAAAACTTGGGTTTGCAGAAATAAGGTTATATGCTGTGGAGAGGCAATGCTCCGACTTAAATATTTAAAATGTAATCAATGTAAATTTACGGATGAGCATTATTCAAACATAATACGCGAGACCATTATTGCAATGTATTACCTGATAATAATACTACCTTTGATGAAGCAAAGGTGCAGACAGCACCTCTGGTTTAAGCGGCTCCATATCCAATGTCTGAGATGTGCACAATATATCATTAATGTTTTGCAACGGAGGTCTATTTTCATCGACTGCGTGGGCACTCTCAGTAACCTCTGCATCTGATACCAGTTCTATCTCATCTTCCATTTCTTCAGGTTGGGAAAAAGCAGAACTGCATCTAGATTCTAGCAGAGGACGACTAGTATCAAAACACTCTGGCAGGATGATAACGTAATCCTCTGAACATTCTGAGGACACTTGGCTTTGTATGTCATACTTCTCTTCTTCAAAGTCTACAGTAGAACTGCCAGCCACATGAATTTCAAGCTTATTATCTGCAAATCAAAAGCAAACAACAGTTTATTGGTTAAAAAATGGATCAATAATCTTATCATTCATTTAAATTGCAGTTTAAATGAAGCTCAAGAGTGACATGTATGAAATTCAATGACATGATACTGATTCTCAACAAGATAATGGTAATGCATTGAGTTTTCCTTTAGTTTCGGTCACCATGATTGCAAATAGTCTTGAGAGATTGGGAAAAATGTTAAAAGGAATAAGGATGACATTAAATGCTGTAGAATTCAACTGCGATCTAGGAATGTATTTTTCCAAGAGTTGCCTAGTTATTCAATGGCTCCAAGAAGATCTGAAGTACATAGCTCTGTAAATTAAACTGGATTCAATCTTGGATGAATATAGGTCCTCTCCACTTGTGATGGAGAAGATGAGGAAGGCCGGCCTAAGAAAAATTGGCATTTTGGTGAATGGTGATATAGTTTCAATATCTTTCTAGTACAGAGACAAGAGTTACTCGGAATAGAAAATAATCCTCTAGGCTTCCAACAATAGTACAATCGAATAATAGTACATTTTACTTAAAATTTTAAAATAACCTTACTGTTGTTCTCAGAAGATTCGAAGATATGTATACTTAGCTTCATTCTGCAGAGTTTTGTATTTGAACTGAATAGGATACTTCCAAAAAATAAAAAAAAACTCTTAGCCGGGAAAGTCTCTATAAATCATTTCAAAATAAACAAAAGCATTGTACAACATGTGAGAAATTGTGTGCTAGGCACTATCAGTAAAGGGAAAAGCAAAAACATGCTGGATCAACTGATAACTGTAAATTTAAGACTAATATTTTTGGTGTGAAGGGACTGGGCAAAAGCATGTGTACATCATCTTGTATAAACACCAAAATAGTTTAGAAAGAACAGTTCTGTAAAGAGTAAGCCGGCTCTCATCTCCCTAGTGTCTATCCAATGTCTACATGGAGCGTGAAGGAATACTCTCCACTGGTCAGGACAGTGTGGCTTCAACACCCAAGAGGCTCAACTCCATCTGAGATAAAGAAATGCAGTTGATCTGCACTCTATTCATCACTCCCAGTATTCAATTCCTTCACCACCAGCACATTGATAGCAGTGTGCACCATCTACAAGATGCATTAACCCAGCAAGGTTCCTTCAACAGCACCTTTTAAACTTTGACCTCTACCACCTAGAAACAGAAGGACAACAGATGCATAGGATCAATTCAAAAAAAAACTTGAAAATTTCCCTCCAAGCCACACAACATCCTGACTTGTAACCCTTGCTCATGGGTCAAACTCCTGGAACTCCCTTCCAATCAGCACTGTGAGTGCGCCCACATCCTCAAAACTGCAGCATTTCAAGAATGCAGCTCACCACCACTTGGGCAAGTGCTGGTCTAGCCTGTGAAACCAGATGCCACAAGTGAATATTAATTTTAAGTGACAGACAGCCATGACTCTGTTGAACGGAGGCATAACAAGTTCTTAGGGATAGATGGGCTACTCTTGTTCCCAAGTTCTATTACCTTTCTCTGGCAACACTTCTTCTGTTGAACTTGTAGCAGTAGTTGTGGTCACAATGGTCCTGCCAGGTTTCTCTTCTCTGATGCCAGCAGAGCGACAGGTTTCTTGCAGATCTTGGACAGTGCCTGCTAAAAAAGAAGCTTGGCTGAAAGAATTATGGATAACCTCTGCTTATAGTTGGAGAGACGGAAAGATTTGAAAAAGGATCAAGATGCATTTTATTTCCTTTCAGTTTGCCTTAATCATCAGAACGGTTAACAGAATCAGAAGTGATGTTACTCAGTCCAATTTGTTGAAAATGAAAGTAAAATTCTAAAACTTCCTATACCTACCCAAGCACATTCCATTCCTATTTTACTTCTCCCTTTTTCTCTAAAGCAGAAAAATTTACTGTAAAAAAAATTCTCGTAATTCTTAAAAACTGAATAACATTCATCCTCTACAACTACTAAAAAACAACATTCTTCCATTTATATTCTAAATGCCCCTATGCATCACTAATTATATGAATGATTAATTACAATTGAGACAATTTTGTATGAACAAAAGGTTACTGTGGAAGTAAAAATTTATTACTCATTTAGTAGGATTGTAAAAATTACTGTAAATGTGCCAAAAAGGTAGCATAACCACAACAAAAACACCTTACATGATCTTCAGTGTATTAGGCTATACAAAGGATCAGATTTTAAAAAGTCTGATCTCCAAAATAATTGTTTTAAGATGTTTACTTTAGAGAAACTATCTTGTTTTCAAAGCAAATAAATAGTGTTAATCAAACAACTCAATTGGAAAACAAGAGAATGATCTAGAATAGAACACTAAACAAAAAGCAATTTTTAAACTTAACAGTTCTCCTTTTGAGAAATAACAGTTCTGTCAAACACACAACTCTTAACAGCAAATTGAACCATTTATCATCACTAAACACATCAAAAGAGGACTTTTCCATGAAGGGGATTTAATAAATTCTACATTCAAGCCTCCACAGTCCAGAACTGTTCAGAGTTTCTGCACAAATTCCGAATGCTAATGTAGCACTCAAGTCGACATTGTTTAGTCTTTTTTAACCCTTGCAAATACTTACTGTCAGGTTTACCCCTGCGGCGTGGCAGCAAATCAGGTGCCTCATCTAAAGCTAGAGAACGAATAACTGTCTCACAGACAAACTGAGTTCCGCTGATGTCGTCCTCGCCTTCTTCTAAATGGGGATGATCTGTTGGCTTCTCCATCAGTGTCACATCTGTAAGGAAATAAGACAAGCATCAAAAATGATGCAAATGACCAAATCCTACATTTCAAATTTAAAACTAGATTGATATCTTGATACACAGAAATCGAAGGACTTAGTGAGGCAAAATATTCAGAAGTACAACTTCCAATTTATTATTAAAAGCGTATACTTCAAAACAAATAACAAAAGGAAAGTATCCTTTGTATAACTGTAAATAGTATTTTTCAAACTACTGAAGTGATAACCCAAATGTACAGCCAAGATAGCTATACAAGTATTGACCACTACAGTATCATCTATTAAGCTTATCTTCAACCTGTCTTTGGGATTTGAATAGTGCATTTATTGCCCATGATTAGCTGTCCTGTAGGCAGTAAGAATCAATTTCTGAATACGGAGAAGAGGTAAATAGGTAAGAGATAAATGCCTTATCATGAAAGCCATTAATAATTCTTTTTAAAACGTAGAACGCAGCCATTTTTCTGGCGCTGATCCACAATCGAGCAGAATTACAGAATTCAAATACACAACATATAATGATATTTTTGAAAGAGAATTGTGTTTCAATTCCTTGAATAATCTATTTTTTTTTGTTTCAAAGCAGCAATAACAAAAAAAGCTGCCAAACCACCCATAATTTCAAAGACTTCTGTTATGCATTGTACCAAGAGACATATTTTAAAACACAAACAGCAAACCAGGAAGCTAAAAGTTCCAGGCAAAATTTTTTAATTTTCAGCCAGTGTTTTGCCAAGTGATACTGACGGCATCCAGTCCTCCACGGCTCAGAACAACTTTTCTCAAACAATCTTCCATTCTTCATCTCACCAACGACTCTTTGACATTATTCTCATGGATTCATATGGCAACAGAGACAGGAGTGATCGCCACTGTCAGAACTTGCTGACATTCATACCACCAGTGGCATATTTAAACCCCGGCACCATTCAGATGCTGCAAGCTAGCAATCGCCCTTCACACTGTGGTACTCAACTATTACCACTGAAGAAATGACCCAAAAAGGTATGTTAGTACTCCACTTTGTGGCTGCTCATTTAAGGAGAGGATGACCTCTATGTCAAAAACCAATTCAGTAAGCTTCAAATGTGCTGTGCTACACTCCTCTCCCATTAACTCCACTGCTAACTCATTCTTAATCACAAGCTCCAATCCCTCTCACAGAACTAATTCATTCTTTTCTTGTGCCAGCACCAGTGGTGCCCAGGGAACTTCCATGTGTGAAATAAGCTACAGAACGCTCAGAGGATGCAGCATCAAGGGGTTCACCTGCACAAAAGATTTTCGCTTTGGTGGATCCTCAATCTAGAATGTGTTTTGGTGAGAACATCACTGACGCTCCTCCACAGCTCACTGCAGAAGAAACACCTCAGGATTTTGTCACTCAGAACTGTTGGAAATCAGAAATCTGCTCAGTCCCAGTTAGGCGAAGATCCCATAGGCACTATCATTAATGGCCTTGTCAAAATGCACAGGAACAGCAGGCAGGCTGGTTCAGAGGTAGTTGGTAAGCTGGTCACCCCCTTGACTGTTCAATGCTCCCCACTGTGGCAAAAATGAGGAATAATTCTGAAGTTTGCCAATGTAAATTCTGCCAATTCTGCCAATTTAATGTGGAAAAATTAGTAAAAGTTTGACATGGCACTTGGGATTCTACTTCACCACCAGATGCAATAAAACTAGACAGTTCAAATCAGAAAAGGCTGAGACTCCGGTGCAAGGTGAATTCAACGCAGAAGGTGATTCTTCCAGACTACAAAACGTTTTGAATAACTATTGGAAACAAAGTTGTTAATTCTAAGTCCACAGTATCTAATGAAACAAAGTGTCTTACCAAACCGTGACTTGAAAATAGCTTCACTTTCTTCTTCAATCTGACCTAAGCCTGGCCTCTCCACTAGTGGGCCATCATGGGGCAAAGGTGACATACATGGAGTCATGTCTTAGAAACAAAAACAATTTAAAATTAATATGTAAAAAGACTCATCACAAATTTAAGAAAATTTTCAAAAGGAATGCACAACGAGCAGGCTATAGATCAACACCTGAATAAGCAAAGTGATATACAAAACTTAAAAATGGTCATTGCATACTTATGTAGCAGTTTAATAACAAGTCACTTGACCCAGCTGATTTATGCCAATATTTATGCTCCAAGATGAACTACCTGTCAGCCTACTTGATTATGCCTTATGATAATAACTGTTCATTCCTTTCTCTTCGCCAACGAAACTAAACGGGCTTCCGCTTAAAATGCATTTCTACAACATTCCTCACTGTACCATATGGTAGCAAGTTTCACATCCTAGCCACAACAGACTAGGTTAAAGAAACTTCTCCGAAGTTCATGTTTTGATGTACTAATGACTAACTGATATTTACAAGTCCTTGCTTTTGATTTATCCACAAGGGCAACATTTTATTCAAGCTTTGCTATCAAATACATTCAAAGTTTTAAAAATTCTCTGTATGGAACACTGGCAACAAATCAAAATGATCACACTGGTATAGGTTAACTAGTCAGTATGCCCAAGGACTATTTACTTTGTTGGAGGTCTAAATTTACTCTGGAGTAATAAAATTAAAAAGTTTATCTGCACTTGGACTGCTGTGAGCAGTTCTGATCTCCCAAATTCGCTTCTTTACCAGGCCAAAGCCTGTTCAGTGTTTTTCTGATTGATGTAACCAGAATTCCTGATCTTGTAAGTCTGATTTTGCACTTCCATGACAAGTAACTTTGGTGGCACTGAAAGCAAGCATTCTGGGGGGACAGGTTTGCCATATGAGATTGATTTGGCCTGTATTAACTGGAGTTTAGAAGAATGAGAGAGATTCGCAATGAACTGAATAAAATTCTGATGGGAATAGACAGACTAGATGCAGGGATGATGTTTCTCCTGGCCAATGTGGCAACATTTGGAGGTGGGGTGGGAGTGATAGAGGGAAAGGCAGAGCCAGAGTCCAGATCAAGGGGTCAAAGTCTCAGATTATGTGGTAGTCTATTTCAGACAGAGAGGAAGAGAAACTTGTGGAATTTTCTACCATCGAAGACAGTTGACGCTCAGTCACTGAATATATTTAAGAAAGAAGTAGATTTCAAGAGGCTAAAAGATGTTGAACAGTATGGGAGGAGAGAAAAAGTATTGCATTGAGATAGGGAATCAGCCATGATCATGCTGAATGGGGACAGCAGGCTCGATGAGCCAAAAGGCTCCCAACTTGGGAGATCAGAACTGCTCATAGCAGATAAACTTTTTAATGTTGTTACTCCAGAGTAAATTTAGGCCTCCAACAAAGTAAATAGTCCTTGGGCATACTGACTAGTTAATCTACACCAGTGTGATCATTTTGATTTGTTGCCAGTGTCAGTTTATGAATAAATGTCTTATGTTTATCATTATAAAATACCAGTAAGAACCATAATTATTAAGCAGAATTATTCTAACCTGTTAGATTAGAGAGAATAGAGGCATACATTGACTTTATTCAATTTTGATTATTTTGCGAACCGATCTAAATTTAGCTTAAAAGACAGAAAATAACTGAAACTTTATTATATGCAAAAACTGGTGATAATCCAGTGCTTTACTGCACACAATCCTGCAGTAACATTTCTCCAGCCATACTGCTAATTGCCACAATACATATTGTCAATGATTTTGCCACAAGAACGGACGACCTCCAAATTGTAAATGATAATCAAATATAGCATAAATGCAGCAAGTAAAAATAGACGCAAGGACATTACAGGCAGTAACAAAATCTTGACATTTAAACAAAAGCACAATTTACATTTTCAGAACCTTCCAGTCTCTACTGTGACTAAGCAAATCTTATAGACCTCTTCATTATTCTAATTAGGACGCCTAAAAAAACTTCATAGCTTTGTTTGAAAAATTCTAATATGATAAAACTGATGCCCATTTATAATTGATAGGAATATGGTTTAAAATGCAGAAAGCAGCTGACCCATTTGCCAATTTAAATTGTGCAAACGGTAGTCAAATTTTCAAAATATTTTGGGTTCAATCACAATTTTTAATCACTTGTGTTCCATATAACCTGAATAATCTAAATGGAAAACAAAAACAAATTTTACATCTTTCAATGTATTTGAATATGTATTTCTTCATACCAGGCAGCATCAGTGAACTTAAATTGTGTAATATTAATTTACTTAGAGGATGACCATATCTTGCCTGCTCTGCTACACCACAGAGAATGTTTTCAACAGACTACACTGATGCAATCTCACTCAAGAATGTTAAAGGTTTTCTCAATTTGATCAAGTTTCAAGTCACGTACAATGATCAAGAGGTAGTTACTACCCCAATACAAGTCAGAAATAAGATGTATGAGATCATAGCCGAGCTTTTAATAACCATGGACAAAAGATTAGTAACTGGTCATATACCTATGCTAACACAGCAGTAACAGGCTGTTCTGTAAGGCACTGCTGTAATGATGATCTTACACTCTTAACTAATGCTTTTAACAATGAAATTTTAACTTACATTTTAAGACTAAAATGGGGAAAAAATGAACTCAATTACTCAGATTTTCTAGCAATATAGCAATTAAATAACAAGGCTTATTAAGGCTGAATCAACACTCAAGACTATTCAAGTAACTTAAAATCTTACCAACTGGGGTGTTGTTTGGTACGTGCTCCATTTCTTGCACAATATTTATGTCCAACAGTTCAAATGAAAGCAAGTCCTGGAACATTTAAGCAAACGAGAGTACAATGATGCCTTGCCACAGTTATCCTCAAAAGCTATTGTGCTCTCGACATTAGAATTCAGCCAGTTTTCCAATCATATGGGTAAAAATAAGTTGTGCTATTTTTGGAGCAGAATCTCCCTTTTATCCGCTGCATTAGTTTATAATATGCAAATCATGTCAATAAATGTATTTTTACAAACAAATCAGGAAAAAAAGAGACTTATCCTGCATAGTTCAAGATTTGCAGCATATGCCAAATACCTGAGCAGTCAGAAGGTCTACTGACGGCATCATTGTGTACAAGTCTCTACTCTGATCTTTTCGCTGCTGAAGCTTGACCAACGCTGTACCTGTTGTTTTTGCAGACTCTGTTGCTTCAAGATCAGGCACAGTTGTTTGATTCTCAGTTTCTATAGTCAAGGAGTCTTGCTTCTAGAAAGATGATAATTGTAATTTTTATCCATCTTGGATAAACCACTATTAACTTAGAACTGATCAAGTGAAATGTTCTAAATTTGTTTCCATATCCTCCCCAGGGAAAAAGTGCTGGGTAAACTATTAGACCTAAAGGCTGACAAACCACACCTCCCCCCCGCCCCTCTCCTCCCTCCCCCAAGAACCAGATGGCCCGCATCCCAGTGTCTTAAAAGAATTGGCTACAGAGATATTAGGTGCATTGGTTATAATCTTTGATAGTTAGATTCTGGAAAGATCCAAAAAGATCGGCTGTTTTCCAATGTAACACCTTTATTTAAGGGAGGAGGGACAGAGAAAGCAAGCAAATAAACTTTGGCCAGTACCCAAACATCTGTGAATTAGTATTGATTTCTAGCAATTCACCAAAATAGAGGACAAAGCTGGATCCTTAGAAAATCATTGTGCATTCAAGCACAGTCAACATGTTTTTGTGAAAGGGAAATCATATTTAACTAATTAATGTTTCCTTTGAAGTAGTAACACACTAGGTGGATAAAGGGGGAACCTGTCGATATAGGGTACTTGCATTGCCAAAAGACATTTGATAAAGTGCCACTGAAAAAGTTGTTACACAACAGTACAGAAAGTAGGGGGTAACGTATTAGCATGGATAAAGGACTGACCAGCAAACAGAAAACTGCATAGAGATAAAAGGGTCTTTATTGGGTTGGCAGGCTGCAACTATTGAAATTTGGGCATCAACTATTTACAATTTGGCTATGAGAAGAGGTTGGAGAACTTGGGTTGTTCTCACCGGAATGACGGAGGTTGAGGGGCGACCTGATCAAGGTCAACAGGATTATGAATGGCATGGACAGACTGGACAATCAGAAGCTTTTTCCCAGGGTGGAAGAGTCAGTTACCAGGGGCCATGGGTTTAAGGCACGAGCGGCAAGGTTTAAAGGTGATGTACTAGGCAAGTTTTTTGTTTTACACAGAGGGTGGTGGGAACCTGGAACTCACTGCTGGGAGAGGTAGTGGAAGCAGATACTACAGTGACTTTTAAAGGGCATCTTGACAAATACTGGAATAGAATGGGAATAGGGCAGCATGTTGGTGCAGGCTTGGAGGGCCGAAGGGCCTGTTCCTGTACTGCAATTTTCTTTGTTCTTGTTGTTTGTTCTTGTCCTAATTTATATCAACAACATAGTTGCGGGGCAAAGTGCATAATAGCTATTATTGCTGATGACGTGAACATGGACAGCAAAGTAGAAGGAACTTGTCAAGAGAAGGTAAAATGTATTAAATTTGGATAGGCTGATTGAGTGGGCAAAAATTTCGCAAATGGAATATATTGTGAACTTGTTCACTTTTGGTGGAAGAATAAAAAAAGCATACTATTGAGTAGAGATAAATTGCAAAACTAGGAGGTAGAGAGGCATTAGTGTGTGCTTGTACACACACACAACAGACTTTGTTCTCCAGGTTATGAGATGATCTTAACAAGACTCAAGGATCAGGGACCAAAGCATATGCATTTCAAACTAGTAAAAAGTAATTTAAACTTGACATAGATAATTTCTTCACTCAAAAGGTGATAAATGGTGAGAATTATCAGCCAGGTTACACGATAGAGAGTGATGTCACTCAAAATATAATTAGATATCACCACGAGAATTATTCACTGATGAGCATTAACAGGATGCTTTTTTTATCCTTTCTTACATTTAAGTTTTTGCTAATTCTTTGGAGCTATTAAAAGCAAGAGTGGACACTCTACAACAGCAGTCAGTTAAACTTTTAAGCATTATGAGGATGAAGAAATACTAAGATGGAGAGTTAGAGAGAGTTAAAAGGAACAAAAATGAGTCCAAAGGCTAAAGCTAATGAACTAAGTTAAACGACAAAAGTAGGTCAGTGCTGGTTTTAGCAACAAATTGGTAAACTCAAAATTTAAATAATAACAGAGCAGTATCAACTGATAGGGTTTCTAGAATTACCTCATCAGTCAGTCTTGATTGCAGCAGAGACTGGGATAGCAAAGCGTGCAGATCAACAGCTTTGGCCTAAGCTGTGATGTCTACAAGCAGTAATGACCTGTTGACACTCAATGATCTGGATTACATGAGTGGGGTTTTCTATAATGGGGCAGGACTAACATCCAGCAGAGGGGTGCTCCTTGGCTTCAGACAAATTTCCCAACAAGATGCACCAGAAAAAAAGCTACCTAGCACTGGCAAGGATGAAGACAAAAACCAATTTTAAAATTGTTTTAGTATTGAATCTAACAGCAGCTGATGTGGCTCATGCATAGCCATTCTCTGGGATGGTAAATAAGGTCCTAACATTCAAACTCTATGGTCACTTGCATGAGCCTCCAACTGCTGGAGACTAGTTCACTCGTCTGTTCTGGAGATGGGTCACTGGACTCGAAACATTAACTCTGGTCTGTCTCCACAGATGCTGCCAAATCTGCCCAGTTTTTCCAGCAATTTTAGTTTCTGTTCTTTTTTCCAATTTAATTTGCATGAGCTGGAAGGGGAAGAGAGAAGGGTGGGAGAAAAATGGGGGAAGAGATGGGACACAACAGACAATAATGGTCCCCAAATATCTTCACATGCCTGACCGATCTATTGAGAAAAAAGGGACAAAGTCGAAGACCCATATTTCAGCTTGCAGCTTAAACATTAAACAAGTGAATTGCACTTAATCTTGCTTAAACATTAACAATGAAGTAGAAAATCAGGAGGAGAAAAAGAAAGCAACATTCCTTTTTAAGAAAAAGATTAAAATGTCTAATGATGAGCACATATCTCCCAAAATATCAGAACTCTCATCTCTCTAAAACATGCATTTATAGTTGATTACTTGTGTAGTTGCTGTGCCTCCAGATTCCACTTCAGGATCAGGAACAACATGCTGCTGTTCAGTCCCTGCAGCTAAGGAAGCCTTGATCTAAGAGAAGAAAATTCCAATTATATTATTCTGTGGTAAATTCAATTACTACATTCTCATTTACTCAAATAATTTTACAGGGTAAACTGAGCCGGAAAAAAAATTTCAGCCTCAATTCCCCCTAGTAAGCGGATCTCAGTCAAAATGACAACAGAAGTTCTATTCACGTCTCCATGATGGGGCTAACTCTCTTTTCTTGTTTAAAATTGGACAAGTAAAGTAAACATAGCAGGTGAGATGGTGGAGAGAGTTCAGTGTCTAAAAACTGCAGAGCTATCAGCAAGATACTTATCCACTCTAAACTGTACACAGTCAAATCGTCTCTCTGGTGGACGACGAAAAGGAACAGGCAAAAAAAACTCGCAGGCTGTCACTTCATTTGATTTTAGTGCAATCAGGTGTCAAACTGAGTTCAAACATTTCATTTACAAGAACATATTCAAAGATACCCACCACTTCTTCACAGCAATGAGAAAGTACGAACAAAATTATTTTGCTATTGCGTTTACTTGAATGTGTCATAACTAAGTAATACGACCTGGCAAATGTGTGTGTTTTACTTCTTTTGCAATATGTGAAAAAAGGCAAATGGCACTTTTATGCAATTTGGTCATTTGAACATAATGCAAAATTTTACCACAAAGAAACAATTTACATTGAGAAAAATTTTTTTTTTTCAATTAACTTACTCTATTGTCAGGAGATCTAGTCTTGACTGAGCTAAAAAGGGAGGTTTCATTTCCATCCAGAGCTTCAGTGTGCAGTGGCGAGTCGATAATAATGCTGCACCATACTCTGGGCCCAAACTGTTCTCCTTTATGAGTTAAGCGCCAATGAGAAGTGTAAGTGCCTTCAAAGGTGGGTGCAACAAATTCCACTGACACAATACCAATGTCTCCTGGTTGGAGGAATGGAACAGAAACTTCCTTTTTTGCAGGAGAAGCCAGGATGAGGTTGCCCCACATGAACTGGAGCTGTCAAAACATGACAAATATAAATGAAATGAATTTCAATGTTTTAAGCATGACAGCAAACAAAATCTGGCTTTATTTGAAAAAAAAAAATTCACTCCATACACAAAGATGTTACAGGGGATTGACAAAGTAGATTAGAGCAGATGTTACCCCTCTGGGACAATCTAGATTGACGGGTCAGTTTGAAGATAAGGGGTAGCAGATTTAAAACAGAAATGAGGACAAACTCCTTCTCTGAAAGGGACATGAATCTGCGGAATTCACTACTCCAGAGTATGGCAGAAGCCAGGACACCAAATAAATTTAAAGGAAGAGATAGACAGATTTTTAAAATCGGTAATGGGTTCAAGGATTATGGAGAGTGGGCAGTAAGGTCGAGTTGGGGTGATCTTAACATTGGCCATCATCATACTAAATGGTGGAGCACGCTCAAGGGGCTGAATTACTACTCACATTCCTAGTTCTTATGTTCTGCCCTTTCACAAACTATTTGGCAACCGGTCAAGATCTTTTGACTTAACTGCCGGCAACATTGATTTTGATCAATAAGCGTGAAAGTGCATATCTGGGTGCAAGATATTCAGTTCAGGGAATCTGTCCACTTCTAAGTTTGAGGAACTTCTTTACTACTGCCATTCATTTCAACACTAACTTCCACTAAATGAAGAACAAACAGCGATCTGTGCAAAACAAACTCAGGAACCACCTCTTCCATTTTTACTGAACATACATTTGCATGACCATATAGTCCCTTTGACAAGGCTTCTTATTGCCTTCATTTCAAAGAAAAAAGCTTCCCTCCCTACTCCTTATAATTTCTAACTTGCCTTTTGTAATGTTCTTGTATAGATTTGCCTTTATCTTGCCTCTCACTAAGTCTGTCCTTTACAGTATGTTTCATCATCAAAAACAGATCTTATCTTTCAATTTATTTACACAAATCTACAAATGTTTCATTCATTTTTGCCTGTAATAATGCATTATACCCTTTCCATTCTCTGAAATGCTTTCTATTCTGGATCTAGAGTTACCCAATTTTCCTTCTAAACTATTCTTTTGACTCACTATAATTTGCTTTTCCAGGGAAGCAGCCCTATTCAAAAAACTTTTCTTTCACTGAACCCAATTACATTTAGATCACCTTCTTGCTTCTTTAATTCGCGAGCATCAAGAATACTTTCTCTTTTGTTGATTAAAAACAAAGTCGTGAACACACTACAAATCACAATATCCCCGACTCAACACAAACAATGTGTTTCTCCCAGTTGACTTTTAATTAATTGCTAGGTCCCAGAGCAATGGTTTTTTGTTCGGTTTGTTTTTGTTCAGTACAGGTAGTCTTCAATTTAATTCTAAGAGCCTGATCACATTCCTGTAATTTCCTAGCCAACTGAACTGACTTATTTCTAGATCCCATCTTTTTAAATTCTTTTTATTTGATTACCAAAACAGTCATCATGGAATAACAAAATTACAAATAAATTTTAAATTTCCAGCTTAGTCAGAGCAGAGCAAGAAAGAAATAAACACTTAACAATACACCCCGTCCCACCAGAATCTATATGACTTCAAGGGTAAATCATTATTTTGACACAACCCAACTGAAACACTGGCATTGGGAAATCACTACGTCTGGCCAGTTGTTTTGCACCTTCCTGTACTGATTCAGCACAGACCAGGCAGCACATGACTTCATAAGAAAAAAGGGGCAGATGGGAACGATATATAATGATCCTGCATGCGAAAAAACATTTAGAATGCATTAATATGACAGGCTATTAAAAATGTTGTTAATTGTCAAATTCGAAAGTCAGGTTATCCATTTACAACCTCAAAATACAAGTTTGATTACAGTTATCAGTTGGCTATCAGAGTATACATGGAGAAATATTTTCTAAGTTGTAACATTAAAAAAAAAGCAATTTACTTTTGTAGCAGATGTCCAATTAGCATTGCCTGTGTTTTTCATTCTCCAGTGTTTGATAAATTTGATTCCTGGCTGAAGAAGGGTACCATCTGGAAAGTTCTCATCCACAAATTCTGCACCTAATATTGAAATAACTGGCCTGCAAAATGAGATAAAAATACTAGTTAAAAACAAATAAAGAATAAAACAGGACCAACTTGGTAACAACTTAACAGTTATATCCAAAGGAAAATTCATGAAATGGCGCGATGTAGATTTACTGAAAAATTCTGGGGTTAAGAAGATGGAGTCGTTTTCCTCAAAACATTTGGTTGAGTGGAGATCTGATGCACGTGCGTAGCAATAAGGTGATTAGAAAAGAAAAAACACCCCCTTGATGGGGAATGTCCCCTTCCCAGGGGAAGCAGATTCAATATTTTGGACAAGAGATGTAGGAGCAAAGTGAGGGAAACTATGTTTACCATGGGTGGTAATGACCTGAAACTTGATGCTCGTGGTTCAGAAGCAATGATTTCAAAAGGAAATTGGATAGGCACATCAGAGAAATGAGATTTTGCGACTCCCAACTTATAACTGGGGAATGTGATTGACTGAATTACTCTTGGGAGACACTGCATGCACTCAAATGGACCATATTGACATTAATACTTTAAATCAAATTATCCAAAAATAAAAATGTTTACCAGACAGACTTGACAGACTACATAAACTGCGAATGATCCAGTATGAAAATGGATGGTAATCCATTTTTTCTGTGAATGTATTTTATTTCTGTTGCCAATTTTGTGTTGATGCACAAACTCATTTGAAGATATATAGCCTTCATTTCAGTCAATATGCATTCCCGAAAATTGTCAAATCTGTTTGAACACTCATAAAACTTTAAGTGCACACTAATGGGAGACCAGTACCAACAAAAATATATCAATCAGACTGCAGCCAACACAACTCACTTATGCCTCTGGCCCTGGGAAGTAATACAGTCAATGTTATTTGATGGGTTATTTACCAGGAATAGTTGGTGTTCAATGTCTGTTCACAATTTATCAAATTATGGAAAATATGCAATTATCAATTTGCTACGTCAGATAAACAGGGTATAAAAACATATTATCACTTACGTATTGTTAATAAATTATGCTGCATCCTACATAGTTCAAATTTATGGAAAATACAAAGTTACTGCAACTGTTCAAACATTAAAAAAGGGTAAAAATAAAAAATGGGTTGCATGAGTTCCATACTTGCTTCAGAAAATGCTGCAATGGTTCTCAAAAGTTAAATGATCCTCTTCCTCTACTTACACTGTTGAAATGCACTGAACTCTTTTAGGTTCACGTGTTGGTGGATTCAAGTGCTCACCAAGATGCACACCATTCCATTGCAGATGTTTCTTCTGCAATTTTAACTGTTTTTTAATCTCCTTAAACTCTGCTTTGCGTTGCCTCTTTTCAGTTCGTAGTCTTTGCTTTTCAGCTTTCCAAAAGGTTTTGTCGATTTGTCTCTGCAGTCTAAGAAAAGTTGAAATTGCACAATTCAGAATCAGTAACCAGATAATCTGTTTCGGAGATGATCATTAAGGGATAAATTACTTCAAAATAATGCCAAGAGTTCTTTCAGATCTACTGAAGAGTGTAGAGAACACAATAACTCAACATCTCATACAAAGCACAGTGCTTTTGACAATGCAGAATTCTCTCTACAGGGAAGCGGGGGAGCAAAAACCTTCATGCTGAAGTTCGAGAACGTGATGTCGGCCCATAGCCTTCTGACTCAAAGACAAAAAGTATTACCGATCTAACTGACACCTAAAGAACAAACTTTGCCCCAACAAAGCTCAAGGTTCAGGTTTACAATCTGGCTCAAAGGTCAATATAGGAACGCACCACAAAAACATCACCTTGTTAGACGCTTCTTTCAGAATTTATGTTATATACATATTATACAATAATGAATAATAGAAAATCATCATGAACAGCACCTGGACACAACGAGCAAAGCGCTGGACTTCAACATGACAAATATAGCAAAGGACAAATTAACTCAGAAATACTGTTACTTCAACAACAGCAAACTAATGTTAGCAGATTAAAAGTTACAACTCAAAAACATGGCCATTCAATAAGCCACATCAGAATTTATACTCCATAAATAAACTACCAGCATTACATTCAGGGGCTTTATTTTTACATTCCTTAAACTTCATCCAATCGAAACTTCACAGCTTGTTGGTCTTTTCCTCACACACTACATTTGCAAGTGAATTTCATACTCAGTTCTATTTTAATTCCTTTTGCTCCATGATCTAAAGTTGTTTTTAATTTGTTATCCATGGTCCAACCTTCTAGATTGCTTAACTGTTGGAAACATTCTTCCCACCTCTTTATTCTATCCTTCCATAAATTTGAACACATCAAACTTATTGCTATAGAATCTGCATTGTTCAAATGAAAAAGAACCTACACTTTGTATTTCTTCACACCAGGCAGAATCATAGTGAAAGCAAATTCTAGAATGCTAATGTATTGACATTACCTTGTTTGTTCTGCTGCACCAGATATAACACTTCCAACAAACTGTGCTGGTGTAAGGTCAGGCAAAGGTATTGAAGGTTTTCTCAGCTTCAGTAAGGGGTGGTTAGGATCATGTCTATAGCTACTAGCTTCACAGGACTCACAGATAGTGTACGTGGGGCAAATGCTTTGAAAATAAGATTTAAATTGCATTAATTATTTCACAATTATGCACTTATATTCAACATATGTAATGATCAATTTTCTAATAACAAAGTATTGCACTGAATAAGGAGAACCCATTTCAGTAAAACATGCAAGACCAACTGGTTACATTCTTAGTTGTTGATTTTGTGAAAATAATCTCTCCTAATAACACCCATTTTACAAATAACGTGTGGAAGTACACAATAGAAAACACGTGTATGACATCTACTTCCAATGTTATGGTCTCTTTATACTTCCCATAAAGAAGTCTTAGTAACAGTAGAAAAGGCTCAAGCATAACTGAATGCTAACCAAAAACAGAAACTAAGCTTCCATATTTGCGAATGGGGACTACAAACAAGTACAAACCAATAGACTGTTCAGCACAGACACAAAAAAAATTGCACTAAGGTTTTCATATACATGTAGTAGAGATACTTTGTACAGGACATTTCTGTGAAACTAAAGTACAGTTCTGCATTCTCTCAGGTATAAGTTAAGGCAATTAAGTTATAGTTGATAAGAGTGAGAAATGCCTTTGGTCTTCCACTTATGGAAACAGTGAAGCATCATTTGGGTCAAGAATCATGTCAGAAGCCAATAACCATGATCTAACTGCACACAGCTTTCACTTTGCATTTCATCTATATATAATTCGAGTGGTGTTCAGAAGATCCCAAAATAAGTACATAACCACTATACATGTTCCATATTTTGTCAATAGACAAAATCAGCTTACTTATGAAACATACTCCACGAGTTCAGCGAAAATGCAAGACCAAAAATCACACGAAACTTGTGAACAGACTTTGTCATAGGAGCACTGCTGGCCTCAAAAATGAGCCAGAAACAATCTAATTTCACTATCTGGCATTAACCCTGTTGGATTGTGTGCCCACCTTGCAGCTGTGAGCAGCATTTCAAGCTCATTATTCTAATTGGAGGGCTGGAGCTCTTCAGTCTCAGCAGGTCCAAAAAGACAGTGATGGCTGGTAGGACTGCAGCCAAACAAGAGATGCAGCAATGATCACTGTTGTTGCAGGAAGTGAGATCACTTGAAGGTCACCAAGACCAGTCAGGCAGGTCTTGGCAAGGGGTGTGTGGTTGGGAAGGGCAAGACCAGTGATGCCATAGGAAAGCATATTTCCACCAAATTAAAAGGCTTCCCTAACCCAAACCGACAGCAACATGCCAAGATTGAACAAACCATCTGCCCAGCATGACAGAAGGCCCACCAACTGGTGATAAAATGGCAGTGCCGAAAAGTATCTTACTTGGCACTCGGCCCCATATTCCCTCAACATTTTCCAGATACGTCCTCTCCTATCATCCTCTTGCAGATGCCACAAAATTCAGCCCTTGATATTTAAATCAGGTTTGAAGCCAAGTGATTCTGAGAAAAATGCAGCAAGATTCTCTCCTCAGATGTTCTTGTGTGTCACTGCTTTGTTTCTATGTTTGAGATAAAACTACTGTTACGAAATAATTGCAATGTCAGTGTACATGAGAAGCTCTGAACATTATGCTGCTGTCTGAACATTATGCTGCTGTTTCAGGTTTAAAAGTACCCTAAAACTGTAATAATTTAGTTGCAAAGTTATCTGCACAGCAGAACAACAAATTTACAAACAAGGCACTTAAACTTCAAACATTTACTCACACTGTTTCAGACAGTTTAAAGTCCAGCTGCCAAATGGTATAAAAGAAATTTCAACTATATAACTCAGTTTACATTGCTGAATTTTAATATTGAGGGTAATCCATTTGAATATAAAATCTGATCTGTCAAATTTCCAGAAAGAACTAACAAAACAAACTGAATGACTTTTGACCTCAAATTCAAAAGATTAACGTTGATCCATAGAAAGCTGGAGGAGGCAGCAGAACCAGATACTTTGCAAGTAAGATTCATCTTGGGTGGCAGCTCAGAACTGGTGACAGCATATCAGTCACCTATTTTACATACCCCTGATTTTGCATTCATTTGCGATAATGCAAACTTCGATTCTAATATATTGAGCAGAGGTAAATTAAAATTTAAAAAAAAAACAGGCACACAAAATATTTTATACTTTACATTACCTGCACTGATAGCGTACTCCAATAATTCGACTCAGGCAGTTGCTACAAGCCATAAGCCAATCGGGGTAGCCAATCTGTGTTGTGCAGGGGGTCTCTGGAACTTGAACAGAACATGCTGCCGAGGCACCGAATGGGTCATGCACCTTCTGATGAATAGTCACCTTCTCGAAGAAGTCGCAACAGATCCGATCAACTGTTTCATTCACAAGCTTATCTTTGAACTGAAATTAGAATGTACATAAGCAAAAGCTCTAAATTGCAAAGTTACAAGAGATTAAAAGGTAGCTGTAACACATTGCTCTATCCCAGTAAGCCATGGCTACCGGTGGGGTCTTACATACAGTTGGCAGTTCGTGGCTGCTTTATGAATGATTTTCTGTGAATAAAATGATGGGTAAGCAAATAGATTCCAACCTAAGGGCCCACTTAGGTAGCATGGTGGATCAAAACTCTGTCCCATTCTCTTATTTGCTACTGGCTTACGTTCTGTTTAGGAAAGGTGAGCCGGTGAAAGATTCTCAACACTTGCATATATTTACACTGAAACATGACAAGCATACACCTTCTACTTCAATCACACCGCAGTTGTACTCAGTATCTCTTTCTAATGTGATCAAGTGAAACCCCAATGCCCTCCACCTGCTTATAACTAAACACAGTTGAGATAAACTTAACAGTTTACTTGTGAACAAAACAGCAAAGAAAAGGAAGATTCAGGTAAAATTGAGCAATTGAAGACATTTCATGTTCCCAATCCATTTTGCGGTACAGATCAAAAACATTTAAATCTTGTGATACGATAGGCATACACTTAAATTCAGCAGCCTCAGGACCAAGGCCTTGCCTTTTACAGAGGGGGCAAAAAAAATCAGAAAGCTTTGATTCCAATTAGAAAGAATGTCTTAACACAATGAATAGAGGATCCAGGAAAACTAAATGATATGATTGTAAATCACTCTAGGTAATGATTGTGTCACTGCTGATATTAATTCACTTCTTACACATTAGATTTGAGAACTTTTCTTTTCTTCCCCAACTTTCCTACATCAGCACAACCTGCTTAAAATGATAAAGATCAAACAAAAAAATTCTAGATTTGGGTAACCAGATTTGTATTTAGTCTGTCAATAGTAGGTCTGTGAAAAGTGGCAAGTATATAATTTGTTTTACTAAAAAGAAGCAATGTCCTGCCTGATCTGCTGAGTATCTGCAGCACTTTGTTTTTCAGATTGCATATCGACTAGTTTTGTTTCACACGAATATTCTTGTTCTATGCAATTATATAAAAAGCAACAAAACTGTTCATTTACTTCAGTTAACTGAATGAGGAGAGCTATACTTTCATATCTTATAGTACAATTAAAATAGTTTTAGAGGTTCATCATGAACAACCAAAAGTAGAATTAAATAAATGGAATTTGAATATTGTGTATATTTCCAGAAGACCAGCTCGACATTAAACTGGTCCTCAGACGTTACAAACCACTCAGACAAATTCTAAAGTCCATTGCTAAGATGTGGCCTTGAATCTGGCCAGGCAAATTTAGGATGAAATATCTATTAGAGGGAATAACAGCCAATTTGGAACCCATGTAAGTGTGTCTGGACAGCATCAACTTAATGTCCCTTTGGGCATTGATCAACAGCAGAACAACTGACCTTAATGTCTCTATGAACCAACAAATATCTATCCTTCTGGTTTTTGTGAGCTCCAATACTGGAAATATCTATTTTAGTTAAATTCTAATTCCACACCCTATTTAATGAATCATGTTGCAGTCCAGTTCTACACTTTTTGGTAAATCTCCTATACCCCAGCTAAGGAGACATTCTTAATATTTCAACTTTGACTGAAAATATCAGTCATCACTTCAACCGCAAGGGCATCACAAGGTGGCCAATCCTGTCCTTACTGGTTGTCAAATGTAGAGGCATTGTGCAATAAAGTTCACTCAATAGCATAACCACATTTCACTACCCATGCCTTCCCTAAACTAGTCCAGCAACATAACATAAGCACAATGCCCTACCACTGTTTTCCTGGTAATTAACCTTGACAAACCGAGTAATCTGTTTCGAGTAGGCATCATACGAGACTGGGAAGATGTCTGGCTGGATGCCAAGTCTGTACAGGGCTTACCGAGCTTAGACTACCTTCAAAAAAAAAATCAACTTCCCTTTCATCTTTTAGCCTGTACAATTACATTGTAAATCAACAATCCATCGCAAAGAAATATCAGGTTAGGTGAACACAGATCATTCACTGAAAATTCACAAAATGGTGCTGGTTCACAAACTACCAAACTGTCTGGTTCCAAAAGCTTTTGAGTAATTAGCTTTTGGTTACCTGCATTGGTTATTCATACAACTGTCCAGTGTAATAGCAGGTTGCTTTAGTGAACACAATGAGCAAAACGGAGTTAAATTATTGGAGTTCTTCTAAATAGAGTTGACATTTTTGTTCCGAGCAAACTTAGTCTTATTATGGCAAGCAACTGAAGTAAAGCTTTCAAATCCAACGGGATTAATTGATCATATAGGAGTGAAATTGACTTACACATAACAAAGATACCAGTAGGAACGGTCATCTCAAGGTTTTCACTACGTAGAGGCTGACACCCTCTGCTGAGTACACAAGTCAAGACCATGGATTCAAGGACCACCCCAGAGACTTTTAGCATGTATTCTAGCTCAACAGTTTATAACTGTTTGATGTCTGATCCAAAAGAGGGGCCTTTCCTATACTCCTAGATAGATTTAAAAAGTTAAATGCAAGTATTCAAAGAAATTGAGAGATTTTCAGGTGTTTTGGCCAATATTTACTCCACTGTCAGTGCAAGCAAAATGGATTTGATTATTTAATCTTTAGTCTCTGCTATTTGTTTACCCTTTGATTCCTGTGAATTTCTTTATGATGTACTGAAGTCATGAAAATGCATGCAAGTGGAAGTTCTCTCTTATACTGCAATGGAAGGAAGCATCTATTTTCATCTTAAAACCAAAAGGTACATGCAGCTGGACTGAAAAGCACAAGGAAACTAACCATCAACTGGTGCTACTCATTGTGTTCCCATCACAGGAAGCAAGGAGCGTCCTGTTACTAACGTTGGTCAGCATTAAGGTTACACAGTAGTGCTGCTTTATTCTTCTATGTTAATATTTTCAAGGCTTTGATAGCATGTGTCATCCTCAGACTAGTTAGCCACTGTAAAAACTGCAATGGTTTAGAAACATCAGACTACAGCTCTAGACATGCGTTCCCTTCAATGCAGCTGTAATATCATGCTTTAAAATTAGAAGGGCAGAAAGTTCAAGACTTTTAGCACCACAGTTTCACACAGACACAGTCAGTCAGTGTTGCAATATTACAGCCCCACCTTTATCCAACCTGTTCTTCACACCGTTAGTAAGACTTTTCAATTTATGCCTTTTAATCCCACCCTGAACAACAGGTACACCCATACTTACTGTTTCCATGTACCGTGTGAACCAAACTGGTGGCAGTCGCCAATTTTCCTTGCTTTGATCTACATCTTTTGACATCACCTACAAGAAAAGCAATTAGTACAGAAAGTTACTACATTTGTCTAAACTAGAAGAAAATAAAGCAGCATAGACAGTTGTACCTTGATTTGCTGCAGTGTTAAGATAGGTCAAAGAAAACTTCAAATACAAGGTAAAGAAACATATTTGTTACTTATCTGTTACTAGTTGGTTCAAGACTGTGACAGATTTGTGGAACATTAAAAAAAAGTGATACATCAACAAGATGTAATATAGTACATTGTCTGTTACTACAATTTAATCTGCTCAAAGTCCGTGGTTTGACATGGTATGTTAGGTGACTTAACAGGAAGCCAAAGTCATGGAACCTTTAACAAGGAAGAATTCTCTTGTGAGTCCCTTTCAGGCGATTTTCGCTGTCTGGCTAGCCGAATGATAACACAACAATTGTGAAAGCAGGTCATCTGTTCCTTGTCATGGAATGGTGAGCCTCTTGAGAAGGCAAGTCAAGTGACAGGGGAAGTTTTAAACTAAAAGACCTAATAATAAAAAAAAGATTAGATGCAGGCTTCCAAGTCAGGAAAGTAGAATGGAAGTAGTAAGCGGAATAGAAACAGGCATGGCTCTAAAGGGATCCTTTGTCCAAGCACTCCAATTCAATTGCATTATGAAATTAAAGGCTAGCCATGTTCTGTATTTACATTTAAGTTGCTTTTTCGACTTTGAAATTTCTAGTGCTGCATAAAAACATTTTACCTTTCCTTTAGCTTCTTCTGTGGCCTTCATGCCTTGGCCAATGCATTTTGCCAACTGTGAATAATGTTTCATTTCTTTTTTCTTAGCCTTCTTATTCTGAGACTCTTTCTGTTCATTATTTTCAAAGGTTCGTTTTGCACACTGGCTTTCCATTTTTTCCTTCAGTTGCTTTACTTCATAAACATTCACTTGAATCTGATTTCCTTGTTTAATTGCACTCTAATACAAGAAGTAAAAATAAAGATCACAATATTTTACTGCAAATGAAACATTTGAAATTCAACAAATGGTTTAATCACCAAAAGGATTATTGAATGCATTTTTTCAAAACAAGAAGTAGGTGGGTATTTAGCAGGCAGTAGGAACTGTAGTGCTTATGATACTGTAATATTTGGTGAAAGGATACTAATTCAAATTTCATCAAGTTATGAGCTTGAATTAAATAAATTGGTTTACTTATGGAAGACAATAAGGCAAGGTAAAATTCTAGTTGCCTACATGTGACTCCCATCTCCTGTTATAATGTTACCTATTGCTTCCCTCGGAGTTAGCTAAGCAAATAATTAGGCAACTGATATGGCAGCATTGTTTGAACCCAAAGGACAAGCAGAAAAAAATTCAAAGAATGCTTGCAGAAAAACTAAGTTGCAAAGTCAAGCACATGAGCATCAGCATTAACAGGACAAATCATGGAGTAGGAACACACCACATAAGAAAGGGAAACTGAACAATTTGCTCTATTAGAAATACGTCTCTTTCAAACTCATTCAATAGCACTAAAATCAGCAATGAAGTGCAAAGCCCTGACTCTTCCATTTCCAACAAAAAACAAAAATGAGGACTAATTTTGATAAGAGGCATCAACATTGTTTAACAAATTTAGAAGATCAAGTATTCACCACACTAAAATTGGGAGGATTTTCAATGCAAATTCAAGTGTGTCCATTGTGATGGAACAGTGTATAATTTTTAAGTATGAAAAATGATATTAGTATGCAAGTTTCAGAGACAGATGGATGCTAGTTATTTATTGGCAAGGAGGGGGTTGCTCTTTGAATTCTTTTGGAACAGTGATTAAATCCAGCATTGGTCATAAAGATGGTAACTCCAGACCTTTAAGGTCTTGATGGAAAGATGTGCCTACTGGTAAATTTATGACAGGTAGAATAAACATGTAAGGCCATGTGGTTTGTTTTCAGTTCAGTTTAGTAGACACTAAGGTTGAGTTTAGAAGCAAGTTTAGTTTCCTTCCTAGGAGTAGTTTAGGAAGCCAGTCACCTCAGTAGAAAGGTTTCATTTGTGAAACTAACAAACCAGGAGAGGCTGGTTAGAAATCTGCGGGTTATTAGAACCAAGGAAGTTTAAGTGTTGAGATTTGTGAAAAGGTCATTCAGTAGATCAGAAAAGGAACCATTAAATTGTCTCAACACTACAGCAAATAAATTGTTAAATGTCAGTTCAGATCTGGGTATAATTCCACTGCATTTAAATGTATAGTATCTTTAACGTATAGAGTTGGGAAACAGGTTGTTGTGTGTTTTGAGATCTTTCTAACTGACTTCTAGATTTAGATAGCTCATTTTGTCTTTTATTATCCTTTCACGTAAAAAACTTTCGTTCAAAAAGAAAGCCTGTAGCCTCATGTGAATATGTCAGTGACTAACCACCCCATGAACTAAGAAAAATAAACATGATTCATCAAGCAAGTTTTCATTCTGGGATCTGAACTTGTCAAGTAATACCATCAGTTGGGATCCTAATATAATTATTATTAACTTTTACTATAAATCGACATGAAAATGATTATTCATACACGATAAAATGTAAGGCAAGTATAACTGACTAATATATATTTGATTATAATGAAGTAACCAGGCCAGCATACATATTACATGTCATCTTTATTACTGTATTCTGAACCACTTTCCTTACAACAATGCTGCTCATTTTTCATAACATTGTTATTAAGCAGAAAGTAAAGGATTGGCGTAACACTGAGTGACACATTATTAAATCATAGTTAATCGTTGCATAATTACCTTCAAAACTTCTTCATATTCCTCTGTTGTAAAAAAAATTACAGTTTTTAAAAAACAGTCATACAGAACAGAGTGTACACGTGCAATTAAAATTTCCAAACATGTACCTTATGGAGCTAAGTCTATACTGGTTATCAGCCATAGACCACAAAGGCATTAGAGAGGGAGGCACCTATTTATGTACCCTGAAGGGCACCATTCCACATAAACTGTGGGTCAAAGCAAGGAGACAGGCCTCCATATACCAGCACTGTAAAAACAACGATTCCAGGTGCATTGTAGGTGCCTGTCTGCTTCACACTCTAGCTATTTAGCCTTGCAATGAACATTGCACTTCCCCAGATGACTAAACTACATATCCAAAATAAAAAAGTTACAGGGAACATAGCATGTTACGTGGTCAAGATAGGGTGCGGGCTGGAGTACTGGATTGGATTGAGCTCACCACAAGAAACCACTCAGAAAAGTTGAAATGTGCTGAAACTACTGCCAAAAGGATTGTTCAGTAGTTACTTACAACTTAAATTTATTAGACCTTACCAAGGAGACTGGCATGGTTTGTGGATAAGGCCGTTACTCATTGTAACATCCTGTCCTAATAGTAACAAGCTGACTCGGAGTAAACACTTCACTGCTATTATTTTCAGCACAACTTAAGAGTTGTACGCACTTTCTATTTCTTTATTATTGAAATTTTAAAGAGTACTTTTAAAACACATTGGAAGACCTTTTGGAATACTTTGTCAAGACTTCACCAAAACTCCAACAGTTAAATTCTCTGGGGATTTCACTTAAAGAAAAAGATAATGTTATACTACTATACTCTGTAGGTATAATCTGGAGAAAAGGATATACTTTTTCTAAAAAAAAACTGTTGGTGAGATGTCAGCACATTGATTAGGCCAGTACTTACTGCCCATCCCTAACTGCCCAGAGGCAATTACAATCAGCCAAATTGCTGTGGGTCTGGAATCACATGGGAGTCAAACCAGACAAGGATGTTTCCTTTTATTAAAAGAGTACTGGCAAACCAGATAAGTTTTAACAACATTTGACAGTGGTTACAGTGAGTCTCACTTTTTATTCCAGATTTTCACTGTATTTAAATTTCACCAATTAGCACATTGGGATTCAAACCCATGACCTCAGAAAGCAAGCCTGGGATTTTGGATTACTAATCCAATAAACAATATTGCATTACTATGTCCTTCTGTCTGCATGTTTCTCGGGCATCATCTGGGTCGAAAGGAGGAATAAGACATCAGACAAAACAGCAATAGCTGTTAGAGGAGAAAGGGATAGGATGGTGAGATGGACTCCTTCACCCTGGCAGGTAAAGGGCATCCCTCTTCTTCTGGACATGTGCAAGAACCACCAGTGTCACTTTCAAAAATCTACGGTGACCTCTTACTGTGTCCCTGAGCCAACCTGAAACCTTCTCCTTAGTGTCAGCCAGCCTTCACTTTTCATCTATACGCTCAGCAAAAACAAAAAAAAAAAAAAAAAGAGGCATTTACAGCCCACAAAAACTTCTAACCAGTGTTCAGGTACTAATGCTAAACCTGCAGTTTGAACACCTCCAGGCAAGTTAATCAGCGATTAGGTCCAATATTGCACTTTAAACACACACTTGTTTACAAGAGCATCTATATAGCACCATTTAGTTAGCACTGTTCAACATTTCACAAAAATAATACTCCAATAGTAAACATTTATAGTTAACA
Source organism: Rhincodon typus (assembly GCF_021869965.1). Lineage (NCBI taxonomy): Eukaryota > Metazoa > Chordata > Chondrichthyes > Orectolobiformes > Rhincodontidae > Rhincodon > Rhincodon typus. Next base: position 23,897,559 of record NC_063361.1, read on the forward strand.
ATTAAACATTGTTTAAAAGAAGATGGGTTCTTTATACAATGCTACAAACATAGGTTTTATCTTAACCCAATTATTAAACAAAAAAGGTATGAATCATAATGAGGATTGCAAAGCACAAATTTAACTAGGTAATTTGGATAGTACAGGTGGTATTGAGCACACAGTATGTCCTGAGGCTCTTTGTGTAAGTATAGTAGTCTTGTACACCAATAAGCTAGTTCCAAAACTTCATTGGTCGAGGGCTGGAACTGTTTGAGCTACTTGCGAAAATGGCAGGCATGAAGAGGGGAGAAAATAAAGATTTAAATATTTTAAGCTTATTCTGAAAATTAAAGATTCTGGAGTCACAGCAAAATTTTGTTTTCTGCTATCAACTTATTGCAAGCAAGCCAAATGTTTAAGAAACCCAACGAAGTTACATTGTTGAATATTTCAAAAGTGACTGACGTGTAAATCATCTACAGGTTGTCTGTATTTTCAAATTTAATTCTATTGCACACTCACCTGCACTATTAACAGATACCTAAAAAACAAAAAACAAGTTATGAAATAAAACAAGAACTATGGAATATTCTCAACATTTTCAAAATCAAGTACTTACATAGCTTTCAAAACTAATCGTCAAAGTGCTGACCTATCTTTAGGGTTCCGTTCCTCAAACACCAAGGTGCTTGGGAGCAAAAGAGCATATCAAAGCAATATCATATATGCACATGCTGTGAACATGGAATTTTGATCAGCAAGGCAATTAATTCCTGCAAAGACTTAGCACAAGTTTCTAAGGCAAGTTTGAGAAAATCACATGCAGTTTGTGTACGAGACATAGACTTGCATCTCTAAATTCTGCTCAAACTTACAGAATTTTGAAGCAGGTTGACTAGAATCAAGGTTATGGACCTGAGGCATACACAGGATGACAGCTGGAGGTTAACCAGTGAAAACCCTCCAGATTACATACCAGCAGAGATCACTGGCAAGCTTCCACCGTTTATAAAACTAGCCAATGTGTCAGCTTTATCTAGACCTCGTGACGGATTTATTCTGACACATCGCATTAATATGCCAGACCAGCTAGTCATTCATCAACTGCATCCTGCAGGACTAGCTCAATTATCGGATTTCTGAATCTGCTAAGGATTCAACATGACTCCTGTTTTTCATTGGTGAAATAACTCCACGAAGACTGGTATCCAACCTCCAAGTCACCCTTTTGTTTACACATGCATAACACATGACACCGACCCAGCTAGCTCAGCGCTGGCTCCTACAGTGAGCAGAACCCCTGCCACTCCTGTTTATAGCTGCCAGCCGTAACTCCCTCATTGGACTAGGTCAACAGCCCCAATCAGGGAACTCATATTTATGGAGGTCCACCTGCCTGACCTCATTCCAATCACTACAATTGGTGTGTGCTCTTGCAGCCAGGTGAGCCCAGAGAATTTATTTATTCATATTTATTCTGCAGGAAATTATTAGTTGGGCATTAAAACAATATTCAAGCACAGGTTTAAGCCAGTGCTAATGGACCAGAGGTACTAAGGAGTTCTCAGCACAACCTTGCACAAAATATCTGTATTAATTAATTAGAGAAGGTTACACAAGTAATTGATATTCCTACTTTGAGAATTAAAAGCCAGGGTAACACGAAGAAAACCAAAAAATATTCCAAAATATTTGAGCACTACAAGCACTTACCTCTTCATTATCTTCATCAAAATACTTCATTTGCACATTGTTGAGGTCAAAGGAAACTTGTACCTGAAAAAAAAAGGAAAATACTGTGTATTTTAATTTACCATACAGTTACAGAACTTGTCAACCAGAGTAACACTTTACATAACACCCAATGTACCCAACTTCTAGCAAAACAGCTTGAGGGAGGTGAATTAGTAAACAGCATCTGCGCTGCTGGAATTAGGTTATGAAAGTAAATCAGTTCTAATTAGCACTGTCATTTCAAATTAAGTTTGGGAATTCATCTCAAAAAACAATGTGACAGGAGTAGAGCTTTTCAAACAGACTATACAGCCCTCCTGATCAATCGGGTTTAACACCACATCACAACAATTTTCCACACTTGCAGGAGTATTCCCAGAAATCTTAAAATGAAGAAAGAACATTTTCTTAACTAAGAGAAAGAAAAACAGAAATTGTGGAAAAACTCAGCAGGTCTGACAGCATCTGTGGAAAGAAAGCATAGTCAACGTTTTGGGTCAAGTAAGGGACTGAAGAAGGTTCACTGGACCCAAAATGTTAATTCACATTTGTCTCTACAGACGCTGCCAGACCTGCTGAGTTTTTCCAGCAATTTCTGTTTTTCTTTCTGATTTTCAGCAGTTCTTTCAGTTTTAAATTTTCCTTACTCCTTCCTTCAAATTCAAGTTATTACATCCTCCGAGAATACAGACCTTCTCATTGACATTACTGATTTGCCTATCTGTACTAGTTACTCGGAGGCAATAGCTCATTCAATTTTTCTTCTCACCCTGTCAGTGACAGAGAAAACCTCCTCAGGCAAACTGTTCTCACAAATGACGGTATTCCATTCTAATGTAGTTGTACCATTTTGATAGAACACTCGGCAATCTCTAAATGCATTACACTGATCACAATATTCAAGTCTTGAATTTTTAAGCTTTTTAAGGCAGAGAAATACTTTGTGGAAAGAACTTTACTAAATATACAGACTTCACTGGCCGTATGAATTAAATATAGTGTTAAAAGTTATGGCCAATGAAGTCTGAACATTTAGTAAAGTTCTATCCACAACGTATTTCTTTTCATTCTTGAAAAAGTGCAGCGTAATTCCACACATTCTGACATATTGAAATATCATTGCAGCATTTTTGTAATGGCTCAAAGATTTGTCTAGCACTACTCTGGGACAGCTTGCAAAAATAAAAGGAAAATACACAGTCTGATGTCTTATGGAAGGGCAAATAGCTTTTTGTAAAGGCTTGGAACAATCTCCTGAAATCTACGGGAACCCAGTTATATGCTCCAGCTTTAAAGTAATAGTTAATGTGAGGGAAATCAAATCAGTAAAGAAGAACACATCATAGAGAAAGATTAAAGGGAAGGGAATGGCCTAGTGGTATTATCACCCGACAATTCATCCAGAAACTCAGCTAATGTTCTAGGGACCTAGGTTCAAACCGTGCCACTGATTACTCATTTACTGATAAATCAGAAAAAAAAAATCCATCTGGTTCACTTGTGTCCTTCAGGGAAGGAAATCTGTCATCCTCCTCTGGCTTGATCTATGTATGACTCCGTACCTTCAGGAGTGTGGTTGACTGTCCACTTACAACTGAATGGCTTGCTAGGCCATTTCAGAGGGATCAGTCTCAACAAAGACATGAAACCAGACGGACCACCTGGCCTCAACCTAAGCATCAGAAAAGACAAAGGCAGAAACAGCCATGTCAACCCTGGGAAGTCCTTCTTACTAACATCTGGGGGCTACTGTCAAAATTGAGAGAGCTGTCTCACAGGCTAGTCAAGCAACAGCCTGACATAATCATGCTCACAGAATCATATGTTACAGACAATGTTTAAAGTACTGGCAAAGATCTGTAGCTCGGGTTGTGGATGAGGTTGTTGACTTGCTCGCCAAGCTGGCTTGTTTTTGTTCAGATGTTTCATTACCATACTAGGTGACATCATCAGTGGAGCCTCCGATGATGTCACCTAGCATGGTGACAAAACGTCGGAACAAAAACAAGCCAGCTCAGCAAGCAAGTCAACAACCTTACAGACAATGCTCCAAACATTACCATCACCATCCTTGGGATTACCATTGACAAGAAGCTCAACTGGACTTGCCACATAAGCAATGGTTACATCAGCAGGTCAGAGGCTAGGAATCCTGCAGCAAGTAACTCACCTCTTGACTCCCCAGTCCGGGCCACCATTGACAAGACAAGTCAGGAGTGTGACGGAATGCTCCCAACTCACCTGGATGGGTGCAGCTCCACCAACACTCAAGCAGCTCGACATCATCCGGGACAAAGCTGCCCGCTTGATTGACATCACATCCACAAGCATTCACTGATGTTCAATAGCAGCAGTAGCAACAAGATGCACAGCAGAAAATCACCAAAAATCCTTAGACAAAGCCTTCCAAATTTATGACTACTGCCTTCTAGAAGGGCAAGGGCAGCAGACACATGGGAACACCACCACTTGCAAGCTTCCTCCAAGTCACCCACATCCAGACTTGGAAATATATTGCTGTTCCACTGTTGCTGGGTCAAAATCCTGGAATTTCCTTCCTAAGAGCATCATGGGTCAACCTACAGCAGGTCAACCTTCTCAAGCGCAACTAGTGACAGGCAATTAATGCTAGCCTGTCACTAGTGATGTCCATGTTCCACTAATGAATAAAAAAAAAAAGTGCATTTGGTACAGTTTCCTGAAACAATATTTGCAGCACCAACCAGGGATCAGGCTATTTTGAATCTGGTAATGCGTATTCAGATAGTTTTAATAAATGCTCTTCAAGTAAGAGGTATCTAGATAACAGCAACCATAACCTGGTAGAATTTGGCATTCTTTTAGGAATGAGAAACTTTGATCAGAAACAATAATGCTAAACCGAAATAAGGATAAATATATAGAGGGCTGTGTTGCTGTAGTGGACTGTGAAAGGGGTTTAGCCACAAAGACAGCGGGGGAACAATGGTAGAGAGAGTCAGAGTCATACAGCATGGAACAGACCCTTTGGTCCAACTAGTTTATGTCAACCAATTTCCCGAACTAAATTAGTCCGACTTGCCTGCGTTTGGTCCATACCTCTCCAAATCTTTCACGTTCGTGTACTTATCCAAATGTCTTTTACATTTCATTGAATCCTGGATGATGCGGATTCCTCAAAGACTGCCAGCTCTCTTGCAATCATATCCAAGTAGTCACTTTTAATGTTAGACTGAACAGCCGAGGATAAGAAATTATTTGGTATTGCAGGAGATTGGTTTTGAGCACAAAGTTCTTGTCATTTAATTTCCACCGAGATACACACACACATACACAAGCCAAGAAACTTTGAGCAGGAGTCACTGCATCTCATTTTGACTCTGCCTATCCCAGGAATTTAACAAAAAGAAAATAGCACAGACTGACATTGGAGTTACTTCCCAGAATGAAACAAAATGAATGGTTGTGTCAGAGTTGACCTGCACGGAACATGACAGATTGGATAGTTTGTTCCTCACTTTTGAGCCTAAGGCTGCCTTCTGTTACCTTGAACAAAGTGGAAATAAAATAATTTCAGGTTATCTCCCAAGGAGTTATTTTGGAGGGGATACAGGTGAAGGACAGTATGGCTTTGTTCTGTCATGCAAAAATTCTACAAAGTGCATTGGTGCTGTATGATGAACGCAGTAGAGGGAGAGCGTGCTAGAGGGAAGGTAAGAGTTGCTACCCTGTTTAGTCATAAGCATTAACCAACCTGATCATGAACTTATTCAACAAGTGGGCATAGACTTTCCTGTAGACTTATTCTCTCCTCTTGAACTTGGGATGTGAAATGTCTCAACAGTCAGTGACTTTACAGAAGTTTAATTTATGCTCAATTGAAAATTATCAAAATAAAATAAATTTCCACAGTGTGAGATAGTAAGGACTGCCGATGCTGGAGTGTGAGATAACACAGTGTGGAGCTGG
>NC_063361.1:23903622-23917420 GCF_021869965.1 Rhincodon typus
TCCAGCTCTACACCTTGTTAACTCAGATTCTCCAGCATCTGCAGTTCCTACTATCTCTGAAACAATTCAAGACTAGTTGTGATTGATGACTACTTCTTCATTAAAAAAAAAACATTGCACTATTTACTGCAAAATTTCAGGCCCCTAGCTTGTGGCTACAAGAAATTATGCTTTGACTATATTTTCTCTGCAACCAGTTATTTCCCATAATTGCAGTAAATTGCAGGTAAAAGTACAGAGAATGAATAGAACTACAGAAGGGTCTCAGCGCATCATACATCAATTTAGTTAATTCCGTTGTTTGGGTACAAAGTTCAAGACAATTACCAGTCAAGCACATCAAAATATCAGAAATCTCTCCAAAAAATATACAAGTAGGTCTGTAAAAAATTAAATGAGCATGCACCTTAGATCTTCAGAAGGGTTGTTGTCTCAGTGACAAGTTCATGGAACTGAAGTACAATATACAGTGTAGGATTTACCTTGTGTATCAGTGGACTTTGTATGTTGCCATTGATATCCTACTTGGACAGAAACCACTAAGAGTATAACAACAGCCTCACCCAATTCTATTTGGCCTATTTGCATTTCTAACTTCCAAACTGAGAACAGACTCTAAATATATACGTATTTAGAAGATAAGAACACACTTTTTGGTGTACAAGTGCTATTGTAATGATTGTAAAGAGGTCAGCCAGGTGGGATTCAGAATTTGAGTGCTCGACCAGAGCTGATTAACAACCCCAATCAGGGAGACCTGGCTGACTGATATAAACAGAAGTGCCAAATATCCTATTCACTCAGAACTGGCTCTGAGGAAGCTGGGATGAGCATCACTTCGTACTAATGAAAGGTGACTTGGTGAAGTTATACCAGCCTCTACAGAGTTATTTCAGTGGTGACGAGAGAGAAGCATTCTCCTGAAGAAATTTGCTCACAACAGTTGTCTTTGAGTTGGACTAAGCATTTCTCGCAGTCCAAACTTTGAAGGCAGGCTTTGAGGATCAACTGACAGCTTCACTGGATACCAAATTTTCCCATTTCCTATTTGATTGTAGGACAGCTCCTGACGCAACTACAAGAACAGCTCCAGCAGAGTTGTTAATGTGGAGAAGATTCCGCACTAGGTTAAATCTGATCTTCCCAGACTCGGGGGTGTGTGTGTGTGGGGGGGGGGTGTGGGGGTGGTTGGGAGCCGGGTGGTGTGTGTGTGTGGGGGGGTGTGTGTGTGGCTTTTGGTGAATGTGGACAAGACTCCACTAAGCAAGTTTACTTCAGGGGCTGATGTTTGGTGTTGGAACCAGGGGAATAGCCCTGCATGAGTGACAGACATGGTCAATGCAAGGTTAGGTCCAGTTACATACAAAGTTCAGGTAGATGTGGTGGTTCTGAACAAACATGTAGACCATATGGAAGTTGCAAACTTGCTAATGGTGCAGAAGCAAAATGTGCCTGACTCCTCGATTGCCTTTCCAATTATTCCGAGCCCATTGGTTCTCCCTCTCCATCAAACGTTGAAGATTCCTCAGAATCTAACATGGACACGGCAGATGTCATTGTCTCAATGCCTTTGCCACCTGAAGAGGAGAATGAATTTCTTCCAAGCTGCTCCAGGCCCTTCAGTGCATTACATGCTGCCCATATCAGAGGCAGAGTTGGAGGAACCTGACCTGGTGCTAAAATACCAAGAGGAGCTACAAAAAAGAACTGGCCTATGTCCTCGTTTTCAGAGGGGAAGAATGCAGTGATTGTAACAAGGCCAGCCAGGTGGCTCATAAAATTAGTTCCCTGATTGTGGCAGTTAATCTGGTCCAATCAGAGAGCCCTGACTGACAGATAAGAACAGCAGTGTCAGAGGTTCTGTTCACTCAGAGCTGGCTCTGAGGAAGCTGGATCTGTGTTGAGGATTCTCCACATGTAAATAAAGGGTGACAGGATACCGTCCTCTGTGGAGTTATTTCAGTTATCATTAAAGCCCGTTGAATGACTCAAATTTCAAAGTATTTTGTTTCTATTGATTAGGGAATCCTCGGATGGTGGAAGTCAAAGTTTCATCAGGGAACCAAAAAGGTAAAAGACACTGAACCCCAGTCCCTGGACAGTACTTTGAAATCTGCAGAATGAAAATTGGATGAGCTATATGCTCTGTAGGGTATTGTTCAGTCAGTCAAAGATGATGAAAATGAACTTCCCTATACTGCTGGACATCAGTACTGACACTACAGACTAGAGAAGCATCAGACACAAGGGTCAAACAAGTAAATGGCAAATTTAGGACTGATATCAGGCAGTGTTTAAAAATCAGGTGATCAGCAATTTCACTCTGGAAAGTATCTCAGAAAATTATTTACATCTCCATACAGTAGCCACAGCCCAAAATGACCTTCAATTCAAAACTGGGTATGGGTATGATTCTCACCATAAGTGGTGATAGGCACATCAGACAGTTGCATACATGACTAAAGTATGAATCAGCGTGTGAAGTTAAACTTGCTTTCAGGTTTCACAGTCAAAATTCAATTTCTAAACTAAATATTATTTTGAGAGGTGTGATTGCCCCATGGGTACAGTCTGGTGACCAAGTGAGCTGTGATTGCTCTTTGGTACCTTTCACATGTTTTAAAGCATCCAACCAGATCTGAGATGCAGTATCAAGTATGTGTCAACTCACTTTATTTACATGATTCCCCAATGCATTCCAGCCATGTCATACTTTATGCTGCACTCACAACAGAATAATTTCAGGAAAGAAATTTAGTCCTATTGCCTGCATTGTTCAATCCTGAAGTAAAGGCTACATCGTAATTTGTGCCTAGGCTTCACTGATGCACCTCATTGGAAATCACAATTAGTTCCACAGGTTTTTCAATTAAATTTCTACAAACTTGATGTTTTTACATTTCAGCACAGTTAACAAGGCAAACTCACAATGAAATAAGTACTATTTTAAAACCAACTTGACTGAAATTTTCTCCTCAAGCTGATCTGACAGTTAACCATGACCGCAGAAACTAACTTTACTGCAACAGTATACTTAAAGCTAAATCAACTCACCATTAAAACATACATTTAAAAGAAAATTCTAGGTCCAAAATAACAGGTATCAAAGTCAATTTAAATCTTCTCAGCTTTAATTTTTTATGCTAAAATGCGCAGAGTTTTTCCTTTCTCTTGGAGGTAGTATATTAGTATAGACTGAGGATTGGCAGGCTGATGGAGGACAGAATTGAGATGGTGGTGGTGATGGGGGTATTATCAGGATGGTAACTTTTAATTAGTAGTGCCACAGAGATCCGGTGATGGAGCTATCATTATTTACAAGATATTTGAATGGTTTAGATGTGGAAAGTGAATGTATTATTGCCAAGTTTGCGAATGGATAGGAAGGTAAGAATGAAAATGACACAGTCTACAAGTGGGCAAAAACATGGCAGATGGAATATCACGTGGGAAAACGTGGGGCCATGCTCTTTGGCAGGAAGAATAAAGACCTGATTATTACTTGAATAGGGAAAAACAGCATAAAGCTACAGCACAAAGATTTCATATATTACGAAAAGCTAGCACAGAATCTCAGTAGGTTTAACGGAAGGCAAATGGATGCTAGCCTTTATTTCAAAAGGGAACGAAGTACAATAATTGTGAAGTCTTGCTAAAACGAAATGATGCACGAGTCAGACAGCACTTGGAATCCAAACAATTTTGGTCGCCTTATCCAAGGAATGATATACTGACATTGGAGGCAACAGGTTGATCCCTGGGGTGAAGGGACTGTCTTATGAGGAAAGGTGAAGAATGATAGGTGACCTTATTGAAAGATATACAAATATTCTTATAGAACTTGACAGGATAGATTTTGAAATGTTGTTTCCCCTTGTGAAAAAGTTTGGGACCAAAAGGGCATAATCTCAGAATAAGATGTTGCTGATACAACACTGAAATGAGGAACTTCTCTTACAGATAGTCAATTTGATTAATTCTTAACTACAGAGGTCTGTAGAGATTGGATTGTTAAAGCATATTGAAGGGTGACATAGATAGATTTTTAATCAGTAAGGGAATTGAGGATTATGAGGAAAAAGGCAGCAAAGTGAGGTTGATCAGCCACCATCAGTAGTCATGGACAATTAGAGATAAGTGACAGCATAAAATTAAAAGACAGACCTGACAAAAATGCACAAAACAGCAAAAAAAAACCCCAGTTAAATCAGAATTATACAAAGACCAGCACAGGGCCACAAAATAGCCTATAAGTACTAAGAGGGATCACGAATAGAAACTTGCCAGGGACTTAAAATCAATAGGAAGAAGTTTTATAGTTACCAAAAAAAAAAGGGAAAGCAGGTGGCCAGGAGTAAAGTTGGCCCACGGAAGACAAAGCGAGGATACTGTCAATGATGATGGGGAAATGGCAGATATATTGAATAATTCCTCTGCCTCAGTATTCACAGTAAAAAAAAAAGGAGGAAAGCGACCACAGCAGATAAGGGAAGAATCAAGATATGGAGCTGGATGAACACAGCAGGCCTCTGCAGTTAATCTCAGGTTCTCCAACATCTGCAGTTCCTACGATCTCTGAAGGGAAGAATCAACGCAGGATTGAAGGCATTGTACTCAAATGCACACATTATATAAAACAAGCTCATTGAAATTGGTGGGTATGATGTTGTCAGAATTACAGAGGCATGGCTGCAAGGGGATCAGGGCTGGGAACTCCACACCGAAGATGCTGTCCTATTGAAAGGACAGGCAGATGCACAGAAGTGATGTCGAATCGAAAGACATGGAATCTGTGCAGGTAGTGTTGAGGAACCACAGCACCCTGATGGCAGTCAGGTATAGGCTTTAAGCAGTAATCAGGATGCGTGGAAGAAAATAAACCAGGAGATACAAAAGGGATGCAAAAAAAGGCACTATTACAAAATTCTTTGGGTATTTCAATATGTAGGTGGACTGGGAAATTCAAGTTGGAAGTGGATCCCAAGAAAGGGAATTCATGGAATGTACACAAGGTATTTTTTTGGAGCAGCTTATGGCAGACCCCACAAAGTTACAGGCAATTCTGGATATGGTGATGTAATGAGGCAGTCATGGTTGGGGAGCTGAAAGTGAAACAACTGCTCGGGATCAGTGACCATAATATGATGGAATGATCATAAAACGATGGAATTCACCCTGCAGTTTGAGAGGGACGAGATCGAATCAGTTGTAGTGGTATGACAATTCAGTAAAAGGAAATTTCAAATGCATGGGGAGAAGCTGGCCAGAGTTGACTGGAAGGGAAACCTAGCAGGGAAGATGGTGGAGCATCAATGGCAGGGATTTCAGGGGGTAATTCAGGAGGCATAGCAGAAATCCATCCCACGGAAGAGGAACAATACTAAGGGGAGGACGAGGCAACCACGGTTGACAACGGAAGTCAGGGACAGCCACTCAGGTGACACAGTGGTCGTGTCCTTACCTGTGGATCAGGAGGCTCAGGTTCAAGTCCCTCCTGCTCCTGAGGTGTGTATTAATACCTCTGAACAGGTTGATTAGAAAATGTCTAAAAGCAAAAGAAAAAGCATGTAATGTGGGGAAGATTAGAGGGAACTTAGGATTGCAAAACCTTAAAAACCAGTAGAGGATAACTAAAAAAGCAATAAAAAGGGAGGAGGTGAAATAAGAGGGTACTCTAGATAGTGATGGTGGGGTCAGATATGATAGGGGCATTTAAGAGGCTTTTAGATAAGCACATGAATATGCAAGGAATGGAGGGATATGGACCACGGGCAGGCAGAAGGGATTAGTTTATTTTGGCATCATGTTCGGCACAACATCATGGGCTGAAGGACCTGTTCCTGAACTATACTGTTCTATGTTCTATCTAAGGGAGGATGTTCTCGCATTGGAGAAGATCCAAAGGAGGTTTACAAGAATAATCCTGGGGATGAAGGGCTTGTCACATGAGGAGCGGTTGAGGACCACTAATGTCCTTCGGGGAAGGAAATCTGCCATCCTCACCTGGCCTGGCCTACACGTGACTCCACACCTACAGGAATGTGGTCGACTCTCAACTGCCTTCTGAAATGGCCGAGCAAGCCAGTTAGCGCATCAATCACTACAAAGTCTCAACAAAAAAAAATACAAAACATGATGGACCACCTGGCATTGACCTACATAGCAGAAAAGACCCTGCAAAATCCTCACAGTCCTTGGAGACTCATACAGCACAGAAACAGATTCCTCGATCCAACCAGTCCATGCTAACCATAATCCCAAACTAAACTAGTTCCACCTGCCTGAACCTGGCCCATTTTCCTACAAAGTTCTCTTATTCATACACTTATTCAAATGTCTTTTAAATGTAGTAAATGTACCCGATCCACAACTTCCTCTGGAAAGTTCATTCCAAACATGCATAAAAACAAATCACTCATTTTTTAAAAAAATCTTTCTTTTCTCACCTTAAAAATATGCACCCAAGTCTTGAAATCCCCTACCCTCGGGAAAATATACCTGCCATTCACGTTATCTATACCCCTCATGATTTTATAAACCTCTATGAGCCCCCCCCACCTCAATCTCCTATACTCCAGTGAAAAAAGTCCCAGCCTATCCAGCCTCTCCTTAAAACTCAAATGCTCCATTCCCAGCAACATCCTGGTAAATGTCTTCTGAACCCTCTGCAGCTTAATAATATCCTTCCTTTAACAAGGAGACCAGAACTGGTCACAGTACTCCAGAAGAGGCCTCACCAACGCCTTGTACAACCTCAACATAATGTCCCAACTCCTATTCTGAAAAGTCTGAGCAATGAAGACAAGCATACCAAATGCCTATACATATGGGAAACAAACTTCAAAGAATTATGCAACTGAACCGCTAGGTCTCTCTGTTCGACAACACGACCCAAGGCCCCACTTTTAAACTGTACAAATGCTGTCTTTCTTTTAAAAGCCATTTTTACCATTTCAACATCCACCATCTTATCAACATTGCAGGAGCGGGGGGCTAGTGCCAAAGTTGGGAGAGCTGTCTCACAAACTAGTCAAGCAATAGCCTGACATTGTCACACTCATATTACAGACAGTGTCCCACCATCTCTGGAGAAATGCTGTCCCAATAGCAGGACAGACCCAGCAGAGGTGGAAGCTTGGTTGGTATACAGTCTGCTTGGAGTTGGCCTGGGAGTCCTCAACACCAAGTCTGGACTCCAAGAAGTCTCATGACTTCAGGTTAAACACAGGCAAGAAAACCTCCCGCTGATTACCACATACCGTCCTCCCTTGGCCAATGAATCAGTATTCCAGCACAGGGAGGAAACCACTGGCTGCAGGTACATCTGTCTGCAACAGTATTGGTAAGAATGACTACCGCACAGTCCTCCTGAAGATGAGGCTCTGCCTTCACATTATCCTTCATCGTATTGTGTGGTACTATCAATATGCTAAATGGGACAGACTTCGAACAGATCTAGCAACTCAAGACTGGATATCCATGAAGCACTGTGAGCCATGAACAGCAGCAAAATTGCACTCCAGCACAATCTGCAACCTCATGGTATGTCACATCACCATTCAACCAATACCAAAAAGTCAGGGGATTAACCCTGGTTCAATGGATAGTGCAGGAGGGCATGCCAGGAACAGCACCAGGCAGACCAAGAAATGAGATATCAACCTGGTGAAGCTACCATACAGGACTACCTGCATGCCAAACAGCGTAAGTAGCAAGGACAGACATAGCTAAGCGAGCCCACAACAAACAGATCGCATCTAAGTTCTACAGTCCTGCCATATTCAGTTGTGAATGATGGTGGACAATTAAACAATCCACTAGTGAAGACGGTTCCCTCTTGTCAGTGATGGAAGAGCTCCATACAACAGTGCAAAAGATAAGGCTGAAGCACTCAGAGCAATCTTCAGCCACAAGTGCCAAGTGGATGATCCACCTTGGCCTCGTCCAGTCATCCCAAACATTACAGGTGCCAGTCTTCTGCCATTTCAATTCACTCTACATGTTATCAAGAAAAGGTTGGGGGCCCTAACCACATTCCAGCAATAGTACTGAAGACTTGTGTTCCAGAACGTGCAACTCCCTAACCAAGTTCTTTCAGTTGTTACAACACTGGCTTCTGCCTGACACTGTTGAAACTTGTCCAGTATGTCCTGTACACAAAACAGGACAAATCCAACCTAGCCAACTACTGCCACATCAGTCTATTCTTCATCAGTAGAGTGAAGGACAGTGTCCTCAACAGTGCAATCAAGCAGCACCTGCTCTGCAATAATCTGCTCACTGCCCAGTCTGGGTTCTGCCAGGGCCACTCAGCTCCTGACCTCATTACAGCTGTGGTTCAAACATGGACGAAGAGCTGAATTCCAGAGGTGAGGGTGACAGCCCTTGATATCAAGGCCACATTTGACCAAGTACAGCCTCAAGTAACTCTAGCAAAACTGGAATCAAGAGGTATCAGAGGACAATCTCTCTGCTGGTTGAAGTCATCCCTGGCACACAGGAAAATGGTCGTGGTTGTGGAAGGTCAGTCAACTCATCTCCAGGGCATCTCTGCAGGAGCTCCTCAGGGTAGTGTCCTAGACCCAACCACCTTCAGCTGCTTCCCTCCGTCATATAAGGTCAGAAATGGAAATGTTCACCAATGACTGCACAATGTTCAGCACATTCGCGACTTCTCAGATACTGAAGTAGTCCGTGTTCAAATACAACAAGATCTGGACAATATCTAGGCTCGGGCTGACAAGTGGCAAGTAGCACCACACAATTGCCAGGCAATGGCCATCTCCAACAAGAGACAATCTAACCAAAGCGCCTTGATACTCAGTTGTGTTACCATCATTGAATCCCCCACTATTAACTTCCTGGGTGTCACATTGACCAGAAACTCAGCAGAACTCACCACACAAACACAGAGGCTACAACAGAAGGTCAGAGGCTAGGAATACTGCAACGAGCAACTCACATCCTGACTCCCCAGTTCTCGGTCCACCATCTACAAGACACAAGTCAGGAGTGTAACAGAATACTCCTCACTGGCCTGAGTGGGTGCAGCTTCAACAACACTCAAGAAGTTTGACATCATCCAGGACAAAGCAGTCCACTTGATTGGCACCACATCCACAAACATCCATTCCTTCCACCATTGATGCTCTGGACAGCACTATGTATAATCTACAATATGCAGAGCAGAAATTCACCAAAGATCCTTAGATAGCACCTTCCAAACCCACATCCACTTGTATCTAGAATGACAAGGGTAGCAAATACATGGGAACAATACCACCTACAAGTACCCCTCCAAGCCACTCACCATTCGGACTTGGAAATATATTGCTGTTCCTTCACTGTTGCAAAGTCAAAAACCTTGAATTCCCTCCCTAATGGAATTGTGGGTTAACCTACAATAGGT
Source organism: Rhincodon typus (assembly GCF_021869965.1). Lineage (NCBI taxonomy): Eukaryota > Metazoa > Chordata > Chondrichthyes > Orectolobiformes > Rhincodontidae > Rhincodon > Rhincodon typus. Next base: position 23,913,032 of record NC_063361.1, read on the forward strand.
GGACTGCAGTGGTTTAAGAAGGCAGCTACACCAACTTCTCAAGGATAAATAGGGATGGCCAATAAACGCTGGTCTGCCAGCGACACCCATATCCCATTAATGAATAAAAACAACTCTGGGTCTGTACTCATTGGAGTTTAGAAGCTTGAAGGAGGATTGCATTTAAACTTACACAATACTGAGAGGCCTGGATAGATTGGATATGAAGACAGTGTTTTCACTAGTTGGAGAGACAAAGACAGCCTCAGATTCATAGGGCGACAATTTAGGACTGAGAGGAGGGGGAATTTCTCAGCCAGAGGCTGAGTAGACGGTGGTAGATGTTTGGAACTCTCTTCCACTGAATGGTGGAACAGGTTCAAAGGGCAGAATGGCCTCCTGCTGTTCCTGTCTCGTTGAATGCTAGAATAGACCCGATGGGCTAAATGGTCTACTTCCTGTCACATCTTATTGTCTTTTGTTTGCTCCTTGTAGCAATTGGCTATTTCATTCCAGAAGCAGCACCAGTTAATAGTTTTACAAATATTCTAGCCCAGCGAACAAAATTCTATAGATCCAAGTAATCTTATACGGCATTCAGATTACTATCTTAAGAATGCTCAATCATGCACAATGTTGGGAAATAAAATAAAAATTTTGACCAAATGAAAGCCGTGACTTCAGCACTGGCCAAACAGAAACCAACGCAGGAAGGAAAAAACCGGAAAGAAAGGAGCTCAAATCTAAACATGCTGAGTTAACTCCATACACAACATAAAAGAGTTGAGGAATCTATTCCAAGTTTTAAATTTTTTTGAGCTTTAAGAATCAGTTTGATTCATTGATGAAATCGAAGGACACACGGGTTCCTTTGCACATCTATACTTTATAAACTGTTTTCATTTAAGAAATACACTGCACATCTGTTTGTCCTACTAAACTGGATAGCCTCAGATTTCTACCGTAAATTCCACCTGTCATGTACTTGCTCACTCATCAAGTCTGCCTCAAATTGTCTTGAAACTAGTTTGCATTTTCCTCACAACACACATTCCCACCGAGCTTTTTGTCATCTGCAAACTTGGAAATACTACATTTACCCCCATATCCAAATCAGTGCTTCATATTGTGAACCACTATAGCAACAAACACTGATTTTTGTTGTATCCAGTACCAAGCACTGCCTGTCAATGCAGAAATAACTTGTTTATTCCTACTTTCAGTCTTTTGCCTGTTGTCCAACTCTGGATCCACACCAGCACATGACCATGTATTTCCATTTTGCTAACCAGCCTTCTGTGAGAGAATTTATCAAAAACATACTGAAAATCCAAGTATACTACATTCACGGATTGCCCTTCAACGATTCTGCTTGTAACATTCCTCAAATATATCCTCACAAATCTACGTTATTTATGTCCAAACAAATTATTATCCAAGTGTCCATTTATCACATACTCCATAACAAATTAAAAGGTTAACAAGTCTGTATTTCCCTGTTTTCTCTTTCCCTTCCTTCTAGAATGCAGATAGTTGGGTAACACTGACTGTGTCTCAATTTGAAGGAACCATTTCAGAACCAATAGAATTTGGAAAATGACCAAAGCACCCATAATTGCAATAACTAACTCTTTCAACATTCTGAGATGTGGAACATCGGGACCCGGGAACTAAACTATCAAAGCAATTTGTTTCTCTAAAACAATCTACTCACTAATACCAACCTTCTTCAATTTTTCATTCTTCTTTTCCCTTGAATTTCTAAGTCAGGGAGATTTATTGCTTTCCTTAGGTGAAGATAAATTATTACGTTGTATCTGACTTCTCTGCCATTTTTCTATTTCCCATTCATGACTTTCTCTGCAGTGGACCAAATTTGTCTTAGTTAATCATTTCCTAGAAATGTAGAAAATACGAGTAGGTCTCTTGGCCCTTGAGGCTGCTCTGCCATTCAATATGATCATAGACGATTATTCAATGTTTTGACCTGAACCACTTTCTGTAGCAAAGAATTCCAGGGACCATTCAGTCTCTAGGTGTAGAAACCTCCCCACATCTCATTCCTAAATGCCTACTTCATATCCCAAGACTGTGATACTTGGCCTTCAGGAACATCCTTCCTGTGCAGACCTTATTGAGTCCTGTTAGAATTTTATAGGTTTCTAGGAGATACCCCTTCATTCTTCGATAGTCTGAACCAATCCAGTCTCTCTTCATATGTCAGTCCTGCCATCCCAGCAATCAGCTTGGTAAACCATCACTGCACTCCCTACAGAGCCAAAACATCCTTCCTTGAAAAAGGAGACCGAAACTGCACACAATAGTCTGGGCACGATCTCACCAAGACCCTGTTCTATTGGAACAATACTCTCACTGTGACGTACTTTCACTTATTAGCCATACTTGGGTCACCCTTCCACTATTATTTAGTGGATTAGTGAGTGAATGCTTACATATAAAAAAGATTAACAAATAACAAGACAGTCTTGTACAAAATTTCAGAATCCATTAACACAGGAAGTTATGACAGAAAAAGTACACTGCCAAGGAATTTGGGATATCATCACATGTTAAGTGACTCAGTGAAACAGTTTCAGCCTGATGTCTGCAAGTCAGAACCTTCTAAAGCTACAAGCATGATCTGATATCCTGTTTATAGGTTCAATTTAACACCACCTGGCAAAAAAAACATTAAACTGCATATTTGTTAACGAGCATAAACATAAGGACATACTGAGATAAATATCATGAGTCAGGGTACATCACAGTATAAATAAGTTCAGAATCTGAAATTGTTCCGCTTAGATCAATAGTAATGTCACATCATGATTTGTCTCATGGAACTAGCTAAACAGAGTTCATGTTCATATAAACCCAAGTAAACCCCCAGATGGTAGCAACACACTATAAAGTAAATATTTATATTTGTTATCACATTCTTCATATGTAATACTACAGCTAACCAAACTGTTTATTTTAACCAGGAAACCTAGATGTAAGGACAGAATCAGTAATGCAAGGAGTCATTGCTGAACATTTTATTCAAAATACTAAAAACAACATGGCATGGATAGAGGATTGGTTGACTAGTAGAAAGCAAAGAGTAGGGGTAAATGGGTGTTTTTCTGGTTGGCAGTCAGTGGCTAGTGGTGTGTCTCAGGGATCAGTGTTGGGACCACAATTGTTTACAATTTACATAGATGATTTGGAGTTGGGGATTAAGTGTGGTGTGTCAAAATTTGCAGATAACACCAAGATGAGTGGTACAGCAAAGTGTGCAGAAGACGCTGAAAGTCTGCAGAGGGATATAGATAGTCTAAGTGAGTGCACAAAGGTCTGGCAGATGGAGTACAATGTTGATAAGTGTGAGGTCATCCATTTTGGTAGGAATAACAGCAAAATGGACTATGTTTTAAATGGTAAGAAATTGCAGCACGCTGCTGTGCAGAGGGACTTGGGTGTCCTTGTGCATGAATCGCTAAAAGTAGGATTGCAGGTGCAGCAGGTAATTAAAAAAGCAAATGGAATTTTGTCTGCCATTGCTAGAGGGATGGAGTTTAAAAACAGGGAGGCTATGCTGCAGCCATATAGGGTCCTGGTGAGGCCACACCTGGAGTACTGTGTGCAGTTTTGGTCTCCTTACTTAAGAGATATACTAGCACTGGAGGGGGTGCAGAGGAGATTCACTCAGTTGATTCCAGAGTTGAGAGGGTTGGATTATGAGGAGAGACTGAGTAGGCTGGGATTATACTCATTGGAATTCAGAAGAATAAGGGGAGATCTTATAGAAACATATAAGGTTATGAAGGGAATAGATAAGGTGGAGGCAGGGAGGTTGTTTCCACTAGCAGGTGAAACTAGGACTAGGGGGCATAGCCTCAAAATAAAGGGAAGCAGACGCAGGACTGAGGTCAGGAGGAACTTCTTCACCCAAAGGGTTGTGAATCTGTGGAATTCCCTGCCCAGTGAACCGGTTGAAGCTACCTGGCTGAATGTGTTTAAGGCAAGGCTAGATAAATTTTTGAACAGGAAGGGAATTAAGGGTTATGGTGTGCTGGCGGGTAAGTGGAACTGAGTCTCAAAAAGATCAGCCATGATCTTATTGAATGGCGGGGCAGGCTCGAGGGGCCAAATGGCCTACTCCTGCTCTTAGTTCTTATGTTCTGAGTAACATAATAGTTTGAGCACATCATCCCGACGCGGGAGTGGGGAGAAACGAAGACGCGGGAGTGGGGAGAAACGAAGACGCGGGAGTGGGGAGAAACGAAGACGCGGGAGTGGGGAGAAACGAAGACGCGGGAGTGGGGAGAAACGAAGACGCGGGAGTGGGGAGAAACGAAGACGCGGGAGTGGGGAGAAACGAAGACGCGGGAGTGGGGAGAAACGAAGACGCGGGAGTGGGGAGAAACG
>NC_063361.1:23927420-24082910 GCF_021869965.1 Rhincodon typus
CTTGGTAGTGTGGATGAGCAGAAAGATCTCGGTGTCCATGTGCATAGATCACTGAAAGTTGCCACCCAGGTTGATAGCGTTGTTAAGAAGGCGTACAGTATGTTCGGTTTTATTGGTAGAGGGATTGAGTTTCGGAGCCATGAGGTCATGTTGCAGCTGTACAAAACTCTGGTGCGGCCGCACTTGGAGTATTGTGTACAGTTCTGGTCACCGCATTATAGGAAGGATGTGTAAGCATTGGAAAGGGTGCAGAGGAGATTTACCAGGATGTTGCCTGGTATGGAGGGAAGGTCTTATGAGGAAAGGCTGAGGGTCTTGAGGCTGTTTTCGTTAGAGAGAAGAAGGTTAAGAGGTGACTTGATAGAGACATACAAGATGATCAGAGGATTAGATAGGGTGGACAGTGAGAGCCTTTTTCCTCGGATGGTGATGGCTAGCACGAGGGGACATAGCTTTAAATTGAGGGGTGATAGATATAGGACAGATGTCAGAGGTAGGTTCTTTACTCAGAGTAGTAAGGGCGTGGAATGCCCTGCCTGCAAAAATAGTACGCTCACCAACTTTAAGGGCATTTAAATGGTCATTGGATAAACATATGGATGATAATGGAATAGTTTAGGTTAGATGGGCTTCAGATTGGTTTCACAGGTCGGCGCAACATCGAGGGCCGAAGGGCCTGTACTGCGCTGCAATGTTCTATGTTCTATGTGTGATCGTGTATAAATGAAATAACAGGGATGATTGTACAAGACAAAAAGTGATGGCGGTAGGGTAGCAAGATCAGAAGTGGATGCATGAGAGCTGAAATTGGCAGCATCAGGATCTGAAACAAAAATGGAAACAGTGATAATGACTGGAAAATGTCAAACTCAGTTTTAATTTTAAAAAGCTGATGATGAAATCCAAGGTTTTTTTCATTCATTCACAAGATTGGGGCAGCACTAGTTCTTTATTGCCCTTGAGGTGATGTGAGCTGCCTGCTTCAAACTTGGCAGTCTGAGAGTATAGGAATGCCCACAGTCCTGTCAGGAAGGGTGTTCCAGGATTTTCACCTAGTAACAGCGAAGGAATCTCAAGTCAGAATGGTGTGTGGTGGGAACTTGCAAGTCGTGGTGTTTCATGGTGCGCTGCTTCTAATGAGCACCACTCTGTCCTTTGCTCCCAGCTTACGTACTTGGGTCACAAATGGTTGTGACTGTGCTAAATAATTCAGTTCTGAGAAAGGGTCACCGCACCTGAAATGTTAACTCTGATTTTTCCTTCACAGATGCTGCCAGACCTGCTGAGCTTTTCTAGCAACTTCTAGATTTATTTGGGTTATCTGGTTGGCATGGATGAGTTGGATCAAAGGGTTTGTTTCCATGCTGTACATCTCTATGACTGTTTCCACCCCCTGCTTTCTTTCCTTCAGGGTTTTGGAGATACTTCCCGTTCAAGAATACCTCCCCTGGATCTGGTCATTCTCATCAAACTGTCTTGTGCTGGAGAAAGCTAGAGCCTGTTCACGAGCTGTTTAAGACAGATTTAAGGGCAGACCAAGAGCTGTGGGCATTTTGTGGTTCCTGTTCATAGATCGTAGAATCCCTACAGTGTGGAAACAGGCCATTCGGCCCAACAAGTCCACACCACCCCTCTGAAGAACATCCCACCCAGACATATTCTCCTACCCCTACATTTCCCTTGTCTAACCCACCTAATCTAAACATCCCTGGACACTCTGGGCAATTTCGCATGGCCAGTCCACCTAGCCTGCACATCATTGGACTGTGGGAGGACACCGGAACACCCGGAGGAAACCCACACAGACACTGGGAGAATGTGCGGAATTTGCACAGTCACCTGAGGCTGGAATCAAACTCGGGTCCCTGGCCCTGTGAGGCAGCAGTGCCAACCAATGAGCCACCGTGCCGTTCATTGAATGTCATCAGATTGGCTTATGTTACTGCTGCAGTTTTTGGGTGAGGCTGATGGAGTTAGTGAATTGTATTAGCCAATGATTGATCCAGCAGTTGCAGATCCTGGCATGTCATGAGTGATGTGAACACCTTATGGTCCCTCAAGAGTAATGGCATGTGCTCAATTCTGTTCCTAAGGCAAGTGTGCTGCCATGAGGTCTTGAATTTATCTCTCTGACAAAAATAAATTCTCATTATAACCAGACTGTGCCCTGGCCAATTCCCTCAGGAGGGCAATCCATTGATGGTTGCCTTCTTTGCCAGTCACCCCCTTTTAAGAGATTTGTGTGTGGTAATATAAACTGTGTAATTTGTGTATTTCAGTACCTTTTATGTTAGTTTGATGGCATATGGGGTTTTGAAATCTGTCTGAAGTTTAATGATGAGCTTTTAAGTGTTTCTGTAGCCATGAGAGTTCTTGTGGTCTAATCGGAGTTTATCACTGGGAGCAAAGTAAACAGTGTTGTATGTTAAACAGTTTAGAATGTCAGTGTTTATTTGTTTGGTTTTTCTCCCCTTTTTTGATTGGGGTAGCATCTGTAGCTTGAAGAAAGCTTTTGGGTTTCAGTTTGTCAGGTTTGCACAAGTCTTGCATGAAGCTAGATGTTGTTCAGTTGTTCCTATAGAAAGGAGGTAACATTACCTAACAGTTGTAATCAGTTTCAGTGTAAAGGGTAATTTTCCAAGTTCCAGACCAGAAGTGTTTGGTTAAAACCTTTTTAAGGAATTATGTGAAGCTGAAAAAGTCTAAACTCAGTTGTGTGAAGAATCGAGGAAGAAACTGAGACTCAGGACAGGGAATTGACACCATAGCTAGGTCAAACCCTCAGTGTGAAAAAGAAAGCAATTGTCTCTGGTGTTTGAGTATTGTAAAGAAGTGCCATTAAGATTTACGGGATTACATTTTATCATGTGTTTCGAAATCTTTGACTGATGTTATATGTAAATGGATGGCTTATTCTATTTTATAATTTCTTTTGTCTAATAAAGTTCTGCTTTATTGTTTAAAAACCATAAATCTGCAGCATTTGCGTGTTTTTGCTTTCACTGAAACAGTACTGTACTAAAACAAAAAAAAGTTAAGCCAAACTTTAATCTGGAATTTGACTTGCCCAGCAAAATCATCCACTCAGATCATAACGTCTATTCCTCCCAAATGCGGCACTGAATTTGAGGAGAATCATCATCTCTCTCTTTGAGACGCAGGGCGAGACTGAGGCTGGAGTAGAATGCTACGTTGGCCTTGATTATTGTTCTTCAGCTTGTGGCCCTATGCACTGCACTCTAAGTGAGAATGAGCCAAAGGGTCACGAGGCATTCTTTTATCCCAAGGGGCTCACTGAGGTGATGCAGTTTGGTTTTGCAATTGAAAACCATCACATTTCTCAGATTTAGCCTTCCAAAAGACACCTTGTTTTGTTTTGAACTGATCACCTCCTGCCAACTAATGTCATTGCACCAGAGCTTCTGGGCTGTGATAACAATGTGATATTCAGATCTGTTGCTACTGGGCTTGTCCATGATTAATTGATTGTTCTGGGCCCCAGACTTCATTTTGACGAGTGGAAGATGTTTGAGTTCTTTTAACGTGGGGTGGCTGTTGCACACGGAAAACTGTGATATTGGCAGATCAAAAATTTGGCAGGGATGCCAGACCTGATTGGAGATGAGGCCCTGCTGCATACAGTGACTCTCGTGCACAGGCACACGCTGTTGCCCAAGGCAGCTTGCAGTCCTTTGTGGTTTAGAATCAGGGTGGTGAGTGTGCTCTGTATCAGTCAGCCCCTATAAGATCAGCAAAGGCGCATTGCTAGTACGGAAGCATGCTTCACCAATGGCCAATGAGATCCTCCTCTTAAGCTAGATGGGTTTTTCTGACAATTGACAATGAGCTCATGGTCAGCATTAAATTCTTAATTACAGATTTTTTTTCTTTCTTTATTGCATTAATTCTTGAGGTCTTATTTCAAGCCCTTTGTTTGATAATCTTGCTGTGCTCCCGAGCCCCACCCCGTCCATCTAGCATCTCCCATGTCACCCATGTCCACCCACATAACATAAGCCACCAGGCCCATCTGCTTCTAGACTCTCCACCTGTGTTTTTGCTGACTCTGTGCTCACCTATTCTGGTGTTCTTTTGACCACCCCTTCTGTCTTCCAGCCAGTTTAAACTAATTTGAATAAAAACCAGAAGAACTGCAGATGCTGTAAATCAGGAACAAAAACAAAGTTGCTGGAAAAGCTCAGCAGGTCTGGCAGCATCTGGCAGAATGTTCTGAGGAAGGGTCACTGGACCCGAAACGTTAACTCTGTTTTCTCCTCCACAGATGCTGCCAGACCTGCTGAGCTTTTCCAGCAACTTTGTTTTTGTGAACTAATTTGAAACTTTGTCATGCACATCCAGCAAGTGTGGACACAATAATTCACAAGTCAGTAGTGGCTCTCCATCTCAAAATGCCAAAATTTCAAAGGCTCATTCCTCCCCATCTCACACCAAACTGAAAATGCAAATCTGTTTCTCCAGTGCTGCCATGTTGTCCTTCTCCCACTTAACCTTATTGTTTTCAGCCTCACTTTCAGCACTCCGACTCCCAAGTGCTGGAAATGTCTGTCTTAACCTCATTGCTCCTCTATTTTTTTTAAACTTCATTGAGATCTCTTGTTGAAAACCGAAGTTCTTAAACAAACTTCTAATAATTCGTCCTACCGCTTTCTCTCGTGTCAATTTTTGAGATTGAAGCACCTTGGGACCGACTGCTGTGAAAAATGCTATATAAAAGAATGTTGTCGCCATAAAGATTATTTTGGCAGCTTTTGTTTCAAAATTCTGTTTCCCGTGCATAATATCTCTGCAGTAATGTCAACATCCTTGGGGGAATTTTGTTTTCAATTTTCATAACACATAAAATGGATGTTGAGTTGGTCATTTCAAAATGCATCAACTTTCTGTCTCTAACTCTGCAGTCAGCAGAGAGCAATTAGCCAAAAAAGTCCAGCAGTTATGGCAAAAAGAAACAGGCTAGGGTAATGTGGAAAAATTGGGCCTTGGTGTGCACGTCATTGGTTATTGAGATAAACTACCAGAGCCAGACAGCATGAAAAACTGGGGTACAGGTAAGAGACAGAAACCTGATGTGAAACTCTCCCATCAATGTAAAGACTGCAGGATTTCTGAAACAAACATTTTTGAGGTAAAAGGTGAGATAAATATCAGATGAGCATTGGACTTGAGCAAGGCTTTGTGAGATCTAGTTAGATAACTTATTTGCTTGATCCTGAGTTGCTTTGGAACACTGCAGCATGCTGCATTGGAATTTTCTATGTCTTTGTGCCAGCAGTACACGTGGGAAATTAAAAAAAAACTTGTTTAAAATATGGATGAAACTCTGCTACATGGGTGCTGTGCAGTTTAATCGCCGAACAGCCACACTTGCTTTTGTTTGTCATGGAATTGACATGTGGGTAGAAACAGCATTACCCTTTTGGAAAGTTTCTTTTCATTCACAGGATGAGGGTGTTGCTAGCTACACCAGCATTTATTGCCCATTCCTAATTGCCCAGAGGATAGTTAAGAGTCAACCATATTGCTGTGGGTCTGAAGTCACATCTAGACTAGACCAGGTAAGGATGACCATTTCCCTCCATGAAGGATGTTAGTGAGCTAGATGGGTTTTTCTGACAATCGACAACTAGCTCATGGTCAGCATTAAATTCTTAATTACAGATTTTTTTTCTTTCTTTATTGAATTAAAACTTATAATTCTGCTGAAGCAGGATTTGAACCTGGGTCTCTGGATTAACAGCCCAGTGATAATAATTGAATGGAATGGCATAGTGGAAGATAAATGGGGTGGCAGGCAGGGTGTGAGGCCAGTGTATTTGGGGGCTGTACGATGATAGTATAAGTTGCCACACATCTGCAATTAAACTGCTTCGGAATGTTTTACTAGATAAGTGTTGATAGCTCCCAGAGTTTCAAGCTCCTAAATATGCTGTGCTCGATCTGTATGAACAATAGCTAGATAGTTTGAAACTTTGATTTTTGTCGTTGAAAAATAATATGGTCAGTTTGGTGCTTTCCTTGGACTTGGTTGTTTACATTACTAGGATCTCACAGGGGAAGCTTTAACCCAAAAATTCACATGTCCTCCAAATGAAGAAATTACAAACAAATACCTTTTTGTTTTTCATTGAATTTAATTTAATCTGTGCCAACTCAAATTACATCAGTTAACTAGCAAATGAAACTTGGTCACTTTCACTGAGAAGTTGACATAAGAAAGATATCCTCTTGCATAAAAACAGAAAGAAGGTCAGATGCTGTAAATCAGCAACAGAAGCAGAAGTTGCTGCAAAAGTTCAGCAGGTCTGGCAGCATCTGTGAAGTAAAATCAGAGTTAATGTTTCAGATCTATTCTGAGGAAGGGTCATCGAACCCAAAAAATTAACTCTGATTTTTCTTCACAGACGCTGCCAGACCTGCTGAGCTTTTCCAGCAACTTCTGTTTTTATACCCTCCTACATAACCTTAAACATTCCTTACACAAAAGTGGTAGTGGAAAATACACAGTTAAATAATGTGCTGTTTTTTGTTCAGGTGGTATAGATAAGATGTCTTATCTGACAAACAGCCTGCATCATCCAGTTTGTACCCTATTACAAGGCATTTCTACAACCCTCCTCTCCCATCTGTCATGCCAGTCCAGATGATGTAACTTTCCAGAACCTAGCTTCTTCTGGATGGCTGTTTTTGTTACTAGACTACTGTTGCTAGCAATGGCAGGTTTTCTCTTTTTTTTTTCTAATGCACTGAACTATTCACCTCACATTTTAATACCTCATTGAAATGCTTGATAACAAAACAAATCTTGAGTCATCCCAGTGCCACTTTCAGAACAAACCCAGAATGAAACTAAAAACCATGTCCCCTCCTCATTAACATACACAATGAGGTAACTCACCACCTAAAAACTCAAAGCTTGTGCAGCATCTGCAAGATATATGCCAGAAGTGCAATTAAATGCTTCTCACTTGCCTGGATGAGTGCAGTTGTAGCAACACTCAAGTCTGATGCCATCCAGGCCAAAACATCCCTCTTGATTGGCATCATATCCACAAACATTCACTCCGTCTATCAATGATGCTCAGTAGCAGTAGTATGCAGGATTCACAAGATGCACTGTAGAAATTCACCAAGGCTGCTCAGCATCTTCCAAAGTCATGACCATGACCAACTGGAAGGATAAGAGAGCAGACACTTGGATGCTCCACCATCTTCAACATTCCCTCTGAGTCACCTACCATCCTGACTTGGAAATGTATCACTGTTCCTGATATGGACTGCAATGGTTTGAGAAAACAGCTCACTGTCACCAATGGCAACCAGGGATGGAAAGTAATACTGACCCCAGCCAGCAGCACCCATATCACATACATAAATTTTTAAAAAGTTAAAGCAATACATCATTCCTTCATGTGAAAATCCAAGCTTCGAACCAAAATTAATTTTATTATGAACCTCCCTCCACATTCTTCCATGGGATGCGAGCATTACTGACAAATTGTCCCTCTAAGTTGTGTGACCGTGTAGCTGCTGGCCATCTCCATGCACATTAACCTGTGTGTTGATACGTTGGAGATACGTGCAGTGAAAAACATTGCAAGGGGAATATTGCTGACAGGACCAGCATTTGTTGCCCGTCCCTAATTGCTGTTGAATCAAATGGCTTACTTAACCTATCAACCACGCTGCTGCAGCTCTGGAATCGAATTAGGAAACAACCCAAATTAGAATAGCCAGTTTCCTTCCCTACAAAGGGCATTTGTGAATCAGGTGGGTTTTTATAAAGATAGATTACTGTTTCTTGGTCACTATCACTGAGATAAGTTTTGAATTCAGATTGGTTTGCTTTGATAATTTCATTCAAATTCCACCTGATGCCACAGTGGATTTTGTCTGCACAGTCTACAGAGCATTGTCCTGAGTCTTTGGATTACCTGTCCAGTGACGTCAGCACTATGCCACTGCATCAGATTGAAATGGAGAGTAAGACCAAAATCAAATGGTTCTCTAACAAAGTGCAAATTTATTTGCAGAGGACATCAAATGAAACTATACAGAAATGTCTTTGTGCAAATCAGAGATTGAGCACGTACACAAGGTTCTCTCATTAATGCTGAAAAATTTGGAGTGTCCAATATGGTGAGTCACACTTTTTGTCTATTTCTGAAGTTCCAGAATATATGAATTGAGATGTAGTTTTTAAACTGACTCATTTGAACATTAGTATAGTATTTCCTATAGGCAATACATTTCTTTTTTACTGTAATCTGATTTAAGAAAGACATCATTTTATAGGCTGGCACAGTGACAAGTGTCCTGAGTGCTGAGGCAGGACACATGGGTTCACGTCCCACCTGTTCCAGAGGTATGTAAGAACATTTCTGAACGGGTTAATTTGAAAGTATCTGGAAGGCCTGGGTCCAGAATTATTGTGTTAGGATCCACACCCCTGAGCTAGCGGTCCCAGGTTCAGGTTCCACCTGCGCCAGAGGTGCAAAATATTTAAAAACACAAGTTGGTGGGTGGTTAGCTCCTGTTTAGAGTGTGGTTCCAATAACGCCAAGGTCTTTGGTTCAGTTCACTATCCCAGCCAGTGCTATTGTTTTCCAATTGAAACTTAATTCTTGGCACTTTCATAAGAGCTCTGTGTTTATGTCAATATGTTTTGGGCCGTTGCAGCACAGTGATAGTGTCCCTACCTCTGAACCAGGCCACTTGGGTTCAAGTCCCACCACATCTCTCTGGAAAGAGAGAAATTAGGAAAATGTCAATTTTATAATTGCAGCTATTACAATAGCGTGTTTGGATCAGTAAGCTTCACATGGAATGAGAAATCATATCCAGAGACGCAGCCTGAGTGAGTATATAATTCGGGCAATTTGGAGGCATTGTTGGAATAGAACTGGTAAATCTTTATTTCTTTTTGATATTCAGTAGTCTAGTGATAAGATAGCTGACTGAGGGACAGTTATCTGACAATTACCTGAAGCCTGAATAGGATCTTGATAGGTGTTGATTACTGTTGAAGTTTAACTCCAGTGAGTCATCTCAACTCTACTTAAAAGAGGGCCTGTTGAAGGTGCACAGTCAGGAACAAGAGATCACATCCAGTGTGAGATGTTGCCTGAGTGAGTATATAATTCAGGGAATTTGGCAGTGTGGGTATTCAGTGCAGAGGAGAAGAGGTGCGTTTCGCTTGCTTTCTTTGGCTCATAATTTGTAAGGCCTTTTTAAACAGAGAAATTGAAGCCCAGGATTAGGGTCCAGTACAAAAGAGTGAAATCAGAGGTCATAGCTACTAATTGGACTATCTTGTATAGGTTACCCTCCTATTGAAGGTAAATAGGGAAAATATTTACAAGTTACAAACTAAAAGACCTGTAGGACATTTTAGAAATCAAATTAAAAACAAAGTAAATAAAATAGAGATAACAAGGTGTAGAGCTGGATGAACACAGCAGGCCAAGCAGCATCAGAGGAGCAGGAAAGTTGATGTTTTGGGTCTGGACCCTTCTTCAGAAATGAATAAATAAAATAGAGATGCAGGGCCAGGCAATGTGTTGTATCTACATGATGTGGGAGCTGGTGGATCTCACTGTGGTTCATAGTGACCAAATCTGTAGTAAGTGTTGGTTTCTTGAGGAACTCCGTTTCAGAGTTGATGAGCTGGAGTCTGAGCTTCGAACAGTGCAACACATTTGGTAGGGATAGATTTACATGAATGCTGTGTTTCAGGAGGCAAGCACGCCAGTTAGATTAACTACTTCATTTGCTCAGTGGTTAGGGATAGAAGGGTGTGCCTATGAGCAAGGCAGGTAGAGGGATCCAAGAGGTAGTGCTGAAGGAGCCTCAGCCCTTGAGCTTGTCTAACAGGTTTGAAATTCTTGTGTGGATGAGGGTCTGTAGGGAGGATCAGCAAACAGACCATGGCACTGTTACGGGGAGCCATTAAAGCATGGGGAGAAAAGAGGAATGTATTTGTAATTGGGATAGTGTAGTCAGGGGAAACAACCCTATTCTCTGTGGCCAGGATCAAGAGTCCTGTAGATTGTCTTGCTGCATGGTGCCTGGGTTTGGTATATCTCATCTGGACTGTAGAGGAACTTGGAGTGGTGGAGAAGATCCAGTTGTTATGGCCCTCATAGGTATTAACAATATAGATAGAAAGAGGAAGGAGGTTTGGTTGAGGGAATATGAGCAGGTAGGAGCTAAATTTAAAAGCAGAACCGAAAAGGTCATAATCTCCAGATTTCTACGAGACTCGAGCAAATTGGCACTTGGTGAACAGGATTAAAGAGGTACATGCATGGCTTAGAGGTTGGTATGGGAGAAATCGGTTCAAATTCACGGGACATTGACACCAGTACTGGGAAAGGAGGCAGCTGTCCTGATGAGACAGGCTCCACCTGAGTCATGCTGGGACCAGAGCCCTAGCGTGTTATGGTAAAAGTTAAAGGAGGGGAGGGCTCAACAGGGGTTAGTAAGGTTTTCCAGAACCAGTAATAGCGCAAAGTATGGAAAAGATCAGGGACCTAACAGGCACAGCAGATATGAGGTCAAGCACGAAAAGGGGGGTAATCAACAATGGACCGAGGGTGTTGTGCTTGAATGCACACAGTCCACAAAAACAAGGTAAATGAGCTTACAGCGCAGCTTGAAATTGGAAGATATAATGTTGTGGGTATACAGGCACGGCTACAAGGGGATAAGAGCTGGGAGCTAAATATCCAAAGATACACGACCTATCTAAAGGACAGGCAGCTGGGCAGAGGAGGTGTGATTGCCTTCTTAGTAAGAAATTAAATTAAATAGCACGAAGTAACATGGAATCAGAAGGGTTAGAATCCGTGTGGGGCAGGGTTGAGGAGCTGCAAAAGATAAAAGACTCTGATTTGAAATTGTGTACAGGCCTCTGAGCAGTAGTCAGGATGAGGAGAAGAAAATAAACCAAGAGATAGAAAAGGCATGTAAAATATTACAATAATCATAGGGCCTTCAATATGCAGGTGGACTGGGTTAAATCAGGGTGGTAGGGAATCTCGAGACAAGGAATTTGTGGAACGTGTACGAAATGATTTCTTGGAGTAGTTTGTGGTAGAGCCACAGGCATTTCTGGACTTGGTGATATGTAATGAGGCAAACTTGAACAGGGAGATGAAAGTGAAAGAATCCGTATGGGGCAGTGACCATAATATGATAGAATTCAACCTGTAGTTTGAGAGGTAGAAGCTGGAATCAGATGTAATGCTATTATAATTGAGTAAACGTAACTACACGGACATGAAGGATGAGCTGGCCACAGTTGATTAGAAGGGGAGCCTAGCAGGGAAGACGGTAGAGCAGCAATGGCAGGGGTTTCTGGGAGTAATTCGAGAGGCACGGCAAAAATTCATCCCAAGGTAGAAGAAACATACTAAGGGGAGGACAAGACAACCGTGGCTGACGAGAAGTCAGGGACAGCACAAAAGCAGACAATGTGGTGAAAATTACTTGGAAACCAGAGGTAGGGAAGCCATTAAAAACCAGCAAAGGATAGTGATAAAGGCAGTAAGGGAGGAAAAAATAAATATGAGGATAAGTTAGTTAGTAATGTAAAAAAAGATTGCAAGAGTATTTTGGATATATAAAAGGTAAGAGGGAGGCAAGATTGGATATTGGACTGCTGGAAAATGAGGTTGAAAAAGTATGGGGAGCAAAGAAATGGTGGAGGAACTGAATAGGTACATACATCAGTTTTCACAGTGGAAGGCAGCAGCATCATACCAGAACTTCGAGAGTCGGGGGCAGAAGTGAATGTGGTGCCTATCGCTAAGGAGAAGGTGCTGGGGAAGCTGAAAGGTCTGAAGGTGGATGACAAAGCCTCAGAATTCTGACAAAGATAAGTGAGATTATAGAAGCATTGGTGATATTTGAGGAATCACTGAGTCAGGGAGGGTCCCAGAGGACAGGAAAATGACTAATGTAACACTCCTGTTTAAGAAGGCAGGGAGGCAGAAAACAGGAGACTATAGGCCACTTAGCTTTATCCCAGTAGTTAGTAAAATTTTAGAGCCTATTATTAAGGATGAGATTGCAGAGCACTTGGAAGTGCGTTGGAAAATAGAGTTGAATCAGTGCAGTTTTGTCAAGGGCAGGTCATGCCTGACATGTCGGTTAGAATTCTTTGAGGAAGTAATGAGCAAGTTAGACAAGGAGAGCCAGTGGACATGATCTGTTTGAATATCAAGAAGGCCTTTGACAAGATGCCACACAGAAGGCTGCTAAATAAAGCAAGAGTCCTAGGTGTTAGGAGCAAGATACTGGCATGGGTAGAGGATTGACTGACAGGCAGATGTGGGAATCCTTTTTCAGGTTGGCAGCCGGTGACTCGTGGAACCCTGCAGTGTCTGTATTGGGACCCCAACTATCCATATTCAATGTTAACGATCTGGACAAAGGAACTGAGGGCATTGTTGCTAAGTTTACAGATGACACAAGGATAGGTGGAGGGACAAGTAGGGTTCAGCAAGTTGGAAGGCTGTAGAGGGACTTGGACAGGCCAGAGAGTGGGCAAAGAAGTGGCAGATAGAATACAATATGTTAAAGTGTGAGGTTATTCATTTTTTTGGTTCGGTAGAGGCATGAGCTACTTTCTAAATGGGAAAAGACTGTTAAAAGCTAAAACACAAAGGGATTTGCAAATCCTGATGTGGGATTCCTTTACAGTTAACATATAGGTTCAGTTGGCAGTTAGGAAGGCAAATGCAATGTTCACATTCATTTTAAGAGTGCTAGAATACAAGAACAGGAATGTACTGCTGAGGCTGTATAAGGCTATGGTCAAACCGCATTTCCAACAATGTGAGCAGTTTTTGACTCTGTATCTAAGGAATGATGTGCTGGCATTGGATGGGGTCCAAAGGAGGTTTACAAGAATGATCCTGGTTTGAAGGGTCTTGCCCTATGAGGGTCAAATATTTCTGGCTCTAGTGGTGCAGTTGTGTCCCTACCTCTGAGCCAGGAGACCTGGGTTTACATCCCTACCTGCTCCAAAGGGGTATATTAATAACCTGGAACAGGTTGATTAGAAAATACACGCAAGGCCAGTATAGTGGGATAAGGTGAGTTGCAGAGACCCAGCACCGACACAGTGGATCAAATGGCCACCTTCTGTGCTGTAACTATTCTTTAAATACATGCTGTTTGGCCTTTGCTATATTATATGTAACATCCATGAATTTGTTCCTTTTAATTTATATTTTAGCTTGGAATTGATGAAAGAACCAATTTCAACAAAATGTGATCATCGGTTCTGTCGGTAAGTTACCTGTCAATTTTTAAAAATTATTTCTGATGATTTATTCCTGAGAGTTGCTGTCAATAGTTTTCTAAAATGGTTGACAAGCCTTAATGGTTCTCTGGCATTACTGCGTGGTAAGTTCTGCTTCTACAGATGTCTGGGTGATGTTGATACTTTGTTTCAGATGTTAACTGCCAGTGAGCCAGCTGTAGTTCCTAGCAGTTTGCCTCAAATGCGTTCCAGGTCTCTAGCTCAAAAATAAAAGCTGCTGCTCTACTGCAACTCTAAGGTAGTGTTTGTCCCCGTATTTTGTGTGAGACATTAAACTAAGGCCTTGAAGAAGAGTAGATGGTGTTATGCCTGGCGTTCTAAAGTTGCCACAGTCCCAGAGGACCATAGGGCTGCTCTCTCATTAGACAGGAAAGACTGGTGGTGAGTTTAACCTGAAGCTCACCATGCCTCAGATGAGGGGAGTCTTTCATGGTCACCTCAGCCAGTGCAGTAATTGAACCCACGTCTGTTGATGTCAGTCTGCATCTCAAACTAGCCATCCAACCAATAATTATCACTTCATCAACAAAACAAAAAAAAAACAGAATCTGATAATTGCATTGTAGGACATTGCCGTGTGCAAATTTACCACATTCCAGCAATACAGAAGACCTGTGTAATGCTTTGGAACATTTTGTGACCGTGAAAAGCACTAAATGTTTCCAAATCTTTTCATGTGTTTAATATCAGACAAGCACACAAATAAATAGCAGTAACTTATACAATTTGCTTTCACAGTAGAAAGATATCTAATAGCTTGTAAAATTAATTGCTTATGGACTAATCCTCCTTTAATTTGAGCAATTCACTTAAAGCAAATGCGGAGGTTCCAGTTCAGACATATCTATTGCCAGCAGCTGTTTTTTCTTTTAATTGAGTACCTGTCATTTCAATTTTATTTTGCAGTATTATACAAATCTGAATAATAAAGGATTTCCTTGTTTAAAATGTAAAAGTTCATACCATAACACGTGTTGATAAACTCGGCTGCTTAACGACAAAAAAAAGACGAGTCTAAATGTTTGATTTCAAAAGTGCTAAATTATTGGAATTTGCAAAAACCTTGCCCCTCCAATGTGGCACTTTGTAACATGTAAAACAGCTGGCTGTAGCCTAAGGCTTGGATGCTTTTTTTTTGATGTTTATATGGGATATGGGTGTTTCTCGCTAGGTGACATTTATTGCCTATTCCTGAATACCATGAGGGCAGTTAAGATCTGGAGTCACATGTAGGCCAGGCTGGGTAAAATGGCTGATTTTTTTTTTTTCCATAGTGAACATTTAGTGAACCAGGTGAGTTTTTACAACAATTGTTAATGAATTTGCTAACCAATGAAAGACAGTGTTGGAATAAAGGTGTCATTTTACTGATGGGAGTCTATAACTAGTGGAATACCACAGGGATCAGCGCTGGGCCATTATTATATACAAAAAATGTTTAATGACTTGGATGATGTAAGTAAATGTACTATTTGCCAAGTTTGCAGACAATGCAAAAATAGGTTGGAAGGCAAGTAGTGAGAATGGCAGAAGTTCACAGAGGAATGTAGACATGTTGGGCAAATGGACAAAAATTTGGCAAATAGAAAATGATGTGGGAAAATCTGAGGTTATATACTTTTGCAGGAAGAATACCAGACCTGAATATTATTGAAATGGGGAAAGATTGCAGAAAGCTATAGCCTAGAGAGATTCAGAAGGTCCTGGTCCATGAATCACAAGGACGTAGCATTCAAGTTCAGTTGGTAGTAGGGAAGGCAAATGGACTGTTGGCACTTCTTTCAAAGGGACTAGACTATAAAAATAAGGAGGCCAAGCTAAAACTTTCCAAGGCATTAGTCAGACTATAACTGGAATACTGTGAAAGCCTAAGCCCCTTATTTAAAGAAAGCTATATTAACTGTAGAGGCAATCCAGAGAAGGTTAACAAAGTTGATCTTAGGTATGGAGGGATTTTTTGTTAGAAAAAGTTGAGTAGGTTGGGCTTGTACTCATTGCTATTTATGAGAATGATCTGAGACCTCATTGAAACACAAAAGATTCTTGGGGGCCTTGAAAGGGTAGGTGCACAGTTTTGTTTGTCTTTGTGGGCAAATCTGGCAACAAAGGGCATATTCTCAGAGTAAGAAGTCACCCATTTAAGACTGAGATGAGGAAGAATTTTCTTCTGTCCGCGGCTGATGAATCTGTGGAATTCTTTTCCACAGAGGGCTGTCAAGGATGAGGTAGACTGATTTTTAATCAGTAAGGGAAATGAGGTTACAGGGAATTAAGTGGCAGAGGAATGGAGTTAACGATTACAGATCAGCCATGATTTCATTGAACAGCAGTGTGTGGACTCAATGAGCCAAATGGCTGACTTCTTCTGCTACCCATTATGGTCTTATGGTAAACTAATTAACTAGGCTAGTTTTTTTTATTCCAGATTTTTATTGAATTTGAGTTTTACCGTCTGTCATGGTGGAATTTGGATCTATGTGCTTGGGGTTTTGGATTATTATTTCAATGACATAACCACTTTGTCATGATCCCTCTCTCACACTAGATGCTTCAGAACCCATAAATGATAAAGTAAAAACCATAGTTTAGATATGATTCATAAGCTAAGTACAAAGTAAAAGCATATGACCCATTACAATTGAGAGCAGCTTTTTAAACCAAAGGACATACAGATGGAAAGCTGATCTTTCTAATTCACGGCTGCAGCATTTTGCTGCCCTGTCAAAGTGTTAAGAAACTGTACCCCTTGTCATCTTCGATTTTCCATTGAAAAGAACAGCTGACTGTCAAGTTATGCCTCTGCCCCCAAGCACCCATTAATATATTTTATTTCAAAGGGCTTGTATTTTACCCAATATCAATTCCTTGATCAGACACTTCAAACCAATGAATATACGACAGATACCCAGGTGGTTAGGACACCGACCTTGTACCTCTCCCATACACGTCACTTTAGTTTTTTCATGCTGCAGGTCATTTATTTGCTCTTGCCACACACTTAGGGGAGTACAGGATGCACTTGTCAGGGATGTCAGATTGGAAGTTTGAGTCAGGTTTTTTCACATTACTGTTTATTATTTTCTTCAGAGAGAAAGTAAACAAATTATCTGCAGGGTAGCTTTATGCTATGCCTGCCAGTTCCATAACTGTTCTATAGTACTTAGGAAAGATAACATCTTATTAAGGTACCAGTTCTTCCAAGTTGCACCTTGTCTCCAACTGATTTTGGTAACATGTATCTATAGTTAATTCCACCACCCACTATACACACACACACGCACGCACGCTTGTGAGCAGTGGTACCGGACATACCAGCATTTACAAGTTTTCATCTTAATTTTTGATTGCTCACAGTACCAGTGGAGACAACTGACAGTGAATCAGAATTTGGGACTATCTGTACATCATGTGTGTTCTCCATTGACAATTTACTAATGGTGCAATGATCCATGCTAGTTAATAAAACATTGTTACCTTTTGTCCAGTTGAGTTTTAAAAATATTTCTCTTACGTCTTTTGTGAAGGTTCTGTATATTCAAGCTTTTTGGGACGAAAAATACAATACCGTGCCCACTTTGTAAGAACGTAATTACCAAGAGGTAGGTTGGTACCAAGGTAACTAATGTATTGTTTTAGTTGATGTTCATGTACCATTTTGAAGAGCGTGCTGTCCAGACCAAAAACAAAATGATCTTCACGAGATCTCGTGCATCGGTATTTATTGGATTGTGCCAGTCAGAATTATACTCCAATTAAACTTGTCTTGGTTGTACAGTTGTCTGCTCCATGTTTGCATTCATCTTGGCTCATTCAATATCCTCCAAGGACACTGCTGCACACAAGGTTCAATCATTATCGTTCTCTTGGTTTTCCTGTTTGGTTTTTCATTTAATTGGTACTTTTTTACTAACAACAACAACAACAGCTTACATTTTTAGTAAAACATGCAAATACAGTTTCAGATTGATAACCATCTGCAACTGATTTGGAAATGTGTATCTATAGTTACTCCCCACTCCCCACCTTCCACTCCCCATCCACCCACAACAGTATGTGTGTTTTCAGGAATTGAGTTTATATTCAGTGAACTAAGATTTCAGATGCTGCAGCTGCACCTTATTCAAGGGTGTTTGTATCAAAATTTGGGTTTCCAAAGTTAGGGGGTTGAAAGTGAATTTCAATGTTTATTCAGAAATGTAATATATAATGGGGGCAAATAGCCAGTAAGGCAACATTTGTATGCTTTAATCAGTGCTGTATCTGGACTGGGCACTCTTTAGACAGGTAACAAATGCATTAACAAAAACAGAAATTGCTGGAAAATCTCAGCAGGTCCAGCAGCATGTGCGAAGAGAAATCGGAGTTAACGTTTCAGGTCCAGTGAGCCTTCTTCAGAACTTGTCCAGAACAAATATTAAGCTTGTGGATTACGTTTGTTCAAGAAGGTGACTCTCATTCACCTTCTCAAGCATAATTGGGGATGGGCAATAAATGCTAAGTTTACTAGCAACATTCATTTTTATGGAAGATTAGCAAAAACAAACTGTTTAAATTCAGCTATCTGTATGTTGCATTGTGGAGATACACCAGTTTTGGAGTGATTCGGTTATGCACATTGCTAGCAATTTTGTTGGGCTATTATGTAAATTCATAGCATTCATTTACTTCTCAAAATACAAAATAAGATTAAAGAAAACTCTTGAAGGGTCACAGAATTGTGTGTTTTAGTTGATCAGCGAGTTGTAATGAAGGCAGTGCTGTACTTGATGTAACGGTGTGTTGTCAGGTGTGTTTTTTTTACTTGCTTCTGCTGGGCAATGTGTCATGTCATGATTATGAATAATGACAGATCATGATTTGGCATCCACTGGCTGGAAACATGAATTGACTTTGTTAAAAAACCGACTTTTTAAAAATTCTGACACTAAAGGTGACTTAAGCTTGGAGCTAAAGGTGGCCACACCAGTTTGCATCACTGTACAGTTACATTCCATTCCAGTAAAATAAGAACAGCATGTCTGCAAAGATTCATCAAGGACAGTGTCTTGGGGAATATCATGAGCCACACATCCTGTACATTTTAGTTAGGCATCCACGCAATCTGCTGGGTTAATCAGGCTGTTAAGCCTAATCACTTGAACAGTAAGGGCCTATCTCAGATGAGTATTCCCACAAGTGAACTGGTCAAAGTTGCAAGGGGGCATGTACCAATGTTAACCATGTTTGAATGACTGGATGATGTTCATGGGATAATCCAATCTTTTGTGTGTTTTAAGCTGCTGCATCTCTGTGACAAGAGGATATTCAGATCACACAGTGAAAAGAGAAAACCTTGACTAGGGTCCGTCTTTTCCTCACTTTCTTTGAATCCACCTGAAACCTTCAAATTCTTTGTTTGCTGACTATGATCATTATGCGGTACTAAAGGCAGAGACTTTGTGGTAAAAGTCGCTTGACTCTTCTGTTTCCATAGTAACAGCCAGATCAGTCATCTGATCCTTTTCAATTGGAAGCAAAGTCACAAGACTGCCAAATTCAGCCTGAAGCCAGTTGAGTCAAAAAACTAAAAACTGTATGTTCATTTTACTTTTCACGGACTATAATTTGACCAAGTTGCCCTTCCCCACAGAAATCTATTTGAATGTGTGAACTTCAAATGTGTATGGGAATGGCAGAGCATATTTGATTATGTTACTTAGATTGGTCTAAGTATAATGAAGCTGAACTCTTTCTTGAGCATAACAAATAAAACTTGTGCAATTTTTGGTTTTTGTGATAAACTGAAGTATCCACTGTTGGCAAGAAATTATTTTCAAAGCATGATCCTTTGCAGTCAACAATGTATGAGAAAAGAGGGAAGCCATTTGACCCCTCTTCATTTGATTGTAAAAAGAGCACTGATTGTGATTTGATGGAGATGGGTAATGCTTAGTTTATACCTACCATTTAAACACATATCTACTTTTGCTCTACATTTTAGAAGTCTGCAGGAAAGCACACGCTTTAAACAACTTACAGAGGGTATTATGAAAATGATCCATGCCTTTCAATTGGATACAGGTTATGAGTGTGAGTATGTAAACTGCTTTGCTTCTTTTGCGGTCATGTTGCATTTCACACCATACAACATTTTATAAAGTGTATTTGGTGGGGGGAGTTCTCCTGAAGTGTATTTTAGAGAGTGATTGCTTGCAGATGTGCAAGTTATTAGCTATTGGATAATGGACAGGAAAATATCCAAAAGTTGGAACAAATTTAAACGGACCTGAACCATAAGACTAAATGTGGGAATAAAAGCAGATCATGTGATATTCCCATACATGTAATGCTGCCCATAGCATAGTGACTATAAGTAGCTTGGCACAATGTATGTTGATGTCCCAGGTTGGTTTTCCTCTGTAATGAATTTTGGCAACTCTAAGAATAAGTTAGTGTTTTGAATTGAAGTTATGGCAGCACAGTGGTCCTGAACTTGAGTGTATGGACATGAAACCAGTGACTCCAGACCAAGAACAATGTGGTTGACTCTTCAGTACCATCTGAAATGGCCCAGCAAGCCCCTTAATTGTATCAAACTGCTGCAAAGTCTTAAAAAAAGGAACGAAACTGGACTGACCAACTGACATTGACCTAGCTACCAGAAATGACAACAAAAAGCACGAGTTTGTCGACCTTGCACAGTTGCCCGTACCAATATCTGGGGGCTTGAGCCAAAAATGGGAAATCTGTCCTGCAGATTAGTCGAGCAGCAGCCTGACTTTGACTTAGAATTCTACCTTAAACACAATGTCCCAGACACCACCGTCACCATCCTTATGTATGTTTGTCCCACTAGTAGGGCATAGGATATGGTCAGTAATGGAGCTCTTAATGTTAATTCTGGACCCATGAAATCTGATTGTAACAAAGCAAACATGGGCAAAGAAATTTCCAACTTTTTACTTGACTGATGAATCAGTACCCTTTTGTGTTGAACGTATCCTTGACGGAAGCACTGAGGGCGGAAAGGGCACAATGTAGTCAGGGTGGGGTGCTTCAATTTCATTACCAGCAAAATTTGGTAGCACCACTACTGACTGAGCTGGCCGTGATCTAAATGACATTATTTGGGAGACTGATCCTGCAGGAGGTATTATGAGAACCAAAGTAATGAAACAACTTGACCTTGTCCTCACCAGTCTACCTGTCGCAGTGCACCAAACTAAATGATTCCATAACCAATGAATCTTAAGAAATAGGAGCAGGATTAGGCCATCTGGCCCTGCAAGCCTGCTGTGCCATTCAGTAGGATCCTGGCTGATCTTTTCATGGACTCGGCTCCATTTATCTGCCTACTCACCATAACCCTTAATTCCTTTACTGTTCAAAAATCTATCTATCTTTGCCTTAAAAACATTCAATGAAGTAGTTTTAAATGCTTCACTGGACAAGGAATTCCACAGATTCACCAACTTTTTGGTAAAGAATTCCCCCTCAACTCAGTCCCAAATATGCTCCCCCTTATTTTGAGGCTATGCACTCTAGTTCTAGTTTCACCTGCCAGTAGAAACAACCTCCCTGCTTCTACCTTGTCTATTCCCTTATTAATTTTATATGTTTCTATAAGGTGCCCCTGCATTCTTCTAAATTCCCATGAGTATAGTCCCAGTCTACTCAATCGCACCTTATAAGCCAACCCCGTCAAGTCTGGAATCAACCTAGTGTATCTCCTCTGCACCCCTTCCAGTGCCAGTACATCCTTTCTCAAGTAAGAAGACCAAAACTGTATGCAGTACACATCGGATCTAAGCCCTGCATTTCTGCCGCATCCAGTCATGAATGATGGTGAACAATTAAACAACTAACGGGAATTATTATTAATGAGGGAGCCCAGCACAGTGCAAAGACGCCCATGCCTTGACTGTGGGTGGTGGAGTGGTGGTGGTGGTGGTGGTGATGAACTGGTAGTTGACAATGGAGCCCAGAGAGAGGGAAAGAAAGTTAGGCAGGCAAGGGATGGTTCATAGCAAGCTGGGGAAGAACAGAAGCTGATGATTGGGACAATGGGTAGATGAAATGAGTTGATTGTGCTGAAAACAGCCCACGTCATGGCAGGGCCTGGGGTGTGGGGATGGGTCAAGGTCATGGAAGGTGGTGTTCTGGCTCTAAAATTATTGAACTCAATATTGAGTCCTGAAGGCTGCAAGGTCCTTAAGTAGAAAATGAGATGCTGTTCTTGTATCTTGTGCTGAGCTTCACTAGAACACTGAAGCAGGCCAAAGGCAGAAATGTTGGCTAGGAAACACAGTGGTGTGCTGAAGTGGCAGGCAACTAGAAGCTCAGCTATTTTGAGGGACAGACGTAGGTGTTCTATAAAGGGGTAACCACCAGTTTTCATTTCCTCTCCCCATTGCCGAGGAGACTACATTGTGAAAAATGAATACAGTAGACTAGATTAAATGAAGTGCAGATAAATTGCTGCCTCTACTGGAAGGTGTGTCTGGAACCTTGAAAAGCGAGGAGTGAAGAGGTAGAAGGGCAAGTGTTGCACCATCCGTGATTACATGGGAAGGTGCTGTGGGGAGATGTTGGGAGTTGAGGTATTGGGAGTGACAGAGGAGTGCACCAGGGTGTCCTGGAGGGGAGAGTCCCTCCAAAATGCTGACAAGGGAGGGTAAGGGAATACACCTGGTCGTGGCATCCTGCTGCATGTGGGTGAAATGCCAGCTTATGATCCTTGGATGCAGATGCTTGGGGGGGGGAAAAAGAAAACCGCCCCCCCCCCCCCCCTCCCCGGGGGATGTTGTGGGAGGGAAGAGAAGAGTGTTGGCAGAAGTGCGGGAAATGGGTCAGACACTACTGAAGGTCCTGTTAACTGTGATGCCAGGGAATCCTCAGTTGAGGAAAAAAATGGGCATTTGAGGCCCCTTGTGGAAGGTGGCATCACCAGAATAGTCGGAGAAGGAGAAACAAGGAGAATGGAAAGGAGTCCTTACAGTAAGCAGGAAGTGAGGATGTGTAGACAATGTTACTGTAGGAGTTGGTGGTTTTGTAGCAGAATTCCCCAATTTAGACCGAGATTTACAGAGAGCCTGGGCCGTTCATAGAAAATTACTATTTATTACAAAAAATAGATTCTCACTACAGATAAACAATTATGAAACTTCGATATACAAGTCTAATAAATCTTCCGTATGCAGACACATACAGGATAAAAGACACGAATGTTATGGATGGAGGGAAAGACTGGGAAGGCAGCTCAATGGTCACAATCTACTTCTGCTATGCTTTATGGTCTTATTAAAATGATGTGCTCCACATTGCTGCTTAGATTGCTTAATTGTTTCAAAAAATTGGTGGTTTAAATATTTTAGTATTAATTATTTTTAAGAATGGGTGTTTTCAAATCAAGCTTTTAAAATTGTTATCAGGAGCTGATCTTGAGTAATGCATTTAAAAATAATTCAAGTTATCCCTCTTTAACCGTTAGATACCCTTGCAGCTTTTACAAAATGGAATAAAAACTCTATCTGTTTTAAAATTAGTGAATGAATGTGTAAATATATAGAATAATAAATGAAAAATTTGGATTACTTATGATCTTGCATGTTTTTTTAATAGTTTCCATAGACAACACACCAAATAAGACCCCAACTGAGATCAGTGCTTACAGAGACTTATGGCAGGATGACACTCGGGCTTGGAGCGACAATACACCGCAAAACATTACAGCTACTGGGATCTCCAAAAATCGCACTTTGGTACTACAACAGCTTGTTCCATACTCTGTGTTGATTAAAAAAATTGCCGGAGGAGTGCATCTCGCGTGAATGTTGTGAATTGTTTTTTAACCTCTGTTCCAGGTAATATTTTTGCAGTAGACATTGCTGGATGTGTGATTTGATAACCCCTGGGGCAATAGTCGGCAAGGGGTTTCTGATATCTTGAACATTAATTTTCGTTGACAAGGTGGACCATTAGATCTAAGGATAAAGAGACAAACTGACCAAGTCCAGAGAAGGAAGTCTGAATAAGCGTTCAGTTATATGCAAACAAAACAGTTTTTAAACATCATCTTGGAGCAGTTTGGTACCTAGCAAAGATGAGACGTCGCAGTTTTGAGTTCCATTTCTAGTTTTGATATGTTAAGACCGTAAAACATGCATCAATAGCAAGTTATAAAATGAAATTCCCGCCCTAAATGGCTGAAATATTCATTTGTTTTTACTGTACAAATCCAGAAGTCCAGCAATGCCTTGACGTTTGTGAGGAGTTCGACAACTAAGATGCAGCGTGTCCAGTAATTTATGGCTGCTCTCAGTTCAGAGCGTATCTCTTCCTTCTTGCAATTTTTTAAAATGTGCTGTGGTGGTGGATGTTGTGACTTTGCTGTTCTTTTTCCAGTTAGTTATGAGTCATTTTTACTTTTTTTTTCCCTCCGTTTCACAATTCCATAAATACTTAACTTGCTTGTATGCTCTGAACATGAGATTGGTAAACTAAGGAAAAGACGTTTGCTTTTTAAACAAATAGCTAACCAAATGTGCTTAAGGTGATGATTCAAAGCTGAAATTTTTTATTGCCCATTGTTTAAAATCTTGGATTTCAAAATGAGGTTGCAGCTATGAGTATTTTAACAGAGCATGATATCAATCTTTAAGGAAACTTTAAAATGTTAAAACGTTTTTTATTCATTTTGTGGGATGTGGGCATCGCTGGCTTGTCAACATTTCTTGCCCATTCCTCGTTGCCCTTGAAAAGGTGGTGGTGGTGAGCTGCCTTCTTGAACTGCTGCAGTCCACCTGCTGTAAGTTGACCCTCAATGCCATTAGGGTGGGAATTCCAGGATTTTGACCCAGCAACAGTGAAGGAACAGCGATACATTTCCAAGTCAGGATGGGGAGTGGCTTAGAGGGGAACCTGGAGATGGTGGTGTTCCCATATGTCTGCTGCCCTTGTCCTTATGGATGGAAGTGGTCGTGGGTTTGGAAGGTGCTGTCTGAGGATCTTGGGTGAATTTCTGCGGTGCATCTTGTAGGTAGTACACACTGCTGCTACTGAGCTTCGGTGGTGGATGGAGTGAATGCTTGTGGATGTAGTGCCAATCAAGCAGGCTACTTTGTCCTCAATGGTGTCAAGCTTCTTGAGTGTTGTTGGGGCTGCACTCATCCAGGCAAGTGGGGAGTGTTCCATCACACTCCTGACTTATGCCTTGTAGATGGTGGACAGGCTTTGAGGAGTCAGGAGGTGAGTTACTCGCCGTAGCTTCTGACCTGCTCTTGTAGCCACAGTGTTTGTGGTGAGTCCAGTTGAGTTTCTGGTCAATGATAACCCCCTCAGGATGTTGATAGTGGGGGATCAGTGATGGTAACACCATTGAGTGTCAAGGGGCGGTGGTTAGATTGTCTGGTATTTGTGTGGCGTGAATATCACTTGCCACTTGTCAGTGTGAACCTGGATATTGCCCAGATCTTGATGCATTTGAACATGGACTGCATCAGTATTTGAGGAGTCACGAATGGTGCTGAACATTGTGCAAACACCGGTGAACATCCCCACTTCTGACCTTATGGAGGGAAGGTCGTTGATGAAGCAGCTGAAGATGGTTGGGCCGAGGACACTACCCTGAGGAACTCTTGCAGAGATGCCCTGGAGCTGAGCTAATTGACCTCCAACAACCACGACCATCTTCCTATGTCTAAGGTTTTGGAGTAGATTTGTAGCTCGGGTTGTGGGTGTTGAGGTGGTTGAGGTTGGTTGGCTCGCCGAGCTGGTTTCTTGTTTCGCAGACGTTTCGTTACCATGCTGGTACCAGGCATTCCCGCCTGGTTTTTAAACTCTAGGGTCCGTTGAGATGGATTGCTTCACTTCCGGTTTTCCTTCGTAGTGGAATGTATATGGGGTCGAGTTCAATGTTTTTATTAATAACATGCTTTGTGGAGTGCCATGCTTCTAGGAATTCTCGTGCCTGTCTCTGCCTAGCCTGTCCCAGGATCTTGGTGTTGTCCCATCGAAATGGTAGTTTTCCTTGTCCATGTGGATTGAGATTGAAAGCCAGAGTTTAAAAACCAGGCAGGAAAACATACCAACACTTCATTGGAGGCTGCACCGAGGATGTTACCAAGCATGGTAACGAAACGTCTGCGAAACAAGAAACCAGCTTGGCGAGCCAACCAACCCCAACAACCTCAACATCTTCCTATGTGTCAGGTATGACTGCAACCACCAGAGAGCTTGCCCCGATACCTATTGATTCCAGTTTTGCTAGGGCTCCTTGATGTCACACTCGGTCGAATGCAGCCCTGATGTCAAGGGCTTTCACTCTTGCCTCACCTCTGAAATTCAGCTATTTTTTCCATGTTTGAACCAAGGCTGTAATGAGATCAGGAGCTGAGTGGCCCTGGCGGAATCCAAACTGGGCATCACTGAGCAGGTTATTGCTGTGCAGGTGCTGCTTGATAGCACGGATGATGACGCCTTCAATCACGTTACTGATGATCGAGAATAGACTGATGGGGTGGTAGTTGGCTGTGTTGGATTTGTCCTGCTCTTGTGTACAGGACATACTTGGGCAATTTCCCACATTGCCGGGTAGTTACCAGTGTTATAACTGTACTGGAACAGCTTGGCTAGGGGAGCGGCAAGTTCTGGAGCACCAGTCTTCAGTACTATTGCTGAAATGTTGTCAGGGCCTGTAGCTTTTGCCATATCTAGTGTCTCCAACTTTTTCTTTATCACGTGGAGTGAATCGAATTGACTGAAGACTGGTATCTGTAATGTTGGGGATCGCTGAAGGAGGCCAAAATGGATCATCTACTCAGCACTTCTGGCTGAAGATTGCTGTGAATGCTTCACCCTGATCTTTTGCACTGATGTGCTGGGCTCTTCATTCATTGATGGGGATATTTGTGGAGCCTCCTCCTCCAGTGAGTTGTTTAATTGTCCACCACTATTCACGATGGATGTGGCAGGACTGCAGAGCTTAGATCTGATCCTTTGGTTGTGGGATCGCTTTGCTCTCCATCACTTGCTGCATTTGCCATTTGGGTGCGAGTCGTCCTGTTTGGTGACTTCACCAGGTTGATGCCTCATCTTCAGATATGCCTGATGCTGCTCCTGGCATGCCCTCCTGCACTCTCCATTTGAACCAGGGTTGATCCCCTGGCTTGATGGTAATGGTTGAGTGGGAGATATGCCAGGCCATGAGGTTACATATTGTGCTGGAGTACAGTTTTGCTGCTGTTGATGGCCCACAGCGCCTCATGGGTGCCCAGTCGTGAGTTGCTAGATCTGTGTGAAGTCTATCCCATTTAGCACAGTGATAGTGCCACACAAAACGATGGAAGTTCTTCTCAATGTGAAGGTGGGACTTCGTCTCCACAAGGACAGTGCAATGGTTACTGTTACTAATACTGTCATGGGCAGATGCAACTGCAGCTGGCAGATTGGTAAGGATGAGGTCAAGTATGTTTTTCCCTCTTGTTGGTTCCCTCACCACCTGCTGCAGACCCAGCAGCTTATGTCCTTTAGGACCCGACTAGCTTGATCTGATCTTGATCAGTAGTACTGCTGAGCCACTCTTGGTGGTGAACGTTGAAATCCCCCACCTAGAATACAGTTTGCGCCTTTGCCATCCTTGGTGCTTCCTCCAGTGTTGCTCAACATGGAGGAGTACCAATTCGTCAGTTGAGGGAGGACGGTACATGGTAATCAGCAGGAGGTTTCCTTGCCCATGTGTAACCTGCAGCCATGAGACTTCGTAGGGTCCAGAGTCAATGTCGAGGACTCCTAGAGCAGCACCCTCCCAACTGTGTACCACTGTGTACCACTGTGCCGCCACCACTGCTGGTGGGACAGGACATACCCAGGGATGGTGATGGTGGTGTCTGGGACATTGTCTGTAAGGTATCATTTTTTGAATATGACTGTCAGGCTGTTGCTTAACTAGTCTGGCAGGCAGCTCTCCCAATTTTGGCACTAGCCCTCAGATGTCAGTGAGAAGGACTTTGCAGGGTCAACAGGGCTGTTTCTGCCATTGTCTTTTCCAGTGCCTTGGTCGATTACGCTGTGTAGAGATACTCAAGTGATTTCACGGCAGTTACCTTGTTCAGAGATTTGGTTCATGGCTTAGAACAATTTATGTAACGAGCTTCTGAAGTCTGAATTAGATCCAGTCTTATGATCACTCCCTTATGTTTTATACTTTATTTCTGGAGTTCCAGTAAGAATTTGTTTGATCTTCACATATTGTGCTAGACATCAGCCAGTGGGCTTGCAGGAGATTTCGTCCAAAATATTGATGATTGTGATGTAATCTCTGTAATTTGATCCTCATTATTTTTGATCAATAATTACAATATGTTGCATAACTTATTGTATAATTAAAGATATTCTAAATAACTTTGTATTTCCTTATACAGAAGGTGCACTCTGATCCTCCTTTGACTGAATTTGTAAGAAGAGTTTCCACAAGAAATAAAAGGCAGAAAATAGAGAGAACTCCAGCCTATGTTGGGATTGGTAAGAATTTTGATGGCTGAGCATGAAGAAATGATCTTTGTTTTATGTGGCTTATTGTGTTTCTCTGGACCAAAGGCCCACTTCTCCCAACAAAATTTAGGAGGGGAAGAATGTCTTTTCCCACAGGCATCAGCAGCTCCTTCATTACTGATTGTTCTGCTGTTTGGCTATTGGGAGAATTAGTGGCCGGTTCTGCTTGCAGTGTCTCCCTTTGAAGTAATATATGCTCTATAGGTTATTGCTTAATTAAATTATTCATTTGAAGATTATCAGTTTTGAAGATAAATTGTTTGACAATGTTTTAATGGTATTGTTTGAAGAATAGATGCTGGCAAGGTCACTGGGAGCATTCCTGCTTGTCTTTGGATACTATTGAGGTCTTTTTCCCTCCCCAGTGGATTTTTTTGTGATTTAGTACTCGGGTGACCCCTCTAGCAGTGCAACGCTCCTGGTCTAGATTGTGTCCTCTTAAGTAAGCCGATGAGTTAGAAGTGTTCCTACTTATATAACATTTGCCATTTGGTCAACATACAAATGTTTAAAGTGTGCCTTTTTGCTTTTTGTTTTACAGATTCAGATTCTTCAGAGGAGCCTTTGTTCAAAACACATGTTAACATAAAGTAAGCGGGACTAGACAAATCAGGAGAATCATGCCCTGTATGGAGCCAGAAACTTAACTGCATTTAATAAATGTTTCTCCAATGCTCTTTTGGATTTATATTTTAAAAATGTGAAGTATGTTATTGGTATTAAAATACATTTGGATACTTTGAAGGGAAAAATTAAAACAATTTAGCTCTAATATTTGATATTTTTGGTTAGTTGGCTCGCCGAGCTGGTTCGTTGTTCCGCAGACACTTCATTACCCTGCTGGGTAACATCATCAGTGCAGCCTCCAATGAAACACCATTGTGTTTTCCCGCCTGGTATTTAAACTCGAGTCAGTTGAGCTGGATTACCTCACTTCAGGTTTTCCTTCGCAATGGAGTGTATATGGGGTCAAGTTCTATGTGTTTGTTGATGGCTTTGTTCGTGGAGTACCAAGCTTCTAGGAACTCCTGTGCTTGTCTCTGCTTTGCTTGTCCCAGGATCTTGGTGTTGTCCCAATTGAATCAGTGGTTCTCCTTATCCATGTGGATAGAGATATTGGATATTTAGAAAAAATTATTGACTTGCAAGTGAAGATCAGCCACGGTGGCAAAGATAGGATTTCAATACATTATCACCCATTAGGATTTTTATGTCTCTAAACACTATTTCCAAATTTTATCATTTGGTTGGGTAGCCCTTTTGTTCAAGTAACTAATATTTTGAACACATTTTTACTAATTCCCAAGCGACCCAGATTTTGCAAGGTTTTGGAGCAGGGTGGGGACACGAGCAGATTTGTATTCAAGTCCTCAGACTGTCACCTTGGCGTGTGCACAAAACACTTCCAAGCCAGCAATCCAAGTTCAGCAGTCGCTGCGACAAGAATTATATCTCTTCATGTGGTTTTTGATTTGCTCGCCAAGCTGGCTCGTTTTCAGTCAGACATTTCATCACCATGCTAGGTAACATCATCAGTGAGGCCTCCAATGAAGCGATGTTGTTCTACTCTGCTTGGAATTTATACTGTCCAGTCTGTTATGGTGAGTTGTATCATTTCCTATTTTGTTCTGTATGGGTTTGTATGGTATATATACCAGGCCTAGAACATCCTCAGTTGGCCAGAAAAATTGGCTGTTAGGAAAGAAATAGGTCAGGCAGCTTCTTAGCTCTCCTCGCCCTATTGTGGGAAAGCACAGGTGCAAGACCTGGTATTAACATCTGGCAGGTAACAGATGTGCTTTCCCACTGCTGCTCATACTGATTAGTTATCCTGATCCAAGTCTGTGTCAGCATAGTAGTCTATTAACTAATTCAACTTGTACTTTGTCCCAGAATTGTTTACTTTCAAGACCCCTAACTTCATTTTTCAAATGAAGATTTGTAATACCAGCAATTAATTGACTGAAGCTTGAATTCCAAAGTTGCTTTCTGGTTGCTCCCATAGATCAACGCTACATCCAAGGACTGTTAATACAAATACTACTCCTCAAAAAGAGAAAGTTGATCAAAGTGACAATGATGAGAAACCTTGCCAAGGAAAAGAATCAAACCTATCTCAACCAATACGGGAGGAGCTGTTTTCATCAAAAATAGGTATGATTTTGTTTGAATTGCCGAAATTGCAGACTTGCGACTTCCTTATGTTTCCTCTTGAAACAATAAATATTCTCTGCCATAATGACTTGTTGCTTTATAAGCTGCTCGATTCAAAAACAATAAAAAGCTGTTACATGTGAGTTTTGTGAAAGAAGTTAAAATCCTTGTTAGCTAACCAGTTTATTTTCCTACTTTTCATTGACACACTTGTTTCCTTACATTGCCATTCTTCTGGTAGTCTGTTTCAAAGATGTGCTATTCTTTCCAAACTCTTCCATAATATCTTAACCTTATAGTATCTTATGCACCACAATATGCACCTGTGCTACCATTGATCCAGAGCTGATTGATCCAGAGAGAGGTACCAAACTGGATTAAAATCTTAAGAAGTTTGGTGCAAAAAAGGAAATTCTTCTCCAGCGCCCTAGATGGTCAAGGCAAATGCCCTGATAAATTAGTTTATTCAGCTTAGCAATGAGCTAATAGATTAACTTGTAAATCAAGATTCTCATGCATCAACTTCTTCCCTTGTCCTACCATCACTTTTTTTAGGGAGATAAATCTAAATGTTTTACTTAACTCTCATTACCCATTCCCTATGATTTTTTTAACTGAAATGTTCCAAACCTTTATGTTCTCTCACTTTCTATTTAATCCTAACTTAAGTCCTACATTTGTTTGATTAGTTCATAACTGCATACAACTGCATGACAAACCTAATGTCTGAAAAATTCAGGGATTAGTTGCATCTGACCCCATGTGACTACTTATTCTGTCATGTCGCTGTGATATTTCCGGCTGTACTTTGCTGTTCGGTCACAATGGTTCTGCAGTTGTGACTTTTAATGGCTTTCCTCTCCTTTTATGAGTAGCTGTTCTGCACTCCTGATGTTGCCTGTGCAGTGTTTAAAGCACTGTCGCTCTGTGGTGCTTTGCAATTCTGTCCATCTAGCATTCCTCCTTCGTTTTCCTACTGGTCCTTACCACTAACTCCATGCGCAGATCATTCCATTGCTGTGAAGGATGGAACTTATTTCCAATAAAAGAAATGTACTACAGATGCAGGAAGTCTAAAATTAAAGCAGAAAGTACCATTGAAACCCAGCAGTTCTGACAGCATCTGCAGAGTGTGAAACAAAGTTAACATTTAGAGTCCAATATAACTTCTTCAGAACTGCATTTACAACCTTCTTGGCTTCATTTATTATAACCTCTTGTCTGAAACAAGCACTGGTAATTGGACTAAAGCAATTTCTGGTGGTAAATGCTTTTTTCAAAAAGAAATGAAGGAAAATTGATTAAAGTGAGACGAACCTGAATGATCAACTAGTCTTTGCCATTTGATGGTTCCTGTGCTGC
Organism: Rhincodon typus; assembly: GCF_021869965.1. Classification (NCBI taxonomy): domain Eukaryota; kingdom Metazoa; phylum Chordata; class Chondrichthyes; order Orectolobiformes; family Rhincodontidae; genus Rhincodon; species Rhincodon typus. The sequence continues at coordinate 23,958,814 of NC_063361.1, forward strand.
TGGCTGCAGTAGAAAATAGATAGTTATGCAAATCACATTGTTTCACTGATGGCCTCATTCCAGTCAATAATACACAGAACAGAGTTGCTTAGCATTGTTTCGTGACTGAGTCATGTGAAATCGATTGATACCCAAGAGGTATTGTTCTATTATCTTGGAGGGCTGAGATTTCTTAGAGAAGAACTTTCTCCTTACAGACGCAATCTCTTTATTGGAAAATTTTTAAAGAAGATTCTTCAACTCTTTTGTTGAAAGATTAGTCATGTAAGCAGGATCTTTCATCTGAAAGAAGTGGCTTCAAAGCCAGTTGTTCAGATTTACTTTGTTCTTACTTCCCTTGTTCATATTTGATATATGTAATCAAAAAGTATAACACTATTCAGTGCATTACAGATTTAATCTTTGATTTTATCATTTTATCACCTATTTTTCAAACACTTTCTGAATTCCTGATGACCAGAATCACCTTTTACCCCAATTTAGTGTACTTGAGTCCTTCCAATAGCTCATCGATTAACATATGCTTGACTCTATATAAAGTGTTGTCTTAAGCATGCTCATTGCAGAATTTATTTTAGACTTTCTCAGATCTATCTATTTTAGACTATCTAAGATGTATTTCATATGGGGTTCCCATTTTTCTTTCCAGACATCCGTTGGATTATTTAGATTTTGTTCCAGCATCACTTCTCCTACTCAAAAATTTAGCAAGTAAGGTATTAAACAAATCTAGTCTGGAGGTGAAAAACGTGAATCCGTATTCATTAGCAGTGTGAGGTTGGAAACATTATTTCTGACCAATTATGAAAATTTTAACAATGTTTGAAGCTTCACTTTTGGCCAAATGGAATCCTCTTGCACGGTCTGAGTAATTGGCTGGGAGTGGGAATGCAATGTAATTTGTAGTGGAAACTTAATGGTATGTCTGCCATCTGGGAATTCAACTGGAACAAATTTTAACTTTCCCAAAACTTCTGTAAAGTTGACATTCTGAATGTGGAAAGGTAAAGATTGGTATAATGAATGCTGACTCCATGACTGGATATGACACTATCGTGCAGCTTGTAGCTAAAGCAGAGGAAAATGGGGCTGATCTTTTTAAAAATCCTTGCATGTTGCTGAGAATTTCGGAAGTGGGAAGAGAAATTTTTGGAAAAGAAGAGATAACAAGGTGTAGAGCTGGATGAACACAGCAGGCCAAGTCGCATCAGAGGAGCAGGAAAGCTGACATTTCGGGCCTAGACCCTTCTTTGGGAAAAGAACTCCAGTTGTCCTTTTTTTTTATACAGCAGAGTTGGAGCTAAACTTTGGATAAGAGGCAAAAATATCAAATTCTGCAAAGATCAAAGAGGATATTTTGCTGTATTAAAGTGGGCTCTGCTCTTAGCAGGTACAGCGGACATAGTGAAGAACGTGAGTAGGGAGCTTTCAGAGGTATCTACCTGGAGGTGGAAAATGATCATTGTTTATCACGAAGAAAAAGTTAAAAGGAAATGTTATTGGGTGAGGTCAGGTAGATTAAGTGTGGACTTTTGAAGGAAGTCTGTGATGACCATTTTTAATCGGAATGGAGTGGTGCTTGTGCATAGGTATTGTAGAAACATTGACAAGCCTGTAACTGATCTTTCACAAGAGTGACAGTAATGAGACACAATAATGATTAACAGAGTTAGGCCAGTGCTGTGACTAATTGAATGACTGGCCTTGTTGTATGGTAGATATGTTCCAATGCAACCTTTGAACCTGAAGGAACAAAGATGGGTCCTATAGCAGGGAGTGTGGAACAACGAAATTTGAAGGCAGAAGTGACAGACTAGTTAAGCACGTCAACAAGGAAAATGCTTAGGAATTTGAGTGTAAGTTATTGATGGTACTGAGTAACAGTATTTTCCTGAGAGGCAGATGGTGAGATTTGGAGAATAAAGTTGTTAAGCAATAGGAGGAAGTAACAGAAATTGTTGACTGTTCAAATTGAGGGAAGCTACAGGAGTTGGCACAGTTGAGAGACTGGCTGTGAAATGAGAGAAACTGAGTTTTCGATAATGTATTAAACATCAGTATGTTGCTGATACTTCTTGGCTATTTTGGCCAATATCCAAAGATTTCCCTCCGTTTTAATCTACATGCTACACTATAGTGTCATTTTCAGGCCAGCAGCTTAACTTTCAATTCACCAATTTTTATCTCTCCATATTCAGAATGTTGACCTTAGAGTTTTGTGAAAGTTAAAATTTCCCCCCATTGAATTCCGAGATGGATCTGACTGATACATAGACATTTGTTAAAAAATGAATGATTCTTGGACAAAAAACATTGATCTCATTCTTGGGGACATTATTAGGATGGTTCTTATCCCCATGTAGTTCAATATAAGAAGCAGGAATTGAGTCACTAAATGACTAGGGATAATATTGGATATTCATAATAAATTGTTAATTGTTGGTATTGTATATCAATTTGCTTTAAATTTTGGGGAAAAATCTCTGACATGACACTTTTACCTTGTGATCATATGACAGCTGGGCAAACAAAAAATCACTATCTGTTACTTAACATAATTTTCACCAAATTTTCAATTACAAATTTCTTCAAAGCTGTTTTTCATTGCAAGGGAGAGTTGCTGTCTAAGGTTTTGTATTTAAATTCAACTGTAAAGGTTCATAAGAAAGTCTTCACAAGCAAAATAAGGGATCAAAAATTACTGTGCAATCAAAACTAATCCCAAGTCTGAAAATGTGTTTAATTTGTAGATGATAATGATGTGCCAGAGAATACTGAAAATACAAATGTAGGTGATTATTCCTGTGCAACTGAATCTGAAACAGAGCAAAAACAAATGACCAAGGACAAATCTGTAAGTGACTTCTGTAGCCCAGAGGCACATGGCAAAATCATTGCAAATAAGAACTCGTTACAGATTGCTGCAGAATGGGTGAATAAACAAAACTGCACCGATGGGAACAAACTTTTCACTGACAGAACAATGCCTTTTTCAGAAAAAAGTGTGTTAGAGAAAGATGCCAATCTGTTGGATAACCATGAAAAGTTAAACCAGAAAGTTTCCCATCAAATGGTTAAAGATGAAACTGATTTTCAGAGAAGTATAAACCAGTCTAAGAATTCATCAGTTCCACAGGTGTCCAAGAGAAAAAGCCAGAGAGTCATGAAGAAAGTCAGTGAATGGTTATCCAAGATTAATGTTGATGAGGTGGCAACTCTTGCTGTTGACCCTAATCCACGTGACCAGAACGTTGAGTCAGATTCCTTAGCAGAAAGAGAGAGCCCTGCCTCTGATGAGGAAGCTTCTAGTGCAGAAGATGCTGAAAATGTTAAAAACGGTCACCTCTCCTCTTTCAAACAAAAAATGCCAAAAACAACTCCAGCTGACATTAAAAACAAAATCTTTGCGAAAACCTATAAGAGAGACAAGAGAAAAAGTGTTCCAGTAAACTGGAGTTTTAATTCTGACAGTAAGAGTGATGATTTGACTTCTCACAGAGAAGACATTTTTGACAGATGCAGTAAAACTCAGAAAGCAAAAAGAAAAAGCAATGGACTGAACCCTGAAGACTTTATAAAGAGGACTGTAAGTGAAGAAGATAATCGTGACACCGGTGTTCAGAATGAAAATAACGAAATAGACCCCAAAGAGAATGTTCCGGTATTTAAGAACATTGAAACGGAGACAAATAAAGAAATATTAGATGGGTCATCTGATATCAAACAAATTGACAAACTAGTTGTTACCACACCAACCAAAGTAGCAATTAGTAATGACATAATAATGAAGGATTCTGAGCAAAATGTGCAGCAGCTCAAGTCTGAGTTGTGTAAGACAGATGCTGAAGGCAAGAAAAAAATGAGCAAAAGTTTGGGGAAAAAAGGGAAAAAATCATCAATAGATCGGACCAAAAAAAAAACTAAACCCTTGCAGCTGGTTAATCACATTGTCAGAGCTGACGGAAGCCCGAGAAGCAACCCAATTTTTATGGATGAGAACAAGATTGATAGTTTCCCTAGTAGTGAAGAACCAGTGAAGGCTGAACTAGAAACTAGGATTACCAGAAGAAGCAGCAGACTGAAATTGCTGGATGAAGAGTTGATCATGCAAGACAAAAACAAAGGGAAAAAATCTAAATTGATCAGGTCACATTCAGTCCTCTCACCTAGTGCAAGCTTTGCCCCTTTTGCAGAGCCTATTGAGAAAAATACTGAAGAAGGAATGGTGTGTTTAGAAAGTGAGAATTTACCAATGCAGGATGTTATAGTTCAGACTTGTAAGGACCATTTACCAGATGCTGACTGTTCAAAGCAAGACTATGTCGCTTCTAATGAATCATTTGCTAACTCTGTGGTAGAAGAGCTTGAAGGCAGTGCTGTATGTCAGTTAAAGGACTGCCACAAAACAGCAGAAACCAAGGATGCTGCAGTGCTAGCTGAACATCCATTACGCTCTGATCACTCTTCCTTCGTTGCAGCATCTGGCAGAAACTCTGAGGCTTCAGGTTCGGAAGCCAGCTTGTTACTACTTGCACCTCAGCTAGTTCCAGGGGAAAGACCTAGTGACCCTCAGTTACATTGCAGGTATGTGGGTAAGGGTGAAGTGACCCCATGTGGAAGTCGTTCCAGAGCAAGAACAGTAATGAACAAAGCAAACAGCAGTGAAGATGTATCCATCAAACAACGGACAAGATCAAAGGAGACAAATGAAGACAGTGAAGTAGACACTGAACTTCTTCTAAAGTCTTTCAGGTTATCAAAACGAAGATCATTCATTCTTATGGCAGCCACAGAGCATCAGGCTGCACAAGATGCATGTACAACAGCTCCAGATACCCAGTGTATTGATAATGTAGCTGCTTGTAATTCAGAGGAGATCAAAACAGAAGATGCAGTAATCAGAGACACTGATGGAAATGATGGTACACATCAGGAACTGGGAAAAGTCAATTTGGATAAAATTGATTCTCCAATTCAAAATGCTAAGGTGGCTAGTGATGACAAAAGCAAACTTTGCACATTTAATTTGGGCAATGTGCAGCAACTATTGAATAGGGAAAATGGCAATTCTGTAGAAATTGTGCCTCCAACAGCCTCAACGCTTGGATCACCTCTACCTTCTGTACTTGCACAGCATGTCCAGAAGGTGGTGCCTCCATCAAGGAGCAGATCGAAGGGAAACAGGTACACCAGGTTGCTCAGAAGGAAAGGATTAAACTGTAGTAGCTCAGTGGTTACTACAGAGAAAGAAATATTTGATTCTGATAGATCAAGCCAAGCCAAAGCTAATGAGCAGTTCTTTAGCAATGCAAGAGACAATTCATGGCACACAAAAAACACAAAAATAGTCAAAAACAGAGGCTTAGAAGTAGCTGTCGGCCAGGAGGCTCAGCACGATTTCTTAAGCACAAGACTTGCATCCAGTGCCCTTCCAGAGTCTGAATTATTGTTTTCAACAAGAGATCTGCTTGGCCAAGAAGCAAGTGAAAAAGATAATCGTCAAGAAAATACTTCAGAAAAATTGCCAAAAGAGAGAGGACTCTATAAAACTGGCAACTTACCTCTAAATGGTCTCTTGGCTGTAGAAAACACCACAGAAAACAAGTTGGATAAGTCAACTGATGTTGCAAGATGTCACACTCAGCCTACGTTCATGAACACGCAACAAAGCACAACTGTCAAAAATGAAACTAGTGAGAACAAATGTCCAGAGATTTCACAGATATCTTCCATTACTCCTGACGGGCTGTTGGACAATACTGAAGGAACCCTAAATAAAATCATTACAAAAATTGTGGATGAACTGGATGAAGTACAAAGTGTGTACGAGTTGAGACCGTGTGAAGAGCAACTGAGACAACATGAAGCTGCAACGGAGAAACCTGTGAGCTCCTCCCATTCGAAGTCCTCAACTGAAGGTCAACTTAAAGGCCGGAAGAAGCGACCAGTTAAACTATCAACTTCGGAATCTGAAACAAGTGATGAAGAGCTGCCATGTTTTCAGATCTTTGGATTCAACAGCTCGCGGTCAAATGCGCCAACTGTGTCAGAAAGCCCCTCAGTTACAGGATATCTGTCTTTAAAAGGCTCACCAGGACAAGCCTTTTCATTGCCCAACAGCAGCACAGAAATTAAAAAAACTGATTGTTCTGAAGCAAATAAATTGGAAGAAAATGTAGGTAGTGAAGGCTCTCTCAAAAATAAATGCCTTTCCCCAAGCCAAGAATCTGGAGAATCTCCTGATTTGTTCTCTTCTCAGTCTGATGGTTCATCCCCTGATGCCAGTCCCCAACCAAAAATGAGCAGGAAGACTCTGAGACAAATAAATGCTTTAAGTGTAACTGAATTGGAAAATCAAGAAGAAAAAAATTACAGCACAGTTGAAGAAACAGTGGGAGCTCAACATCTTCAGCCACCGTGTTTAGGTATGGTAATTAATGGTCATTTTGGAGAAATGTTTTTTGTTTTTGATGCAAGTTGATCCACAAAAAACTGCAATCTAATGTTTCAACATGGGGAAAAGCTTACAGTTAAGGTTGAGGTAGATAGATTTATGATCAGTATTAACTGTGATTCTATTGAATGGCAGAGCAGGCTTATGGGGCCTGAACAGCCTACTCCTGTTGGTGTTTCGATCTTAAATTCTGTTAGTTTATCAGTTGACTAGGAATTCAAACAAATTTTAAGGGTGCGATTTCTAGTCAACAAGAAAATATAAATGCCCAAATTTGCAGTTTGGCAAAGAAATATTAACTGAATCATTATCATTTTAATCAAAACGATAATTCAAAGTCAGTTGTGGTCATTGTGCTCTTTTTTTGTTACAAGACCATTTAAGGCGACTGGAAATGTCATATTCAGAATCTAGTGTGTCTTGATACTGCAGGCAGTATCGCTTCATATTAACAAGTCAATTTTTCATGTTTGTTACTGGTACTTTCTAGTTGTTTAGTAGGAGACTTTGTATGTGTCGTGGAATGTGCATATAACAATTTCCGAGATGTGTTACAGCAGTGGTCTTGATTTCTGAATTTTAATGGCACTAAATTTCCAGTATTTTTACTGTTCATTGATTTCCTCATTCATTATCTGATGCATTTTTGTATTCCCTCCTCCCTTTGCTGTAACAAAAGTTTGGACGTAACTTATCAAATTAGTTGATCACCCTGACGAGCAGGATTGTGAATAGAACAAGTCCATCAGTTTAGTAAAGGTTTTCTAATAGGAATTCAATGAGCTGATAGTTCTGGAGGTAGGAATAGAAGCTAGGACAATTACTGAGGATGATCCCAAAGACGATCAGAGGTAACCTTAGAGTTTGGAATACAGTGTGTGTCTCAGAAGGGCTGGTGAATACAGATCAATGTTAGAAATAAATTAAATATTCATACAGGTATTTCTGCTATAACGCATGTTTCGTTAACGTGAATTGGCTGTAACGTGATTGAGTAGTGAACACTGTTTGGATAATGCAACCTTTCTATTACAGTATAGTGATTTCCCTATGACGCGATTTTCTATAGCACATGGTTGCACAAGAACACAACTATCGTGTTATAGGAGAACTACCTGTACAGGAGGGGGAGAATTCAAAGAAATGGTTAACTTTGTAAGGTAAAGTTGTTTTTTTTTTTAAATCATGTCCCACATACTTCATCATGATCTTCTATTAGAAGTGTTGAGAAATGCATGAAGAACAACACATTTTGAGTTGAAAACAAGGCTGAAAGATGGTGATGTAGAATGCTATCTGTGCTACTTTGCTTCAGTTAGAACATTGGAGCTCTAGATTTGTTTTTGGGATCTGAGTTACAACACTTGGAAACTACTGTTCAGGAAGGGAGTATTTGATAATTGATCTCCCTTTCCACACCTAAGAATTTACATACATCTATCGGAAATAACAGGTAGGCACAGCTCATAATCATCTTGGTTTTTCAATGTTTGCTAACAGAAGGTGAGAACGTACCTGTTAATGATAGTGAAGCCAGCCACATAGGTGACTCGTCTCCAGAGAGTGAGATTCTAACCACACAGGTAAGATATAATGATACAAATTGACATAAAAGTAAAAGGTTGAAATGTGCTGTGGAATAATCTTATTAAATACAACTAATTTGTTACAAGGTACAAGACTTGGGACTTGGGGCAATATTTTCCCACATGACTGATCTGTGGAATAGACTTATGATTTTAAACGGCCATGTTCCTCCTACGTCTTTAAATTATTGGTTAACAACAAAGTTGAAACAAGATAATGTAATACTGTTTTAGGATATGATATTCCTATACCATTTTGGACCAGCAAAGTACTACTTGGAGTTGAATAACATCTCTCAAATCAATATCCAAGAGTTATTGCTCAGTTACTGTAAGGGTGCACTACAGATTTTTCCAGAGTCTTTCAAATTTTATTTGTAGCTATTAGCCTGACTTGGGACATTAGGTGGTGTTAAGATCATAATGGTGTAATTTTTGCCTAGTCAGTTGAGAGTGAGTTTGGTGCAGCAAGCTTGTAGTGTACACTTATGTTCTCAATCAGGACATGAGGAAATTAATTGATTTTCGCCTAAAAATCATTCTTTTTAATGAAGTCTGGCATCAGCATGGCATAATGATTAAAAATCCTCCACGTAAATTTGGAGCTATAAATTAGAGCTATAAAGATCTTTTTGGTCTTTGAATTGTTCTGTTCTGTTGAATTGTTTAAAATAATTTGGTGCACTAGCTACATTTAAATAACATTGTTACTTTTTTATTTAAACTGGAGACTTTTTGTTTTACATTCCAAGCAAAGACATGCAATACAGGATAACATCAAGAAACTTGAACATGAAATGGCTGTGCTTGAGGCAGTCCTGGATGAACATGGAAGCCAAGACTCTGAACACCTGCTGTCAATGAATGACCGAGAAGACTGTCCAGAGTTAATTGAATTTAATGGGAGTGAAGGTAGTTTATTTGATTTGCCTTTTTTAAAGTGAAGTTCTTGGATCATCAGGGAAAAGCCTTCTGGTTCGCTAATGACATTTAGGGAAGGAAATCTACCACCCTTACCTCTGGCCTGGCCTACATGTGACTCCAGACCCACAGCAATGTGGTTGACTCTTAACTGCCCTCTGGGTAGTTAGGGATGGGTAATAAATGCTGGTCCAGCCTGTGATGCCCCCATCGAATGAATGAATTTTTAAAAAGTTATTACAAGTCATTAAACCATTTTGAAAATTGTGCTTAAATAATATGGGGAGTTTGTGTGACGTGAATTATACTTTATTTGTATTACATAGTGGTCAGTATCCAATTTGAAATCTAACTTTCCATGACTGACTGACTGGAAACCAATTATGTTGTGATATTTCATATATTATCTGAATTTGCAGTCTATTTTTTCAACAGTTTCATAATTGCTTCAGAACAGGAGCAGTCATGTGCATGATGGTAAAGAGAACATAATACAATGAAACATTATCTTGTTATATTTACAAATTGGTTTAATTGCAATTTTTCTCCGTGAAATGCAGTTTTAACCTGTAATTAAAACCTGTAATTAAAATTTAGTCCAACTACCGTTTAGGTAAGCTGTAACTTTTCACTGTCAAATCCACTCTTTCTAATAAGAAATATTGCTGACTCTGCAGAACTGAAACCCAGTATAGAAGCAGCCAGTTTAAAAATTAAATTGCTCTGGACTTGATCTCATTTTAATACTGAAGATTCTAATCTAATTTTAAAGCTCACTATTTTCTTTTAATATGGATTTCCTAGAAAGATTTAACATGCACATTATTTGGAATAAATTTAAGGAACCAACTTTGACATTAAATCTCACTTCAACAGCAATATTGTTCACTGGACAGAAAATTTTCAGATGAGTATTGATAGTGGAATGGGATCAACTTGCTTGCGCCAAACACCTTTTTACTGCATCTGACCAACGCAACAGTTGAGCTTGCATTGGTTTATATGGAGAGAGCCAAAAGCTAATCTATTATTGCTGTGAATATACTTCTTTGTCTTTTTTCTTTCCATTCTTTTTAATTAGGATGCGAAGTGCTTACTGAGTGTAGTTCATGGCAAAATGTTACTTGTGTGCAAATCTGTCACAATCCTTACAAGTATTAAATTCCTGGGGCATCCCATCTAAGCATGCTCCTGCCTGCCTGAGGGGACACAGTCTGACTTCAGGCACGGGTGCATGCCATTGATCAGAATCAAGCACCCTTAATGACTTGTTTAATTTCTGGAGCACTGAGATTTCTCTAATCTCAGTTGAGATCGAATCAACTCAGTTCGGCATGTTCTGCCAATAACATCTGCAGCTACTCATTAGCTAAACTTGTGTGTGTTTTTAAATGGTGGCTTTCATGCACATATTTACTTTTTAAAAACTTTCACGTTTTGATTTCTGCGGTCTGCCCAGAAGTTAATCTGTGTCAGTGACAGTTTGAGAACAAATAGTCAATAGGTTTTTTTTTTCTAAATTAACTGCAGAGGCAAACAAACATTTGAGAGCTGTTAACAAAGATGGTATTGTAAGGTTTTGGAGTAGATTTGTAGCTCAGGTTGTGGGTGTTGAGGTTGGTTGGCTTGCGGAGCTGGTTTCTTGTTTGGCAGACGTTTTGTTACCATGCTGGGTAATATCCTCAGTGTAGCCTCCGATGAAGCGTCGGTGTGTTTTCCCAAAATAGGAAACCAGCTTGGCGAGCCAACCAACCTCAAAAAAGATGGTATTGACATTTTAATAGTTTCAAATGAATTCAAACTGGAATTAATGAAACCATTGCATGCACATACCAGCATTGTACCTTGTGATATCACATGTTACTTTTCTTTACAATCAAGTCGGTGATTACACATGTGCAATTCACAAGCATTTCATTTCTTCTTACCAAAAACACCAACAATTGCTTTAACCTGAGATCTTAAACTGTTCACAGAATGCTATTCCAGCACATATTCAAGTTCTTAACTGCAATGGCTTTTTACAACTGACAGTTTTTACTTTAGGTTTATTATTGCAAGATCGTAAATGTAATGTAGTCTCATGCTAGTTATAACTGTGATATGACAACCCTCATGTTTTCATCCAGAGTTTTGGAAACCGAGGGTTTCTCATTACAGCCCATAATTTTAAAATTCAGACCCTAAATATTTCACAAGTGAAATATCAGGAACAATTCAGCATGCTGAATTGAAGCTATTTCACAACACCTGGGTTATTCGTATTGTGATTGATTTTACTCGTTGCTTCCACCACTTCTTCCACCCATTTCCCCTGCCCTCCCCTTGAATTCTGAATTTCTTAATTAATTTTGAAGGTTATATATTGCTGTTGTTTTTGTATAATGCGACACTACTTCACTGCAGTAAAATTACTTTCTGTAAGTTGTTGGCTTCTTGCTGCTTTCAGTAACATCAATTTTTTTTTTAACAAGGTGCGTACTTTGCTCCGAGGATTCAGACACTCTTAGAATCAGAGCTGTACAGCATGGAAACAGACCCTTCTGTCCAACTCGTCCATGCTGTCCAGATATCCTAAATTAATCTAGCCCCATTTGGTGCATATCCTTCTAAATCCTTCCTATTCATTTACCCATTCAGGTGCCTTTTAAATGTTGAAATTGTACCAGTCGCCACCCCCCTCCCCCCGACTTCCCCTGCGAGCACATTCAGCACATGCACCACCCTCCTGTTGTTGCTTCATTTTCTCCCTTGTCGGTTTTTGCATGACTCCGGAGCCATTCACCTTCGACAAGGACAAAGAAAAATCTTAATTGGAAAATGTTGATGAGTTAAAGCGCTTAATCTAGTGGTGAGAGCTGCAAGTCCCTAAATATTACAGGTAGCAAGACATCAACAGGTTAATTTTGATCAGTTAGTTAGGCCTTCATAATCCACTGGCAGCATTTTGAATTATTTATGCTGATTAATCCTTTACAATCAGTGCAGTGGAGCATAATTGGCCTTGGGTGGAATATATTTAATCGATTTTGGAAGCAAATTTGGAATTATGGCTTTCATCTAAAACTTCACAGATCTGGACACAAACTGACTGGGATGCATGGCTAGCTTCCATGTTGTAACTTGGTGTAAGAATAAATAAGTATAACTTACAAACCTCTTTTTCTCCATGTCAACAGTGACTGCTGACTTTTACCAGGGGCACATTGAAAATTTGCAAAGCAGATCAAGATGTCTTCCAGCAGCTGAAGTCCTAAATACAAGTGTAACTTTTATGCATGAGGTCCAAGAGAAGTCTGAATGGTAAAATACTACATCTGCAGATCAAATGATAAAATGCTGTTTTAAATCTGCATACATTTCCTGACTAAAGGCATAACATGCAGACTCTGAATACATTTAGTGTGAGCCCTTATTCTTGTTTCTCCCCTCAGACTGGGCAACCTAGTTTATTACAACTTTTTTTTTTAAGTTCAGTTTGTAACGAATTGGTCAGCATCTGAACAACTTGAATGTTTCATGTGGCGCTTAACTGTGTGATAGTGTCATTGTTAACTTTTTCCAATTATGATTCAAGTAATGATATTGACCTAACCTAAAGTATTGTTTCTGGCAGAATTATCGGTACAGTGTAGTTTGCCATGGCACAGGAATACTTGCAAAATCAAGTTCTCCATTACTTTTTGTAATGTTTGTGTTTCAATTATTTTGGGAATGCAAAAATACAGATGAACAGAATACCTCTTGTGAATAATGTCAGAACTAATTTGTAGACTGTTTTCATTATTCTTTTGTGGGATGTGGCTGGCACTGACAAAACCAACATTTATTGTCCAAAGGTGGTATTGTGCTGCTACCCTGATACATTGCAGTCTACCTGGTGCAGGTACACCTGAACATCTGTTTGAAAGGCAGTTCCAGAATTGTCATGACATTGATGGAACAGCAGTGAATGGGTCCAGTTCAATATTGGATATGGCTGGGAAGGGAACTTGTAGATGGCAGTTTTCACATGCCTCTGCTGTCTTTGTCCTACTAAGTAGTAGAGTTTGCAGGTGTGAAAAAGAGCTTTGGTGATATTTGAGTCATCTTGTACGTAGTGCACACTGGTGGCACTCTGCATTGGTGCTAATCAGAAAGGCTTTGTCTTGGATGGTGAGAAGTTTGACTTTTGCTGAGCTGGGGGAGTCAGGATACCAGTTGCTAGCCTCGGAATTCCCAATCTCTGACTGTTCTTATAGCTACTAAATTTTTATGCCTGATTCAGTTCAGTTGGTATTGCGGAATTCAGCAATGATAATGTCCAGGGGGAGGTGATGACTGCAGTCTTTCTTGAGTTGTATGAATATTGCTTTCCACCTTTTCTGCCCAAGTATGAAGTTGTCCATGGCTTGCTGCAAGTGGATGTGGCTTACTTCTGTATCTGAGGAATTGTAAGTTGTATTGAAGATTCTTGTGCTTCTAACAAAATGATTTTAAATTGCTTTTTCTCTTCTTTGTCAGCCCAGAATCTCTTGGGCATTTGGAAATTAGACAAATACCAGAGAAACACCAAGCTGCGAATGACTTGCTGGACCAATTCCAAGCTAAAGCTGGTTCTAAAAACGAAATGATCAATTCTCCAAATGCAGCACAGAAGGAAGGGGAGACAAAGGTGCACGTAAACTCAGATTGTGAAGGTATTTCTCATATAAAGGAAAGTTTACAGTCAAAACATCCACAAATGTTTGCATTAGAGTTTGATGGCAGGAGCCTATCAATATATTATATTTGCTTTAAAAGTACTGCAGAAATTTAACACAATTAGTATAATGCACAAAGATGCCACAGTCTGCAAGCTTAGTGTTATTGTCTTGTCCTAATGTCCAATACTGAAGTGTTTGTCCTGAAGAGTTTCACCCAGCTGAACTGTTGATTTTGCAGGAATTTGATTATTCTCTCTTGTTTACATACGAAAGTTGAATAAAAGAAAGTGGATAATTTCCTAGTGGTTGCCTTCGAATGGCAGTGAAAACACAGGTTACATTCAATTAATTAATATTTTCTTTTAAGCATCAAGATAACACTTGGGACACAATTTCATGTTTTGTGTCGCTTTTTGATTTCCTCAATGTATCCTTCAAGTTGTAACTAAATTATATGGGCAATGTCACAATCCCTGTAGATACTGATAACATTTAAAAAGAAGCTAAAATTTAGTTCATAGTTGAACAGATGAGATTTCATGTTTTAGCAAGTTTGCTGTAGCAACAGACTAAAAACGTAAACCTCATTCTTGTTGGAAACTTGTTCAGTTCTCTAGCTTAAAATACATGTTCCTGAAAAAGTAGAAACCTACTATGGTACACTGTCCTTTAAGATAATGTTCAGTTTTCTCAGGATCATTCCAAAATGATACTGAGTTCCAAGAGTTTGTTGCCAACTTTTGTTTTTGCGAACCTGGAAATGATTTATGCAGTGCAGGTTTTCCTGGAGATTTCATTGTTTAACTAAAGCCAGACCAATCTTCCAATCTTGTTTTAACTCCCGACTGGTTTGGTCTTTCCAATTTGAGCTCAAGTTTATGTGCATTACTGCATGGTGAACCATCTTTTCTTGCTGCCTATAGTTCTCCCTGTCCCACATCTTGACAGACTAACTAGATGTGTCTAAGTTTGTAAGGATCTCTTAGAAACCTTTCCTATTCTCAAAATCCATTTCTATGGTAAGGTCAATCACCTGGGCCTTGTATCCAGCTGTAAGTCCTGATTTGCTATCCTTATGAGTCCAAGTCCCTTCTATCTGGGACAGTTTAAAGCACACTGGTTGGCAATCTGACATTTTCAACACCTATTCTGGGATTTTGGAGACTCAATCTTTCCACTGCTAGTGGACACACTGTTGCCATTGTCTCCAAGTACTTTGCAGTTCCTTACCAACTAATCAGACTGGGCCCCTTCAATAACCAAAGCACCCAGACATGCTATCTATCAAGCAGTCTTTAAAATTGGTCAAATGTCCCTTTTTCATTTTGCCTTTAAAGAGAGATCTCAAAGTGTAAAAATCTTTCAAACAACATAATTGTATCAGCAAGGATTGCTGATACTTAGCAAAAATTTCTGAGTTCTACAACATATAATATTCTACAGTTTGCTAACTAATTTGTTTATTCTTCAAATATTGATATTGAGGAACTGCTGAAAGTCCGAGTGCAGGAAAGAGATTATGTTTTGGCTTCAAAAAGTAGGTTTTTTTTTCTATTTTTGTCACCCATAGAAAGCCAATCTACAGAGAATGTAGTCGGCAATGCAAGTACATTACAGCCTGAAAATGAGAATGCTAACAGAAGGACAATGTTGCAAAGCTCTGAGGAAAGCAAATCTTCACCAACTTCATCTCCTGTTTTCAACAAAACTTCAAACGCCACCAAGAACACAGTTGTGACAATCCAAAGAAACATGTCCTTAGTAGCCTCTGGTCTGAACAAAAATGAAAATGTAAGTTGAATCCATGTCAATTTTTGAGTTTTCTGAAGCAAATGAACCAATCACTTCTCTTCAGTTTTAAACTTTTAGCACCTTTTAACAGAGCTAACACTTCTTAAAGTATTAACTATTTTTTTCCTTTTTTCCTTGTACTCTCCCAATTAATTTTGTTGCCAGTTGGATCAGGATATTTGGCATATTGACCCACGGTGAGAAATTACTGAACCTCCTTGTTGGAGGTAGCAGAATTGCCTGTTAAAATCATTGAATCCAGCTTTACACCTTGTTATCTCAGATTCTCCAGCATCTGCAGTTCCTACTATCTCGTTCATTAATGTCTTTTTAGGGAAGGAAACTGTCATCCTTACCTGGTCTGACCTACATGTGGCTCCAAACCCACAGTAATGTGGTTGACTCCAAACTGCCCTGTGGGCAATTAGGGATGGGCAATACATGCTGCCTGGCCAGCGATGTCTGCATCCCGTGAATGAACTTTTTAAAAAAAACTATTCCTGAGAGAGGTTTGTGATTTTAACCTGGCGTAATATGCTGCAGCCAATGAAGGTAGATGTTGTTGAACTACTCTTGTTGGCAGAAAGCCATCCATATTTCACGGTCATATCCAAGGTACCAAGAACATAGGCTTTACCAACCATTACCTTGGTCCTAAGGGTGAGCTTGATATGGTTTTCTGTGCGTTTTGTGAATCAGCAAAAGTGGAACTTACTGTTGCTAGCGTCACGTGTGTATCATGTTCTACTCCAAAGGACAGGGTGTTACTGCATCCAAAGTAACCGAATTTGTTAAACGCCTTCGGCCTTGTTATTTAGTGTGTTCAGGGTGATAATGTAACATTTCATGCAGAAAAAGTTACAGGCATGTGTGATTGAGTTTCCATGTGGCTGATATTATGGTATTGAGTGTAGAGGTATTCTCTGATCAGGACAGAAGTTTTTGTCTTGGCTTTCAGTCTTACTAGATTGTACAGCTTGTCATCTGTGCATGCAGACTCCTTCCATATCTGGTAGGAAGGCAAAGGTATCTTCTTCAGCATGTCCAGACCAGACACAGTCCTGTTGCACTCTAATCTTCACGCTGAAACTGTCAGAAGTGGAACCATCAAACTGTTCAACATCTTGTGGAGAAAGAAGATGCAAGTGAGGAGTTTCAATGGACAAAGACAGCTGTTCAGAAGATAGACGTGTTGTGCAAATAAATACTGGATCAATGTGTGTCAAGCAATCAACTTTCCACGATAATGAAAATCCTCAAGTGAAGGCGAAAGGATTGAGAAGTCACTTATTGTGTCATCAAAGTTGCTCCCTGAAGTCACTGTTTAGTGAAGTACACCTCAGAATTAAGATGTCCCAATGTGTTATGTGACACACTCTCCCACGGTTTCCTGTCGTGGATGAGTTAAATGAAGAACCCTCAACGTGAGCTTCAAAAGGCCAGAGTCTCCTGATCATGCAGATGTTAGGCTAAGATAGGCTGTCAGACAAATTGTTTGAACACAAGTTCCCTTTAGTGCCATACCTTTGTGACCTTTCCCTTCTCTATCGGGAAATAAGCTCCATTCCACAAGACAGGTGCGATGCAAAAGTTATCACATTGACACAAAAACAACAGAGGAATCGACAACAACCAGAGAAGCATCTTACTCCTTGGCATCAGAGGAACGCCTTTACTTGGGTCATGTTTAAAAAAGTATCAGCTACTTGCAGAGCAAGTTTACCCCAAAGAATGGTATGTTTTCCATGCCAGTAGTTCTTGTATGGATATGACCTTCTCCAAACATCAGAGAAGTATTTAGCTGTTGTGATGGCCTATAACTTGCTGGAATTCAACATGATGCAGAAAAGTATGCTACTTTACACTGCATGTTCTCCCAGTGAACTTCAGAAATTCTTTTATGTTGATTTGAGAAGACACAAGAGGCCTCAATTTAGCATATTATGTGAAAGAGAACACCTCTGAGTCTCAGGACACAGAGTAGAAATATGGTTGAAGCTGTTCTATTAAGCATACACATGAAGCTAGAACTTGAAGGCAAGTATAATTGTAATTCATTAATTCTTGAGCTGTCATATACTTATATGTCTGAACAAATGCTGACATCTTTGCTCTGGACAAGAGTAAAGTGAAAGCTATGAAACTAATCCTGAAGCCAAAACGGTCAAAGGGCCAATATTTATATGAACCGCATGTTCAGCCATTGAACGTGGCTGTTCTCTCAAAGAACTGAAATGCTAAAAACCAGCATCCATGACACTGCATGCTCAGTTCTGTATGCTAATATCACTGCTGACAAAGTGCTGGCATTGACAGAGTATTCCAGTTAAACAATGAGATGCAATTATCTACAAGCTGTGCCACTTTTTGCTGCCTGTATACCAAAAGAAAACAAAACCACATCTGCAACAAACAATTTCTTTCATTTCTTCCCCAGAAAGGATACTGCCAGGATTGGAGGGTTTGAGCTGTAGCGAGAGGCTGAACAGATTGGGACTATTTTCCCTGGAGCGTCAGAGGCTGAGGGGTGACCTTATAGGGGTTTTTAAAATCGTGAGGGGCACGGATAGGGTAAATAGACAAGGTCTTTTCCCCAGGGTGGAGGTGTCCAAAACTAGAGGACGTAGGTTTAAGGTGAGAGAGGAAGGGGACCTAAAGAGCAACTTTTTCATGTAGAGGATGGTGCATGTATGGAATGTGCTGCCAGGGGGAGTAGTGGAGGCTGGTACAATTAGAACATTTAAAAGACATCTGGATCGGTATATAAATAGGAAGGGTTTAGAGGGATATGGGCCAAATGCTAGTAAATAGGTCTAGATTTATTTAGGTTATCCGGTCGGCATGGCGGAGTTGGACCAAAGAGTGTGTTTCTGTCCTGTATATCTCTATGACTTATGACTCGGTTTTGATTTTGTAAAGGCACTTTCTTCACTGTCATTTTACCAAGGAATCTCACTTCCTTTATGTTTATATTCTTAAATTGTTGAATTATAAAATTGAGATTTATGTTCAACAAAGATCCCGGAACCTCTACACTTCATAGAGTGGATTGGTTCCACCATTTCATTATCTTATAAAAGCATCAGGCTGGGGCAATAAGTGTGGACCAGACAGATCATGTGCATTTCTTCAGAAGGCAACTTCGTGACAATACTATGGCTTTAAGAGTTGAATTCTGTCCTGGGTTTTTAATGAAGAGAGGTTAAGGCAGAGGTACCAAATAGACTGCTCCAAGCCAATGAAGTAAACAGCTTGTGAAAACTTATGGTTTTTTTTAAAAAGTTGGAACAATAGAAGCAGCCTGAATGGGTGGAGTCAGGCTCTCTCAGAACCAGGATTTTCATTCAGCTTTCAGCAGTTGCTGGGGTCTTGAAGCTGGATGTGGAAGCTGTTATTCTTCTCTCTATTACAGCTAAAAGCAGTTCTATTTCCTGTGAGAATTGCATGTGAGACAATTTATTTTACTGAATTTGCCTTTGCCTAGGGTGTGTTTATGGGATGTTACTGTATTGGAACAGTTGCTGTTCAGTAGTTAAATAATCTATTGTTCTGTTAAGTTGTCTAATAGAGTTAAAGTTACATCAATTCTTCTTTCTTTTGTTTGTGTTTTAACTATAGGGTAAGAATAAAGTGTGTTCTGCTTTAAGCTGAGTGGTGTAACCAATCGATTTACATTTGAAACACAGCACCTTACACTTGCCTTTTAAATAAGATAAAAGTTAAGTCTATCCTGTCTCCTTGTTATATTTGAAAGAGCTTTGGTTGGATCCATAACTTCCAATTACTTTGCATGTCCAATGGAATTGTCAGTTTGACAGTTATGAAATTGAAGCAAAAAGTTAATTGTACAAGAACTGAACTAAGTTAATGCCTTGTCATGGTAAAAAAATTTAACTTCTATGTAACTGAGTTTTTTTTTGCTAATTTCAGCTATTGGTTGAAACGTTTGCAAGAAAAACAGGGGCCACATTTCTCAGTACTTTTTCAACCAGCACAACCCATGTCATCATGAAAACAGGTATATTATTATTTTGACGGCTGTACATTTTATTGAATTCCAGCAAGAAAGTCAATGTTTTGAAGCAGGGAAACTTAGAATCTGCAACACAGAACTAGGCCATTCATCACCAAATTGTCAACGCCAGTTCTATTTCTCTCACTCCTCCTCCCATTCTGACCTGGAATCATTCCCACCCCGCCCCCGTATTCTTCTAGTTTCTTCTCCTTCCTTGAATAAAGTAATTCTTTTAATTGAAGCTCACTAGAATTCATATTCAACCTTTCCAAATAAAAGCATTTTATCAAGTTTTTGGAAACACTCACCTCAATTCTGTCACTACTTTGGTTATAATCGTACCAAAAGCAAGTGCCTAAAATTTACTTAGTGTGCTGTTCGAATCCCAGTAAAATCCAAATTTGATATGGCGTGACATTAAAAAGCAACATACTGAGGCTGTTGATGGATTATTAAGTCTAGTTGGTGCAACTTGATCAAGATTACTTTTTTAAATATAAGGTATTAGAATTCTAACAGAGCACAAGGTGGAAACTTGCTAGTAAAGGGGACCATAATCATAAGAACTGCAAGTTTTGAGTTGGACAATGTTAAATTATTACCCAAGCTAAACTGACAAGTTAATTCTCTGTTTATTTACAAATTTATATTTCAGATACAGATCTAGTTTGTGAGAGAACGCTGAAGTACTTCATGGGAATAGCGGGGAGGCGATGGGTCGTCAGTTATCAATGTAAGCACAATTTAATAAAAACTCTACCATAAATTAATTACCAACTGCATTCATGTGCTGGCTCAAATTATCGTGAATAGGCTGATTGAGTTCAGAGAAAGTTGAAAAGTTCATAACTAAAGCACAAATGGGAGAGAGGGAATTTGTATGTGTGTGTGTAACGATAATGTCCTACAAGCAGCAAGGAGATGAATGACCAACTAACTTGTCCTGTTGCTCGCGTTTAAAGGATAGGTTGTCGCTTGAACTCATTCTCTTCCTTTAGTGCTAGAGAATCTGAGAAAGTACAGAATGCCTCAGTTTCACTTCCTTTCTAAAAAACAGAACCTTTTGATAGTACAGCATTTCTTCAGCTCTGCATTTGTGTGTCAGTTTAGATTGTCAGTTTAGATTATCAGCTTAGCTCTGGAGTTGAGACCATGAACTTAAAGTGTGACGTTCTGAATCAGTGACATTTCTATCTCTGATCCAAGACTTAACACTTAGAGATCAGCTTTGTGAAACCATGGCAGCCTCACCAGTTGAAAACCATTGTCATTAAATGCCTAATGTGACCAACATTTTTGCTAAGATTTTATCATGCTTGTAAAATGACTATCACAATTTATTTTCAGGGATCATTGAGTGTTTCAGAAAAGGAATGGTAATTGATGAGGTACGTTTACATTTTTTTTCCTTATGGAAAACAATTTATCATAAAATGAAAACTGTATTTATAATTTTGGTCTAGTGGACACTAGTGCACCAAGGCTTCAATCACTTGTACAAATCATTGCAAAGTTGTTGACGATGATGGTATTGCTGGTTTGTTTCATTTTTAGTATGTTATCTTTGATCATTCCCAGACCACTGAAATTGAATATTAATGTTCACTCTTGACTGCAGATATTTATTTATTCAAGAAAATTCAGATTTTCTATCAAAATCTATCTTGATTTAGCGTGGGTTGATACCTTCACTACTTAATATTTTTAATAACATCGAATCTCGCATCAAACCCTTGTGACAAACTTAAGCCATACCATTCTGCCTCCTTTGTTATTCCCATTTGTATTAATATAAGCTTTGGGCACCATATACAGTCAGAAAGCAAATTTTTCTCCCAAGCTTGAAGGTCTAATCAATCTTCCATTATTGTTTTGCACCAATAAAGGATATTCTATTGTTTTCTTGCCTCTACCACTGTGAACCTACTGACTCCTACCTACACATATCCAGCACAAAGGAAGATGGTTGTGGTTGTTGGAAGTCAATTGTCCAGGTTCTAGGCCACCTCTGCAAGAATTCACCAGGGTATTGCCCACGCCCCTAAAACTTTCAGTTACTTCATCAATGACCTTCACTTAGTTGTATGGTCAGATATCAGGGTGTACGCTGCTGATAGCACAATGTTCAGCACAATTCACAACCCTTAGACACTGAAGCAGTCTGTTTACAAATGCAGCAAGACCTGGACAATATCCAGTCTTGGGCTGACAAGTGGCAAGTAATGTATATGCCACACCAGTACCAGGCCATGACCAGTGCCAACAAGACAGAAGGTAACCATTGTTTCTTGACATGCAAAGGTTTTACTATTGCTGAATCTCCCCAATGAACATGCCATGGATTTCTATTGATCAGGAACTGAACTGGACCAGCCATACGAGTACTATGGCTTTCAGAGTGGGTCAGAGGCTAGGAGTCCTGCAATGAGTAACTCACTATCTAGCTCCCCAAAGACTGTCCACCATCAACAAGAGTAGAACTGAATGCAATTCACTTGCCTGGATAAGTGCAGATCCAGCAACATTTGAAGATTTAACACCATCTTGGACAAAGCAGCACGACATCCATAAATACTCAGCGTCTCCTCCACCAATGGACAGTAGCAGCAGTGTACACCATGTACAATTTGCATTGCAGAATTTAATGAAGGGTGTGTGGACAGCACTTTCCAAATTACCATCTAGAAGGATATGAGCAGCAGCTACATGGGAACACCACCAACTACAAGTTACCCTACAAGCACCACACACCATCCTGACTTGGAAATATATAGTGCCATTCCTCCACTGCTGCTGGGACAAATTCTTGAACACCCTCCCCATTGTGTACCCTCAGGCCCTAGTCTCTCCCACAAATGGAAATATCTTCTCCACATCAGCTCTATTTGGGTCTCTGCGTATTCTGTAAGTTTCAATGAGATTCCCCCTTTTATCCTTCTAAACACCATCGAATACAAACCTAGACTCCTCAACCACACCTCATATGACAAGCCCTTAATCCCTGGGACCATTCTTGTAGACCTCCTCAGAATCGCCTCCAAGGCCAGCATGTCCTCCCTTAGATACGGGACCCAAAACTGCTCACCGTATTTGAAGTGTAGTCTAATGAGAGTCTTATACAGCCTCAGCAGTACATCCCTGCTGTTATATTCTAGCACTCTCGAAATAAATGCTACCAATGAATTTGCCTTCCTAACTGCCAACTGAACTGCATATTAATCTTAAGAGCATCCTAAACCAGGACTCCACGTCTATTTGTGCTTCAGATTTCTAAAGTCTGTCCACATTTAGAAAATAGTCTACACCTCAATTCTTCCTAACAAAGAACATAACCTCACTTTCCCACACTGTATTCCGACTGCCACTTCTTTGCCCACTCACCTACCATGTCCAAGTCCTTCTGCAGCCTCTTGTTTTGGTAATCTAATTTAAAGTCTCACACGGAGATGATGCTGTAACTTGTTATAGATTGTTTTCATTAATTTATGTGTCTGTACAGTTCTAGCAACCTCATTCCAGAAAGTAGTTTTCTTTTTGTTGCTTTTGTGTGTTCTGTAAGTTAGAGCAGTTGGAAATATATCTTTCAAACTATTAAGTGTGTAGCAGTGTAAATCTTGAAGTATTTTGGTAATCTTAAATAGATCTGCTATTTTTCAAGCTATTTCAACAAGGTATATTTTCTTTGAAATATATTGCAGCATGAGTTTGAGGTGAAGGGTGATGTAATCAATGGAAGAAGTCACAATGGCCCAAGAAAAGCAAGAAAAACACCAGATGAAAAAGTAAGGTCACAGATTGAGTTATTGTGATAGCTGCTGTTTCCTTTCCCACCACTTCCTTCAGTGGAAGTTGTTATTTTATTAACGAATGTAATATTTGTCATTCAGTATGTATATAAAGAAAATGTCGAAATCCTGAAGGTAAATTGCCTCTTCTGTACATTGGTAACTTTGATTTCTTTTGATAGAACAGGGTAACATCTAATTGACATAAAATAATGAGGACTTTTAGTAGACTATTAATATCATTTATGCTAACACTGTTATGAAATATATATACACAGAGTTCAACAGTCATCACAGTAATTGTCTTGCCACTGGCTATAATCTCATTGCTAAAACAGTCTAGAGACTATTTTTGAGGAATAACAATTAACTGCAAGTTACATCATCTACATGTGTGACTATAAGATAGGTTACCAAATATCTGAAGAATTTTATTGCAGTGCAGAATTTTAATTATATCATAGGTTGGTAACAAATTTATATGGCAAGTGCAACCCACATCAATTATCAGATTATTAGTATTCCTTCGAGAAAAGACTCTCCTAACAAGTAAACAGAAATAGTCTGGATGTACAGAAGAATATTTTTATTACTTTCATCCATTGTTACGGCAAAGAATTAAATCTTCTCTTCCCTATTGTCTAATTAGCAAACTCTTACTTACTTTGGCCAGATAAACAAATTATGTTAACCCAAGCTTTGAAAATAAAAATATTTCACATACCCATTCATCATCAGGACGTCTTTTCTATTTTGATAATATTATCTGCCTCCAACTCCCTTCCAATATTAAGACCCATATCCATCTCTTTGTTGCTTCTAGTCCCAATATCTTATTTTGTCCATCAATTCTTCACTCAAAATAAATGCTAACTTGCCCAAATCGCAGCTGCCTCTTTCATGCCTGAACAGGTCGCTTATTGCCTTGTCCAAATATTTTAAATTTACAATTCCTTGTTCTTAATTTGAAATTTCATTTAGAGGTTTGTCTGCCTTAATTTTGGCTGCCCTCATTTAGCCTTGTCTCCTTGCCCAAGCTTCAATGTTTTTATAGGCCATTGGTAGAATCTTCAGCCTCAGCTCTGTTCCCATTTTCAAGTTTCTTTCCCAATTCATATCAGTCTCTACTACTCACTTTTTCAGAATAAATGATCACCACCCATTTATTTGTCTGCCTAAATGTAATTCTATTTTCCCCTTCTGAAGTGGCCTTGGACATTTTCCCAAGAGGAGGTGCTGTGGAAATACAGTGCATTAAAGCAATTTTTTAAAATTCATAAATGAGATGTGAGTGTTGTTGTCATTAGTGGTCCGTCTCTAGTTTCCCTTCAAGGTAGTGGTGAGCTGCCTCTTGGACTGCTGCACAGTGTATGGCTTATAGGTAGACCTACAATGTCATTTGGGAGGAAGTTTCAGGAATTTGATCCACTAACACTGAAGGAACAGTGATTTATTTTGAGGTTCAAATGGTTTTTTTTCTTTCTTTATTCATTAACGGGATGAGGGCATTGCTGGCTAGACAACATTTATTACCCATCCCTAATTGCCCAGAGAGCAGTTCAGAGTCAACCACATTGCTGTGGGTCTGGAGCCACATGTAGGCCAGACCAGGTAAGGATGGCAGTTTCCTTCCCTAAAGGACATTAGTGAACCAATTGGGTTTTTTCCGACAATCGACAATGGATTCATGGTCATCAGTAGTTTCTTAATTCCAAATTTTTTTTTATTTCGGGATTCGAACCCGGGTCCCCAGAACGTTATCTGGGTGTCCGGATTAACAGTCCAGCGATAACACCACTAGGCGGCCGCCTCCTTCAGAAGAGAACTTACAGGTAGTATTGTACCTATCTATTTACTACCTTTGTCCTTCTAATTGCTTTCTATAATTTGCTATTGAAATTTTTGATTATTGGATAACTTACCACCAATTTTTTGTTTTTTTTTTTTACTAATGTTAAAAAATTTCTGTTTCAGCTTCTGTTAAGCCATTACGAGGTTTGCTGCTTTGGTTCTTTTACAGGTATGAGCAGAGGTAAGAGCTTCTCAATTACATTTCAAACTGCTGTGTGACTAATTTGGACTGAAATTATATTAGTGCCTGAATTTATCTCAATGCAAATTTTGGTAGGTTACTCTAACTTTCTAGTATAAAAATGGAATTAAATCACCTGAATTAGTCATTATGTATATTTATGCAGTTTTATTGCAGCAATTAGCTTTACATCAGTGTTTCGTGGTGCAATAAACCAAGGCTCAATGGATTCAAGTGCTGTCAATGCTCTTCAAGTTTATAAACGTCCATTTGATAAATGCAAAGAGAATGTTGGGCCTTTGCTTTTCAATGAATGGAATGATTCAAGAAAAATTGGGTGTTTTACTGATGCTTTAATTGCATGGTGAGAGATGATTTGCATAGTGTATTAGTTTTATGGTTCAGCATATCTAATAGAAAAATAGGGAGTAAGCCTTGTATAGTGGGTTGCAGGTGACCAAGTTGGCATTAGTGTATGCTGATGTGGTTGGCCTTTGTATTTTTTTGGTGCATAATTTCAGCAATTGTGAACCCTCAGATGGATTAATCAAGTATTCACTGGCATAACCAAGATACAACCATTTATATATGCCAATAATGTTCTGTGGATAAAAGTGTGTTTTCTTCCAGCATAATTTTACTTTTAATAAAGCTCAAAATTTTCTGCACTATGATAACCATTGCACAAGTGCAGGTATTGATTCTCCATTAGAAAATGGCTGAAATGAGTCTAAACTCAATATAGTTGCCTTGACTGCATATCTTTTGATCTTTACCTAAGAACAATCATCCATCAATTTTGGTCTTGAAAACTGCAGTTTTCCTGACTTGGACTGCCAGTCGGAAAAGTGTTCCTCATTACCATTATAAAACAAAATGCTTTCACTGCTAAATGCCTTCAATGCTGATTTTAAGGTTCGAACTCTGTTCCTGATATCCCCACTAGAGGGAATAGTTTCTCTGTAGCTACACATTTGAATCTCTTATCATTTTATGTATCTTGGATTGGATCAGATCATCCCAAAACCTTCTAAACTTGAAGTACAAATTAAATGTATACATGTGCTATCAATAATTAAAGCCTTCTGGCCATTTTATCTGGTATTTCCTTTTAAATAGCATGTTTTCTACCCTCCCTCCCTTTTCTTGTAGATATTTGCTGCTTGTTGGGTTATAGAAACCTTAAGTTTTTTTTTTAAATTCCTCCTCGCATACCTTTTCAAATTCTTCATGTTCCAGAACTTGTGCCAAAAGCCTATTTGGCAGTTTAAAGCCAGTTCTGCCTTTGTCCCATGTCCACTATGTGAGGTGAAATTGAGGGAGGAGGAATTGGGAATCTGTTATGCTTCTGTTGCACACATCCATTCTAGTGTGTAAAGTTGCAGAGTGTTAGAACACTGGTTAATGCCGAGAACATCCATTCCTTTAGTTCTATTACCTTGACTACGCGTTGTGTAGTGGCACCAAGCAGAGATCTTACAGACTAAGGGGGAATGGTGGTAAGAGTTTACTGTGCCTTTTCTCCCCTTTTGTAGCAGCTGTTCACAGAGCATTTTTGACAAAGTAATGGGGACAGGTTGTCTGTACACCTATTTGGCTTGAGCTTGTGTCTAGATCAGAAAAACCTGAGGAGTGGGGTGGTGTTCACCAGGACCAAAGAAAATGAAGCACCCATTTTCTTGGATGTAGAATTATTGCCCAGAAGAGAATCCTCTCACCTGCCTTTGAATACAGGACTTCATCTACATGAACTTACCCGCAAGCCACCAGCATTTTTAAAAATAAATCAAAACAGCTGTGCATCTGATTTCATCATCACTAAGTGCCAGCTGTAACCATGGTAACCACAATTACCCTTAAGCAGTCTGGAATGTCAATGGAAAATAAATTGTTACACAATTGTCCCAAACAAAATGCTTATACTCCTTATAGTTTACATTTCCGGGTACTTCCCAAGTGAAATGAGGTGGAACAAATTTTCCACTGAAGTCCGGTCATAGAATCAGCTATTGATGCTTGTCTCATTTATTCTCCCCTCTGTGCTATACAACTATAACATGCATGCTAGCCTAAAATTTTTCACCAAAGTTTACTTCTATTTGTAGGACAAGTCATCTCAGTAAATGTTGAAGCTGAACTTTTTGAATTCCATGACAGAATCTGTTACATTCACCAATAATTTTGTTAGTTTGTTTTTGTTGTTTCTTCATTGGCCCAGAATGTGCAGTTCAAAACAGACCATTCAACCCATCTGGTCTGTGCTGTCATAATGTAATCTGAGCATACATATGGATTTATTGGAGAAGAAAGCCATATTCGTGAAGTGCTTGTGAATTGCTGTTCAGCAATCTTATGTAGGCAATCACAACAAAATGGCTTACACGCAAAAGATCTCACAATTAGAAATGAAATTTTGAAGTATTCATTTCAGGTCGTGCTGGATAACCATGGTATTGGGAGATATCCCTGCTCCTCTTTGTATCATGCCACTTGAACATTTAGATGATCTTGGTTTCACATAAGCGTTCCTAATTTTTTTAAAAACAGTGCATTGAATTATAAGGGTGAAGCACAAGGGCTACAGACTGACCTAAGTACACTTGGGTATATTCATACGTTAAATATGTTTGCCATTTTGTGTGATTAAATACCTATAGCGATATCTTTATTGAAGTAAGCTTCTGATCTTATGCTTCCATCCATTTTAAGGTCATTTTGTTTTAAATGCCTAAATGGTACAGGGACTAGTAGAGTAACTTTTCATAGTTCATTCTATGATGAAGGTGTCCAGTGATTTGACATGGAATAGTTCTTTTTTACAACTTTGACTTGTGATTTAAAGTTGTTTTAACTGTCTTTATTCAGGTCCTAACATTGCTGAGTCCACCATTTTATTTTTATTGTTTTACTGTTCATGAAAACTGCATATATATTTAAAGGAATTAACAAATAGTGATTCTTAAATCCTGCCTGCATTAGTAAATTTAATCAGATCTCAAACTTCTGAAGTGCTTTCAAACCTTTTAAGTAAAGACAGCAGCTAAATAGCTGTGAAAGCTTGGGGGCAAGCGGAAGAAATAACACTTAATGTTTGCCTAATCAAAGTAAGCAATTGTATCTTTTGTTAGCAATTCTGATGCCTTGTTTAATTTGGAAGCGGAACAAGTATGAAGTATAGTTTCTGCAGTGTTGTAGGTCCATCGAACTGCTCTTAAATTCTTGTCCTCAAATTCTGCACTAATAAGGGAAACAGCCTATGCCAGTAAGCGATAGTGGTGGGAGCTTTACTTTACTTTTAGATAATTCCATTTGCCATTAGATGCCAAATACAGAAAGTGATTTTCTTTCCCAATCCTGACATGTTGGCTAGAAATTGAGCATTTGCTCACAAGTGGAGGTGTTGATGGAATCCATTTACTAGTTTTCTGGTAATTGGGTAAATCATTCACCAAGCATGACTAAGAGACATAGGAAAAGCTGCTTCTAGGCTTTGTTTTAATCTGTCTTTGACTAACTGCACGATGGCTTTCCTACTATTTTTCCACTGACCAATGTGAACCATGCTATACCACAAGAACATCTATTGTCTCCCTGAAGTGTGGCTATCCTCTGTTGCGGGTGCTACCTGTCAGTAGGCTATACTGTCAACCAAGTCAGTACATCTTAAATTTTCATCGTGTTTCTAGAGAATGTTGGGCAGATATTGTAATTGAGGAAATCATTGATACTAAATGATGGATGTACCTGTCAGTGAAACAATGCAAATGAGATTAATTCGGCAGTTCTGGTATTAGCTGCCAGTTTCAACACCAGCTGCTAATGCACTCTATGTTGATGCAGCACACAGCAGAGTTAATGGATACAATGTCCTACCATAAATGGTAATTTGCAGTTGATCACCAGAAAATTTGGTGAATATATATATACTGGTGTATGTGTATAACTATAAAATTACAAAGTTCTTTGCTAGAATCAAGCCTGAAACCACTGAGTTGTTAAAATGTCAATAAAACATTTAGCTACTATTTTCATTGATGTCAAGGACCTTTCTGACTCATGACTGCAAATGCTTAAATTGTCCACTTTCTGTATTTAGGGTTTCTTTAGTTGTCTATTATTTCATAAATAACATCAGGCTGTCAAAATATAAGGGATTTGCTGAAGTGATGCCTCTGATGTTTCCCTTACCAATTTTATACCATTCTACTTCACAGTTTTTTAAGAAAGCAGTTTAATGCATATATTTGCTTACTCTAGTAATTGTGAGGGCTGTATCTCTAAGATGTTGATCATGCAAATGTTTAGCTAAAATATGCTATGTCCAAGGATGATTTACAGTTAGTGACCTTAGGAAGACCTCTATTGTGTGTCACTTTTTCACTTTCAAATGTCCTCAATGCTAGTTGGGCACAGTGGGAATTTCAGAGTGCAGTATGGTACATGCTTACTGGTTTAGAGCGTGTTTAACCTTGTGCAATGGACTTAGGAATATTTGAGCTCTTTGTTGTTTGATGACTGGAGTGCAGTTATTACTGAGCCATCATGGGTCATTTTGCAAATTCCCATTGAAACTTCTAAAGCATGCTGTGTGATGGGCAGAAATCTCCTGTGTATGCTAGTCTAGTTCCAACATGCTTTAACACTTTCTACAAAGGAAGATAAACTACTGTTGTGTGGAGACCACACACACATGATTGGTAATCTGAGGCTTCTTGGGTGCATCATTAAATACTTGAAAGAGTGAAAGCAGGGTTAATAATGGTTCATTAGTGTATATAAACACGTTTCAGGATGTTCTAATAAATTAATATGCTTCCTTCAGTTTCTGTGTTAGTTACAGATGGACACGTTTTCTTGAGATTTCATCGGTGCACGGCAACCATTTTATTTTTAACAGTAACTTACTAATTTCAGTATAATTGAAGATTTTTATTTCCTTGCATATGGTTCTGTTCCTTAACAAGTATAGAAAGGCTTTCAAGTAGCAGGTATCTAGGATTATAATTGTTTTGACTTGCTATATACTAGGGACTCTTTTGTTAGGATTTTCTTGTTCCATTTAGAATCGCTTAACATTCTATCTTTGTCCTCCCCTGTGCATGTTGCCTTATGGATATCCTCCTGGGATATGTATCCACAACAATAATCACAAGTACCTATTGACTTCATTATCTCAGAGTCAGACTGGTCAGCCATAATCTATTCTTGGATGAACTGCAATGTCCTCAAGCTAAACAGTAAAACTGAACTCGTCTTCTGCTGAAGTGCTCATCCTTTTACCAAAGCATGAGCCAGTCTGTCTTCCACAGCTGCTTCTTTGCACTTCATAATTCGATTTTAAAAACTCAAGTATACTCCCTCTTTGACATGACCAAGTCCCCTGACTGGGAAAAACCAGCCCCTGTTTATTTGCTCCAATATGCTGTTATCTCTGGAGCATGCCATGATGATTTCTTAAAGGGACCAACATTTACAACATTGTTATCTTTGACCTCGTCACCTGCTTGCCACTGACGTTCTTTCTCTCCTTGCCCACTCTTGCAGTCTGAATGGTTCCATTTTCAGCCTTCTTAGCTGATTCAATCTCAAGCTGAATATCTGATCCCCTCTAGGTTCACAGTGATAACTTTATCATTTCTCAGCTCAAGACTACTGAAACCCTCGGTAATGACTTTTACCTGCCAGATTTGGCTGCTTCATCGTCCAGTTAGCTTAGCTGTCATCCTCTTCTACTGAGAGATCTTTTTTAATACCCAAAATGGAATCTTCAGTCTTTGAAATGTTTCAGAATTGTTTGAGCTAGTGGTCTTCAGTTCCTGTTTTGACTACCTGTTTGCAGTTCTGGGTAGGGAAAAGTGGTTTTAAACACTAATAGACACATTACTCTTGATCTTAAAGCCTCTTATTCCATTCATATAACTATGGTTACAAGTTTCAGTGCATAAAAGATGTCTGTATATGGAAGCTGCTTTTCTGCTGTAAGTCGAATTTGAGTGCAGGTCTGAACAATCATAATGCATGGACACATACTAATAATATTGGATTTGAATTGCTCAGATTTGATGTGGCTTTTCCATACTAGCCTCCCAAACATCAGAAAATATTGTGTAATAAACATAGCATAGTGCTGTTCATCAACCCAAGAGATTTTCATATTCATTTCTGCGTTGTATAATAGAACCATAGAAATGGGTATAATAATGGTTCACCAGAGCCTAAGTAAGAAGTTGTAGCTTTTAAATGAGAATGAACTACTTTATTCAAACAGAGAAAGTTAAAAGGAGATCTAGTGGAAATTTTCAAAGCTTATAGAAGTTATTGGGATTTTGTTTCAGAAAAAGCGACAGCTTTACTTCAACTGAAAGATAGGCAAGGATTCAAGAATACTGCTAAAGAATCCAGGTGAAAATTAGGCAATTTGACATAGCAGTTGCTTAGAAAATTACATGTGACTATTGAGATTGATACTAGCATTTCTGGAACGGAAGTTACTAAGTATTTGAAAAGGAAGAACTTGAAAAGGAAAAAGAGAAATTAGATTAAATAATTTAGAGGCAGCATTATCCCAGGTGTATTGCTTTCAAGGACTTCCTTTAATGCAGTAAATTTTGAGTTATAATATTTTACTGCATTGAGTGTCTCTTAAAAATCCTCTTCTAAATTAAAATAAATTATTGCTGTATTTTAAAATGATCATTCTTCCATGAAAATATAAAACATTAATATTAAGCTTTAATGTTCATGGTATAAAGCTTCCCTTTGGGCAGTTATTGTTGGAAAATCATTTGTGCGTAGCTCCTGATTTTTGTCTTTTTTGTCCATTAAAATTACCAGACAGAAATTGAATTCAACAAATGCAGAGTTTCTGGGAATGTAATCTAACTGTAAAACTTTGCTCCAGGAATATGTTTGTAATCCAAATATTTCCAAGCAGCTTTCAATATCATATTTTATAAGACCACAGTGGAAAGTTAGACTATAATTATTCGATTGTAATGTGGATTATAGATGGTTATGTTTTATGGGGATGAGGATTAATGGCATTGTACAAAGGCTACATAAGGTCAGATACACTGCATACGTTTTTCTCAATTGCCTTGTTTTCTGCTCAACTAAATTTGGGAATTGAAGCTTAACAAATCAATTTTCAATTGTGCTGGAAGTTTTTTTCTAAATCCAGCCTTGCTATTAGTGTGAAATGTAGGTCTGAAACCTGTCATAAATGAATATTGCTCTATCTTTCAGATCAGCTAGAGTGGATGGTAGAGCTCTGTGGTGCCTCAATAATTAAGGAACCTTATTTATTCACCTACAGTCCTGTAAGTAGAGGATAATATGTCTAAAGGTCATAAACCCGTAAAATAAAAAAATTAGATTTGTCTTAATGGAGCGAAATTAAAATTCTGTATTATTAAATAGTACATTATGACTGCCTAATGATTTAGGGAGTAAATTGAGCAGTTAAGCAATGATGCCTTTTAAATTCCCTCAAGGCTCTTGGCACTTTCTTCATCTGCCTATCTGTATTCAAGATTTCCGAACTGAAATCTCCTCTAGCGCAGTGTCACCGTCAGTAAAGCTTTCCTGACTCAACTTTGCATTGCAGTCAGCTTCTGTGACGTGTCATATCAGGCTAAACCTAAAGATGCAGAACTTTGGTATGTTACTCAACCATGATCTCTGCATCCTCCACATTTGTTCCATTGGCAATCATTCTCCAAAAGATCCTTATCAGTCTTGTGTTGTTCAAATTGTGACCTGAGCAACCTTTACATTTTGTAGTATTGGCCTGTTAAAATCTATGGGAAATGCAAAATATGTAAAGAAAGTATCGTATTGATGTAATACAGTATGAATGCTAAAATCTTCTTCTATTCTGGAAAAACTCAATAGCAGCAGTGACTACCATCTGCAAGATGCACTGCAGAAATTCAGCAAGGCTCTATCAAGAGCACCTTCAAAACCCACGATCACCACTTGGAAGGACAAGAGCTGCAGATGCAGATGCAGATGGTGCCATTTCCCAAAGTAAATGCTATATCAAACCACACATCATCCTGACTTGGAAGTATACTGCCGTTCCTTCACTGTAGCTACTTTAAGATCATAGCACGTGCTAATATTATTGGTCTACTGATACCAAAAGGACTGCAGTGGTTCAAAAAGGTATTTTAGCACTCCCTTCTCAAGGGCAGTTAGGGATGACCAATAAATGCTGACCCAGCCAGTGAAGCTAACATCCCTGAATAAATAAGAGAAAATCTTTACTGCGTTTTTTGAACAAAGTATTTTCTTACTGTTCATGGAATAAGTGGAAGACATGAGTTCTCGTGAAAGAATGAGGAAACTTCTAGTATAACCTTATGTAATTTTCACTTATGGATCTCCTAGAATCGTACTGCAGTGGTGATTGTGCAACCTGATGCTAATCCAGAAAACACTGATTATAGAGGTGAGTTTAAAGTTAAATCTCCATCATTGCTGTACAGATTACTGTACTTCAGTAAAACGATCAGCTACTTGTATTATATCGACATAAAATTTTACATTGGATAAATATTTAAAGAAATGTTGTTTAGAGCTAATCTATCCCTATGACAACTATTTGTGAATGCTGGAAAACAGTGAATGCTAATTTTTGTTTTTTTAAAATATATCTGCAAGTGTTATTACACGCAAATGGACAACTTTCCCACCACTAAATCAGTGTTTTTCTTTGCTTTTAACTATTAATCACCATTCCTTGTTCTCGTCCTATTCTGGCCCCCTCTCACAGCTCTTTCTCTGATATATCGATGCTGCTTCCCCTTCTCATTTGGAATTGGAAAGGTTCATCAATTTTGCTTCTGATTTCCACCCTGCCCTCACTTTCACCTGGTCTATCTCTGACTCCTCTCTTTCTTTCCTCAACATCTCTGTTTTCATTTTTGGAAACAGACTGGCTGCTAATATCCACTATAAACCTACCAACTCCCACAGCTATCTGGACTATATCTCCACACCCTGCTTCTTGAAAAGAGACCATCCCATTCTCCTCAGTTCCTCTGTCTCCATTGCATGTGTTCAGATGAGGCCAACTTCAACAAGGCATCCTCTGAAATGTCCATCTTCTTCCTCAACCATGGATTCCCCAGCACTGTTGTCAAGGCCCTCAACTGGGTCTGACCCATCTTGTGCACTTTGGCCCTCACTCCCATCTTCCCTCCCACAACAGTGATAGGTTTCCTCTTGCCCTTACCTACCAACCCACTAATATTCACATCCAGAAGATCATCTGACACCATTTCTGCCACCTCCTGACACGTATTCCCCTCCCCTCCCTTGTCTGCCTTCCTCAGGGACCGTTTCCTCTTGGACACCCTGGTCCACTTTTCCTTCACTCCCAACTACCCCCCACAGTCCCACAACACCTTCCGCTGCACCTGCCAAAGGTGTAATACCTGCCCATTTACCTCCTCCCTCCCCAGTGTCCAGAAGCCCAAACATACCTCCCAGGTGAAGCAGCACTTTACCTGCACTTCTCACAATCTACTCTACTGCATTCACCGCTCACAATGTGGTCTCCTCTACATTTGGCAAACTAAGCGTAGACTCGGTGACCGCTTCGCAGATCACCTACACTCTTTCCGCAAAAAAGACCCTGAGCTTCCAGTTTCCTGCCACTTTTAACATGCCACCCTGTTCCCTGGCCAGCATCTCTGTCTCAGGCTTGCTGCAGTGTTCCAGCAAAGTTTAGCACAAGCTGGAAAAACAACACCTCATTTTCCACTTGGGGACCGTGCAGCCATCCGAAATCAATATCAAGTTCAATCATTTTGGGGTCTAAATTCTCCCATGTCCTGGCCCCCAACCCCCCGCACCAGGCCTTGTTATCTCAGTCTGCCATTACACACTATCTGTTAGTCACTAACAGTCCCCATAAATAGCTGTTCACCCTCCTAGCTAGACTATTATCAACTCCTTTGTCAATCGAACTGTTCTTTTCTCTCTTTGGGCTCTACCCCACCTATTGTTTATGTTACACCCTCCTCCCACCCTAACTTCTGCGTGTAAGCCGACATTTTCCTAGCTACCATCAGTTCTGAGGAAGGGGCACTGGACCCAAAATGTTAACTCTGGTTTTTCTTCACAGATACTGCCACACCTGCTGAACTTTTCCAGCAACTTTTGATTTTGTTCCTGATTTATTGCATCCATGTTTCTTCTGGTTTTCAACTTCTCTGTCGTCTTTTTTTCTGTTCAGAGATGGTATTACACACCTCTGGAACAGGGGTAACTTGAATTCTGGCTTCCTGGTCCAGGAGACACTACCTCTGCATCACAAGAGGGTCCAAAAATCCTTTTTTTTTAAAAGAAGGTCCAATGGATCTGCTTCATTTGTTAATTTTTTTAAATAGGACCCAATAGTGCCTTTGTTTTCTTTTTACTGGTAACTCATTTGTATTTTTAATTTCATCTATTTTTCCATAATCAACCTATTAAGAGATGTTATTACACACCTTTTGGAGCAGGTGGGATTTGAACCTGGGCTCCCCATTCCAGGAGTAGGAACATTACCACTGTGCCACAAGAAGCTCAGAAATCCCCTCATCCTTTTTAAGCAGGCTCTATGGGTCTACTTCATTTTTTTTAAACAGGACCCAATAGAGCCCTTTATTATTTTTTTCTTCTATCATTTGTAGCAACTGAACAATGCTTAAAGCCACCTGTGTTTGAGATGTTGAAGGTTTAATTACCTATTTATAAGCCCAAGAACTTTACTTTGGCTTTACACTTTAAAGGTAAGACGTTGGGGTGAGTGGAAGAGAATTGAATGTTAAATGGATAGGGACTAAAAATGCAGGACCAGTTTAAAAGCTGTTTGCACTGTAGTAATTTGCAGAATCTTCAAACCAAATGAAGAGTCTTGAAAATAACTTGTATCTATTATAGCAATCTTCATACTTTTTCTAAACCCTGGTTTTGACTGGCCTCATTAGAATGTTGCTGGAGCAAAGGGCTTCAACAGTCTGAGCTGAATTAATTTCTACTCACATTTTCATCCATACTTTGTTGGGGGCTAGTTTTATGTTCTAGGCCAGAGGTGGTTCTATTTCAGAATCATTTGTCTGTTTCAGGACAGCTAAAGATTTGACATTGATGAAAGAAATACTTAATGTTGATTTGAGATCTTTCTAAATGGTTTAATGTTTATGTTGAAAGCTATTACGAAGTTAATTCTAAGAATGCATAATGTTCTAAATTGTTACAGCAATCCAGAGACAGTACAACAACTTTGTAGTCACCAGAGAATGGATTTTGGACAGTGTTGCTTGCTATCAGAACCATCAACTAGATGCATATCTAGTCTGCCTTCCGCATTGAAACTCCTGTACAAGCTGGACATCCTGAAGATGTATTTGATATTTATGTAGAATGTAAATAATAAAAAACTGAATTGGTCACTCTTTATGAAAAGGTTGAGCAAAATTCTAATCATAAATATGATTGTAGAGAAACTGCATTTTAATTATCTCATTCGTTTCTTTCTGTAAACCCAGTCTACTGGGTCCAGTGTTTCAGGAGTGGTCTAATGTGCCCTTTTTTTTGTGCAGATGCTCAGTGTGCACACCATATCCAGTTATTATATGTGGGCCCTGATGAACACACAACAATTTTGAATGGTAGCTGTAGAGCTTCACCTCCCTCACCAGCTAGTGCACTGCATTCTTGTAATAAAATTCAGCTTCAGAAGTAATCAAAAATATTGCCTATTGACAGTGATGGCAACACAATATATAGGCCTTACCAACATACAATAATCCCACCTACAAAGTTCATAGTTATTATGCTGGCTTTTTTTTCCAGTTACTGAAGCAAAACCGATTTCTACTGAGTAAATGTTTTGCTGACAGTTTTAGATTAAAAAAATATTTTCAAGGTTTGATTTTCTTAGTTCATGTTAAACACAGTTCTAATGTTTCCTAGCTTCTGTCATACTAATGTCTACCATGGCTTATTGATGACATATTCACCTGGATTGGAGATTGAGTTCAAGTGTGACTCTAAGCACTTAAGTACAAAACTTTAGGATTGACACTAGTACATTGCTGAGGGACTGCTGCAGTATTGGAGTTGTCACCATTTGGATGAGACATTGAACTAAGGTCCCTTTTGTTTCGGTGAATGTAAACTGTGCTATAGTATTTTGAAGGGGCAAATTGTCACCTTTTATCGTGGCAAGTATTTATCCCTCAATCAGCACCATTAAACAAAATATCCAGTTATTCAGCTTGCTGTAATGCCACTTTGCTACATTGTAATAAGTTCTCTGAAATGTCCCTAGAACGGGAATAAGACTTACATAAACCCAAGTCTGTCTTAAACTTTTCCAATGTCAGTGATATATACTGTAGCCACAGAATTCTACAATAATTGT
Source organism: Rhincodon typus (assembly GCF_021869965.1). Lineage (NCBI taxonomy): Eukaryota > Metazoa > Chordata > Chondrichthyes > Orectolobiformes > Rhincodontidae > Rhincodon > Rhincodon typus. The sequence continues at coordinate 23,996,501 of NC_063361.1, forward strand.
TCCTTTTGTGCATTCAAGAGCTATTTTTCTGGAGATGTAGGAGAAGGAAGAAAGGTGCTCAATCATGAACCTACAGACTGTCTTTAAACAGCAAAGAAGTGTTGGTCTTCATCTGATAAAGGCAGTAGCTTTTTTCTTAAACCTATGCAATCTAAATTTATCAGCAAGAACGTTCTGTCTTCACTCAATTTCAAAACTATTAATTCTTCAGTTGATAAATTTAACAGACTGTATCGGTGATTGAAAACTTGATAGTTTTTTTTGCTTTTACTTTTGAATTTCTTTCTTATTCATCCTGGTTCCAGTATTGCCCATGAATACAAATGACAATTAATATTGAGTGTACTTCTGTTCATTTCTTGTAAGATGGTATGAAGTGATGAGCACCTTCTTCTTACAATGTGAGTTTGGGAACTCTTGTAGTGCAACAGAAATCTGAACCAGTTTCTTATCACCACATGGTGCTCCACTTTATCAGTGGGTTTTTCCTCTCCTTTTGTATAGAAATGTAAAATATCTCTAATACAATTTTTATGTCACTGACAATAATGATTAAAACAAATTATGAACTTTCTCAGTTCGTTACCCTTTTGTAAATTGAGTTCGTTAGGTTGATCAAACTGGGGAAAAAAAAAAGTCTCATAGCAAAGTCTCCATTATAGTATTGGGGCTGGTGGGCTGTTCAATTAATTGCAAAATAAATTTCTGGCTGTCCACTGTTGACATGTATCCTGTGGAATGATGCTGCTTTTAGCATATAAATGTGGAGGGGCAACTTAAAATTTTTAAAAATGGGGCTGTGGTCTAAAATGAAAATTTCTTAAACTTTGTGTCTAGAAATGAATTTCAGAAATTCATGTACAACAATTATAAAGGATCTTATTATCTAGGTTCCACTGTCAAAGTTATGTAGAAATATTTTGTTCCACATATCTAATTTGAAGATCTGTCTCAAGAATGTTTCTGTTTGCAAGTAGTATGGGGTGATGCTTTAGAAGGACAAGAGTTTGGGTGCTGTCCTGTCTTAAAGCTATACTTCATTTTTAAAAAGCAAAACAAATCTAATTGTTTGAGTATTGAGTGTAATTTTTTGGTCAGACAGAAATTAGTAATTTGCTTTTGCTCCCTCTTGTAGATACAATACTATCTTTGTAATGTTACACTTTACATGGTACCATTAACGCACAAAATCACCTCCAAAGCAATTTGTGCAAATGTATGCTAAAATATACTGAGTGAACTAGGAAAAGTTTGGATGGAAAGACCAAAAAGACTGACAGAGGTGGGCAAGAACGGCTGTCTGCTGACTACATGGCTTATGGTTCCAGTCCACAGTTTCCACGTGTTCAGCAGCCATACAAGAGCTATGATACAGTGAGATATCTGAAACACCATTAGATTCCTAAAGCAACAGTTCTGCTGCCTAGACCACTAGAGGAACTGTAGTCCTCATCTGAACAGCTATCAGGATTTATTGTGTGATGGGCAGTGATTTGATGCTTCTCCACAAGTGTACCAATTGAGTATGTCCTGCTGATAGGCAACTTAAACCCAGTTCCAAAATGTCTGGCAATGATAATGGTGAGAAAATGGCTTTTAAAAGAGAATGGAAATAAAGATAACCATGTAACAGGGAGGATACCAAAGCTTTGGGATGAGCACCAAACTTGGCCATGTCAATTTTATGATTTATAGTTAATTATCTCTCGGAAGTTTAGAGAATGCAGCCAGGATTACACAATTGAAATCTTGACCAACAAATGTAGTAGCAGATCAGGGCCATGCATCAGAGAAATGAATAGATTATTTTTTTGAAAATGACACACTTCAGAAATCTATTGCCATATAAATGTACTGTATTAATACCTGTAAAATGGAAGTAGATGGCAACTTATTTTTGCCTTTGTTTTTTGGTGAACTGATTATGGAATTAAGAGTCCTGCATGATTAGTATCAATGTGTGTTAAACACTAACATTGCATTATTGCAGTGCCATTGTTAACAAATGCACAGGCTTTAAGCATCTGGGACTGCATTTTGACACATCTTCGCATCTGTGCAATTCATTAGTTTCCCATAGAATTCTAAATAAGTGTCTTTGTGATGCCTATTCTCTAATTTAGTACCATCATAATAAATCATGGAACTTTAAAATGCCATTTGCTCCAGCTTGCCTGCCTTTGACTGTGTAACCAATTTATCCCATCAGAGCCTCTAACCTGCTTGTTTAATGTCCTGAGGAAATGTTCTGCATTATTCAAATATCAGTGTTTGCTTTCTGTGGATAATCCTTCCATTGTGACTGTAGCACAGAATTCATTGTATTCACTTTGATTATCTTTTTCTTTGCTTATCTCTGTAACCTTCAGTCTCATTCCTAAACAAATGTTCATGCAGCTGTTTTTTTAAAATTCACACATTCTGCATACCTTGATAGATGGAAAGGAGAAACTCCTTTCTAATTTTTAATCTCACTTGGAGTTTTCTGGTTTTGCATTTTATATTTGTGTTATAGTTGTCTGGTTACATTTATATTTACAAACGTGGATGATGTCCTGCCAAAATTCTTTCTTCCATTATTTTAAGCCTCTTATCTCTAAGTCAACCGTAGTATTTTCCTTATTATTTAAATGTGTTAATATGTTTTCAAAGGACTTGTAGGGAACTGTACTATGTAATGATATAATCCTGTATTTGAAATCATTTCCAATCACAAGTCCTCACTAAAGTGCTGTCCTGTCAGTTCCAATTTTCAACAAATGTTGCCTGACCTGCTATGGATACAAATATACCAAGTATTTTGCCTTTTGAGTATAATGTCTTTCTATGTTTTTATAGTATCTTGCAAACATGCCTAAATCTTCTTTTAAAGAATTTAAGTATTATAAGATTATTCATTGTTAATACAGGCAAGTTGTAGACGTCCAATTGAGAGTTAATAAGAATGATATCTTTCACTGGATTATTGGTAACATTTTCATATGATAGTTACATTACACATTGCAATCAAGCCAAATGCTGTCATTTCATTTACCAGTTTTAATGTGGTCAGATTTGGTTCTGTGGCTCAGTGGTTAGCACTGTTGTCTCACAGCGCCAGGGACCCGGGTTCGATTCCACCCTCGGGCGACTGTCTGTGTGGAGATTGCACATTCTCCCCGTGTCTGTGTGGGTTTCCTCCAGGTGCTCTGGTTTCCTCCAACAGTCCAAAGATGTGCAAGCCAGGTGGATTGGCCATGCTAGATTGTCCATAGTGTTCAGGAATGTGTAGATTAGGTGGGTTATAGGGGGATGAGTCTGGGTGGGATGCTCTGAGGATCGGTGTGGACTTGTTGGGCTGAAGGGCCTGTTTCCACACTGTAGGGATGCTATGAAAAAAATGTTCTTGTAAATGTAGGATGTATTTATCCAGAGAAATGTAGAAAATTACAACATTTTGTTTAACAATTCTACACCGAACAATATAGTGTGATAAAAGGAAAATATTGTTCCCACCGTAGTTGATCAGTTCAGCATGTCCAGCTACTATCTGTTCCCTAAATTGACTGATTTTGGTCTTCTGCTGTGTGGTAATGCATTGCACAAAACACACTGTTATAGTCTTGGCTGAAAGCTACAGGAGAATGTCAGTGTTGGCTTTGACTTTTTTTGGATGTGCTGATTTGAACTGGAAAGGTGCAGAGCAGTGCAGCAAGTGTTTGAGTGGTCGTGGTCTTAATTTCACTGATAAACTATAATTATGCAAATTAAATTAATTGACTGTCAGATGTCTGTGGCACAGAATAAGTGAATAATTGTGGCAAATGACTGAGGCCACTATTGTGTTCATTGCTGTTAAATTTATCTTTTAACACCAGTATGTGGCCAAGCCAAAGACTTGCAGACCATATCAAATAGCTCACCTCCCCTTTCACTTTGCAGCAAGAAAGATATTAACCATATCCACTTGGCTCCTGCTTGTTAAATGGGCAACATGGTGTCCAACATTAGCTGTGATTCACAATTGGACCGCATTCGCTGGATAATCCTAAGTGTGTAAGTAATTACACTGACAGCCAATTTAGGAATGTCAGTCGGTCTCATTGTGTGGTGGCCCGAAACGTACTGGAAGCTACATATTTTAATACAGAGGGATTTTTTTTTTGCAAGCAAATTGAGTAGACATATTCTTTGTGACTGCTTTAACTCAATGAAATAGGTGACAGCCATTCACTGGTTTGTTTGTTCAGGCAATGATTTGATCAATCGGAGGCAACCTGCCTGGTTTAAAATTTAAACCGAAGTCTCGCAGTTAACTGTCAATCATTAACTGTATCCTAATGTCATTTGAGCCAAGGAAATCTATCCTTATCTATTCCAGCCTACACATGGCTGCAGGCTGGTAGTAATTTGTTTGATTCTTAATTGCTGTTCGGTCAATGAGAGAGGGCTGCCTTAGCCAGCGAGACCCACATCCCATGAAACATTTTTCAAAAAAAATCCTTCCTGGCAACGCTTCTCCCAATAAGAGTTCACTTGCCAATCGATCAGCATTCTCTTTCTTTCATCTCGTGTAAATATTGGTTGTCCCCTTAGATTAGTTTTCTTATATCAGTGCTCAAGTTTGTGCTACCAAACGGTTATTTGTTGAATAAATAATTCTGATGATAGGCTATTCACCTTACATGCTCTTGTGGTACAATGGCAATGCCCCTACCTCTGAGCCAAATGACCCATGTTGAAGTCCCACCTGCTCCAGACCTGTGTAATAATGTCTCTGAACAGATTAATTAGAAAATATCTAGGCTATCAACCTTTAAATGTTAAATTTGCTCATCTGTCCACAGAGGCTGCCTGATCGGATGAACATTTACCTGCATTTCTGTTTTTACTTTTGTTTTTTCCCCTTTTATTTTTGTTTTGTCATCTCCTATCAACTCAAGTCTTGGTCCTGGGTCTCTATTTTGTCAGAAAGCAGGAGCAAAGTAATAGCCATCATAATTTTTAAAAAAAAATTCTTTCACAAGATGTGGGTGTCTTGAAATTCTAGCATGTGGTTATACATCTCTAATTAAGAGTCAACCGTATTACTGTGTGTCTGGAGTTAAGTGTTGGCCACACCAGGTAAGGATACCAGATTTGTTCCCTCGGATATTAATGAACCAGGTGCATTCCAATGACTATTTATGGAGCTACATGAATTGAATGTAAGTACTGAATTTAATTTCTCCCAAGTACTATGGTGTGATTTGAACCAGTATCACTCTAGCTTTAACCTGGGCCTCAGGATCACCAGTTCAATGAAATTGCCTCTACACCATCATCTCACCCTCATCTGTTAACTTTAATTACCACACTTTGATATTTTCCTTCTAAACCTGGAAGTCCAGGGAGCTCTAGTAAGACTCTGAAATCAAAAAAGATGATTAGCCCAGAAGCAAAATTTGCAAGAGATAGCGATGTAGGATTAACTTCAAAACATTTTCAAAGATTTGTATCACTGCAGAAATGATTTTGAATAAGTATAAATACTCCAAGTTGGTGAATTTTATTTGTGTTTATTGGTGTAAGTCAAATTGCAAAGAAGGCTTGATGATGGCTTAACTTTATTTGAATTACTTGTCTTGCTTATTCACCAATAGTGCAAACAAATAAGAACATATATAAAATAAGAGGTTACAGTCTTGGTAATTCGGTCCCTTCAGATCCACACTTTGCACCCCCTCCTGGCCACCCGCCTTATATATATAAATATATACACACACATTCTCATTCTCTCTCTTTCTAGAATATCTCGGCTGATTTGTGGCTTCAAGTCAACTCTGCTTTCTTACTTAATCCCCAAATTCCTTGACTCCCATATTAGCCAATCTTATCTTCTGCCTTCAAAATATTCCCTGACCCTGCCTACACTAGGGTGTGGGGAAGGGCTCAAATCTCAGAAAAATAAAAAAAAACTCCATCTTGAAAGGGGGAACACTGTGTTAGTCTCTCAGCATCCACTCTGTGAAGTCCTCTCAGGATTTTGTAGCTTTTTATAAAAACACTTCTTCTAAATTCCAATGGATACAGGCCCAACCTTTCCCCATAAGATAACCCCTTCATCCCAAGAATCTGTCAAGTAAACAGTTTTTGATTTTTGTTCATAGACATATAGTATGGAAACAGATCCTTTTGTCCAACCAGTCCATGATGAACATAATCCCAAACTAAATTAGACACATCTGTCTGCTCCTGGCCTATTTACCTCCAAACCTTTCCTATTCATGTACTTATAAAAATGTCTTTTTAAATGTTATAATTGTGCCCACATCCACCACTTCCTCAGGAAGTTCATTCCACACGTGAACTACCCTCTGTACAAAAAACATTTGCCTCCCATGTCTTTTTTAACTCTGTCTCCTCTCACCTTAAAAATATGCCCCCTAGTCTTGAAATCCCCCATCCTAGGGAAAAGACACTTCACATTAACTGTAGCTATACCCCTCATGATTTTATAAACCTCTTTAAGGTCATCTCTCAAACTCCTGTGCTCCAGTGAGAAAAGTCCCAGTCTATCCTGCCCTTCTTTCTCACTCAAACCTTCCACACCCAGCAACATCCTGCTTTTGAACCCTCTCACGCTTAATAATATCCGTCCTATAAAATGGCAACCAGAACTGGACACAGTACTCCAGAAGAGACCTCACCAATGCCTTGTACAACCTCAACATGACTTCCCAATTCCTATACTCAAAGGTCTGAGCAATGAAGGCAAGTGTGCTAAATGCCTTTTTAAACATGCTGTCTTTGCAAACATCAAAGAATTATGTACATGAACCCCCAGGTTCCTCTGTTCTACAACACTATCCAAGGCCCTACCATTAATTGTAGAAGTCCTGCCCTTGCATTTATCCAAATTGAACTCCATCTACCATTTTGCAGCCCATTGACCCATTTGATAAAGATCCAAATCATTTATATAATGACCAACAAATGGGGAGGTGATGGCCTAGTGGTATTATCGCTGGACTGTTAATCTAGAGACCCAGATAAGGTTCTGGGGACGTGGGTTTGAAGCCTGCCATGGCAGATGGTAGAATTTGAATTCAATTAAAAAATATCTGGAATTTAGAATCTAATGATGACCATGGATCCGTTGTCGAGTGTTGGAAAAACCCATCTGGTTCACTAATGTCTTTAGGGAAGGAAACTGCCATCTTTACCCAGTCTGACCTACAGCACTGTGGTTGATTCCTAACTGCCCTCTGGGCAATTAGGGATGGAAAATAAATGCTGCCAAGGGACCCATCACCAATCACTGTGGAACACCATGAGTTGTTTGAATATTTCAGTGGTAACAATTCTTATTTCAACCAATCACTAATATGTTCCCAATGAAACATGCTGCCCTAAATTGTGCCATTCAAGTTGTGATGCTGAAGCCTCATTTTTCAAAGGCATTTCATGCCTGATGTGTATGAACCATTATTTTTAATTAGTACAAAGTATCAGAAAATATTTTTATAATTAGGTAAGGGATTTGCATGCTGAAAAGTAGATTTTTTTTTTGCCTCTTTTGAACGCATATGCCTAGATTTTAGCCTAAAGGATTGTTCTGTGCTGGACACCGGAGGTCAGAAGAATGGATTTCATGAATATTTTGCTGAATTTAACCATTGAGCTCCTTTTAAAGTGGGGTTGCCACTCTCAGCCTGAATGACAGGACGGAGTAGTCTCTGGTGAGAAGCCAGCCTTGCAAGGTCAAACACTAAGGGATCAGGGTAGGAAAGAGTGGAACCAAGAAAGATCATGGCATAGATTGAGTGACTTTCCCATTTTGGTGGATGGAGGTTTAGCTAATTTTGGGGCTGTGATGGTGCTCAAGGGTGGAGCAGATAGATTACTGTGTGCAGAGAGTGGGGTGGTGAGGTTTAATGGAGATAACTTGTTGAACCTGGAGGAAACATTCATCCCGCGTCTGGCCTATAAACGGTCCTATAAAGATGCTTACCTCTGGATTCAGCGAATCTCTACATTGCTGAGACATCTGAGGATCAGAAAACCCAGCCGCCTGCAATCGACATTAATCATATTGATAGGTAAAATGAAGGTGCAGGTCCTCATTATTAGTAAATGATCTGCAAGTTGTTTGATGTCTGCCCCTTGTTCTGCCGTTCTTAAATCTCATGGCTTTGGCCCTTTAGAGGTTTTAATCAATCTGTTTTGTATTTCTAATGCTTTTTAATTTCAGATTTCTAGTATTTTGTTTATATCTACATAATGGAATGTCAACCAGATTAGCATCACTTACTGAAAATAAATCTTTCATTATTGACTAATTGGTGTTAGTTTCCATGACTGACATCAACGGTGATTTTCAAACTCGACCAAAACGTGTACTCGGCTCATGCTGTGAATCCTCAATATCCTTTCATAGTTTTTAACTCCTGATTATGCTTGAAACTTGTGTTTCAGTATCTCTTGTTTCGACTACAAACTCCCTCGGGACCCTTGATTTGAATTGTGCATAATCCCTGAGCTAAAGATTCAATTGTTTGTGGATAGGGAAGGCTTTAGGCATCAGTGCTGGGAGCTCATGTCAGCCTTGCAGCTAGGACAGTGGAAGATTTTAAATGGCCTTTCAGCTGATGCATATCTTAATAGTTCTTACAACTTTTTTTATTAGGTTTTGTACTCAATCTCTCAAAATCATTCTTCTTTCTCCCCTTTCAACATGACAGAGCCCTTATCATCCCAACAAGCAGAAGTGATTCCAGAGTCTTAACCATTCAATATTGCCATGTTGATTTTACAATTGGATGACATTATTACAAAAGTAAAATATGTCAAAATGCAATCGGGGTTGCAAATCAATCCAGAATTCAATAAAAAAAAAAGTGATCGGTATAAACATTGTATTGACTGCTTTTGCTGGGTTTAATTTATTGTTATTCATATTTGATGAACTAAAAATACAAGTCTACAAAGACCCCTTGACCAATGATAGCTACCCAAAGGGAGCTATGAGCACTTTCAGCTAAGTGAAACTGCTAGAAAATGATGACGGTGGATATGAACAAGAATAATGCCTGATGGACAGGCATTGACAATATAAAATGAAGTCAGAGTGAACAGAGCTCCAACAAAAATAATATATGATCAAGGAAGTACAACAATACTTCTTCCTCAGGAGGCTAAGAGAATTCAGCATAGCCACAAAGCCTCTTACCAATTTTTATAGATACATCACAGCTTGGTATAGCAACTGCTCTTCCCAAGACCGCAAGAAACTACAATCGTGAACACAATCCAGTCCATCCAGTGACTCCATCTATACTTCCCACTGCATCACAGAAGCAACCAACATAATCAAACACCCCTCCCACCCGTTATAATCTCTTCCATCCTCTTCTGTTGGGCAGTAGATATGATATGAAAGTTTGAATACAAGTACAAACAGATTCAAGAACAGCTTCTCTGCTGTTATCAGACTTTTGAATGGACCTCACAAATATTAATGCTGATCTCTCTCCTGTGGCTGTGATACTGTACGCTTTCTCTGTTCTGGTACAATCTGCTTGTAGAGCTCTCAAAACAATACTTTTCACTCTGTCTTGGTACATGTGACAATAATAAATCAGATCAAAAGCAATGACAGATCACAATTTGTGATTAACATTAACATTAACTGATATTTTTCTTTGCAAATGCTGCCAGACCTGCTGACCTTTTCCAGCAACTTCTGTTTTTGTTCCACCATTCTATGTTGGGAGGGGGTGGGGGCGTGTTGCAGAAAGGTGGGGGCTGTCTCGCCAATTGCTGCACCACCAATGCAGCTCATAACTTGATAAGTTAATAAATATCACATATGAAAATCCTACAAAGTGTGCACTGTTTCAATTACTAAGCTTGAAGGACTTCTGTATGATAGATTCAACTTGACAAGCTGCCTGAATGACTGAAATTTGTTATCCTTCTGAAAGTACCCTTGGAGAAACAAAGGTCAAATATAAAATATTATGTGCAGACTTATCACTATACCTTTTGCTCTTATTTTTTTCCCAGTTAATTCTACACAATTCAGCACAGTAAGTATTAACCATGCTCCACTAAAGGACCTGTTACAAAGTCCTCATTAGGGCATAGTCTGATTCAAACATCCTAGGCTGCAATGTTTATTCTTCTGATGCAAATGCTGCATACTTCAAAATAAGTGAGAGGCAGAATTTGGCCAAGACAGTGTTCAGAAATATGTTTGTTTTTGCCTTCTTCAGACTTTACCCGGACATTATGTAAAAGCAAGTTACTTGCCACAGGAATAGCTGTGCGTATCAGAGGCTATAATCTGGAACTACTCTGGAAGACCTCAATAATTTCCATCTGCAATGCTGTCTTGTCGCAGGTTTGTGAGTAGTTGTCAGTGTGAGGCATGTGGGAAAACTTGAATGTGCATCTCAATTAAATTCAATCTTTATTGTATTTGACACTTGACACAAAAGTGCAAGTTTACATATCTTGTGATACATTTCCAGCTATTACCTAATAATCATGCTACACTAATATTGTCTGAGGGTACACCCTGCACATATTGATACTACTGGAGATTCCTGCCTCAATTTCTGATGGTCAATGTCAACGTCACAAAAGGAAGTAATATGCCTGGAGCCCATTTGTTCTTGATAGAATACAACAACAGAAACTATACGCTGGTGAGTTGACAGACACTCGGGAGTGTTGCATTTTTGTGCATGTGACATTATAGGCCCCAGATGGGACAAAACCTGATGATCTTGGAGATCCTGGTTGTGGGTCGTGGGTTAAACAGCCCAGGCTTGTGCCTGCATAACATGCCCACTTTAATTAAAAGCTCTTGACATTCTAATACATGTTCTAATCCTGAGTGTGTTTCTTCAGAAGCATTTTAGCAATATCCCGCAACCACTCTACAACCTAACGGCCTTTAGAGAAAATTAACCTGTTTCCTTACTTCATGTCACAAGCAACTTTAAACTTGAATCAGATCTGCCATGACTCCTTTTGTATCTTATTACCAGCCTTTCAACATCTCTGTGAGTGTCATTAATCTTAATCTCTACTGATTGATTTGAATTAATTGTTCAGTAGGAGATGTTTGAATCTCTAGTAGCAATTTAGGAGGCATTGCATCTCACTAGGTTTGTTCTGATGCTCCCCCTCTTTTTCTGGGAAATCAAGAACTGATGGTTTGAGTTCTAAATGAATTTTTATATGGCTGTATCATTGTTTGTGTGTGTGTGTGTGAGAGAGAAAGTTGGTGTTGACAGATACAAGTTTCACTTTTGAAAAATGTCCTTGCGCATTGTACAAGAGACTGGCTGTGTGTTCAGAGAGTGATGTGAGGCTGGCAGACAGGAATTACATTCCAAGGTCCCATGCCAGAGGCAATTGAACTCGGAACACTTTCTGGCAATATTCAGATGCTAGTAAAATTCTGAGAGGGTAGAACTAATGACACAAAAACAAAACAATAGGGATAGGTGCCAAATAAGGCAACAGCACCCTTTTGTCGGTGGTCGCTTGACTAAATTTATCTCAGATTGCTTTTCACAATTTGACACTAAAAAGCTTATCAATATTAAAGCAAAACTGTTTCATGTGGATACAAAATGCCCAGTGCAACTGGCCTGTTACAGATGTAGATATATTAAAGAATACCAACCCTCTCAACCTGTAAGAAAAATTTCAAAGGCATTTTGGAATTAGAATTCAGAAACTGTAATCTGTTTATTATTCAGTGTAATTCAGCAATAAAGCTTTCGGGATTAATTTTTGAATATACTGCTTTAATTTCAAATAAGTTCCAATATTGATCAGTGTTTCAAATTTAATGGTTTTATAACACTCTTGCATAAACAATTTAATTCCTAGTTCATGCTAAATTAGTTGTCTTTAGTTAGTGATTGGTTCGCCACCAACATCAGTATACCTAAGAGGAGGAAGGGGAAACAAAATCAACCGAGAATTCTTCTAAACACAATGTCCATATTCTTCACTGTCACTGAGGTTCATTCAGATATGGGGCAATAAAACCACTGATTCAGCCCCCCATTTAGTTGAATAACGGAAACCCAATCCAATAATAATTAGTTTTCTACCAGTGCCAAAATGAAGGTTAACACTACAGTGTTTACGATTTTAGCCGGGGCCTCAGACACGAGCCAAGAAAAATCTTTTCATTTCTCTGAGTTGTATAACCTGGTGCTAAAGAATCAGGTTATTCGAGACCTGGGAATAGATTGTCTGTCTGTTTAACAAGCAAATGATGTGCAATTTGTGGAGACTTAATGAGAAAAAAAGAAAGGATCTCAGTGATTTGGAAATTAGATAGGATTTTTTTTATTCTCCAAAAGCCAGTCTTTGAATTTTCTGTAACTTTTGAAATGTATTTGATTTCTAGTGAAGTCCAGATGTAAACATTAAAAGGCTGCAGTTTTAAATGCAATTGTTCTTGCTATTGGTCAGGTGTCTTTATGCAAGTTTTATGGCACTGAACTAGTGGTAATGCCTTCCAGGAGTCTGTTTCATTGCTGAGAACATCCAACAAGTAAGCAAGTGCTAGATGTGAATAAATGTAAGTTGTTCTGTGAGTAGTTTCTAGAAACCCAGGGAATTGCATGATTTGGCAGGAAAATGGAGATGAGATTGAAGGTTAGTCTGATGAGGTGGTAGTTCAGGCTTTAGCCAGTCTAGTAGCTGACCTGGACCAATGGTTTTATGTTCAGTATTTTGTGCCTTCAGTAAACAGGCAGCAGAGACTTCTGCTCATCCCTTTCCCCATCTGTACCAGCCTCAAACCAACTGGCACAAAGAAAATGGAAATTTTGATCATCAGTCACCTAGTTTCAATTAGCCTTTTTATCCATGAGAGATCTGCAGACAGAGTCTTAGTCATACAGCATGGAACAGACCCTTTAGTCCTAGTCCATGCTGATCATGTTCCCAAACTAAACTAGACTCATTTGCCTGCGTTTTGGCCATATTTCTCCAAACCTTTCCTTTTAAATGTACTGTCTAAATGTCTTTTAAATGTTGTAACTGTACCTGCATCCATTGTTTCCTCTGGCAGTTCATTCCACACACAAACCACTCTCCATGCAAAAAAAAAATGTTGCCTCTCATGTCCTTTTTAAAACTTTCTCCTCTCACCTTAAAATATATCCCCTAGTTCTGAACTCCCCCACCATTGGGAAAAGACCCTTGTCATTCACCTTATCCATACCCCTCATGATTTTATAAACCTCCTATGCTCCCGGGAGAAAAGTCCCAGTCTATCCAGCCACTCCTTATAACTCAAACCCTCCATTCCTGGCATCATTCTGGTAAATCTTTTCTGAACCCTCTGCAGTTTAATAATATCCTTTCTATAACAGGGTGACCAGAACTGCGCACAGTACTCCAAAAGAGGCCTCACCAACATCCTGTACAACCTCAACATGCCGTTCTAGCTTAATGAAATCTCTCTCTTTGTAGTTTCATCATTTCCCCGTGCCATTGCAGCACTCTGTAGGCCAGTGGCATTGCCACCCAAAATATGGTGCAGACTTGAAGAATCTTTTGGTCTACAGTGGCTCCTATTTCTTATGTTCTTGTTTGATTGAGCGCTCCGCTCAGAATGGTACCTGCTGTTCTACACTGCTTATTTCTACTAGGTTCACTGAAGTTAGCTACCCTTTTTTTAAAGAAAAATGATTAAATTATTGATAACTTTCCTGCAATGATGCTTCTGTAGGCTGCTTGGATACTCCGTGATTGTCATGAAGGGTGCAAAGGCAAAGGGATGGAGGTCATGGGTTGCCCTTTTATAATGCAGGTCAATGGGGATGGGTAGAGGGGAATATATAGATTAATATGGAAAGTATGAGGGGTGAGGGATGAGGAGTGTTTGAATGGGCGAAATACAGTGGACTGGGTTGGCATAAACAGGGCATAAGGAGTACATGGCATTAGGAGCTGTGAGGAGTGAAGGATGCAGGGCCTTAATGTTTTCTTTCTTAATTTGAACTGGAGCAAAGTCCCAGAGCACCAGGATGGGCCTGTTAAAGAGCCTGCCTTGATGCTTGGCAACCCTTGTGATGCCTCTAAATTACATTTAGGGTTTCCAGCCCTGACTGTAATTAGCATTTGACTTCACCCTCCCTTGTCCTGAGCGCTCTCATGCCCTGGAGCAAAACTATGATCATCTAGAAAATGTTCCCCTGTGTCGGGTTTATAGTCCCAGAAGGAGGCTGATCAAAATTCTAGGCCAAGGCTCGGCCCTGAGAGTTAAGACTTTAAAATCTGGAGTGTTTTTCTTTTCCTTTTGGATAAAGACTTTAAGATCTGGATGTTTTTCTTTTTCTTTTGGCTTGGTTTCTTTTATTTCTTTCTTTTTTTTTAAATTCTGACTTTGTGTTTTGCATTTTAAGATGGTGCCATAGAATAGTGACTTTGAACATCTTTCTTTGTATTCCTGTACTTCAGTATACGTGACAATAAAATCCAGTTCTAAATCTAATTGTAATTCTACTGTAGGAAATTTTTGTCCTCTGCTTACCTGACTTGGGAGTGAACATTCTGCCCTAAATCTCAAGCTGGTTCAGTTTCATTATGAGGCAGATAATTTGTTTTTATTTGGATTGAATTAAAACTAAAAAATGATTTTTAACCTTGTACTGCTTATCTACTCTATTCAAACTAATATTATCTCATTCAGACATGATCTGAACAAGAAGGGCGTTTGATGGAACGCACAACCTCTATCTTGATATAATTTATGCTGTTGCATTTGTTATTTTTTTTCCATCTATCCTCCCTATCTTTCACTTGTCCTCTTTGCCCAATCTCCTCCCTAATGATCAGCTTCTCATTCTGCTTTCAGCATTTTCTGTGTTATCTTATCCATTCCTCTTGTTACTGTATCTGTCTAATCTGACTTCCTGACAAACTCCCTTGTATGTATTTAATTCTCTGGAGATACTGACTGTTTTTTGTGCTTCCCTCTTTCTAATGTCCGTGCTACTGGGAAAAGTGGAGCCGAACTCTGCCTCATTATATTTCTTGCACATCATTACACATCACAAATGATGGGAAGCAAGATAGGAGCTTTAAATGATGAAGCCATCACAATCCTCCTTTCAGCTTGAAGTTTTATTGTGTCTCCATCTGTGTAAATGTCTCCAAAGATGGTTCAGAAAGCAAGACATGAAGCAGTCATTTTGAGTCCATCCCAATGTTATTCATTCTGGAGCTTTCCAGGAACATGTTGTTATAGTGCGTATGATTTGGTGTATTTCTGATCACTAAGTTTGTCATTCATTCTGTCCATTAAAATTGTTTGTTTAAATCCTAAAAGTGGAAATCATTCCTAATTCTCAGGTAAATATTTTCCTGTCAGAATATGGTGACAGATCTAAATCTGAACATAGTTGTATGCTGGTGGTGCTGTCAAGACTTCCTATTTATCACTTCTGTTCAGGTCTTAATATTTATAATTTGCCTATGTTTATTAATAAATATTGAAAGATGCTAGTTACTTCCCTATGCATTCTTATAAGTGTAACTTGAGCAATTTTAAATTTTGCTAATCTTGTATCTTTTCTCTGGCTCTTCCTTTGTCTTTATCCCCACGGCTCAGCTTTTGCCAACTGGCACACGTTAATGTACTATTTTTTTTAAAAAAAGTGGATTCCAAACTTTTCATAGCAGAGGATGGGATCAGAGTGTCACAATCAGTGAGTGAGATGTGTATAATTTTTCAAAATAAAAAATCCAGAACTTGCCCACTCCACAACTATCCCATCCTCTCCTTCAAATACCCACTAGCTTCTTCAGCTCCTCTGATGTCATTGCTTTTCACCACCCTGTACAGCTGGGCTGCTACCCATCTGTCTGCTGTGCTCTGCTGCTATACACTCCCCATTGTGCTTTCTGCTGTCTGCCATCATTGTCTCCATGATCCAACGGCATTGCTTCTGCCATTCAAAGTTTGAGCACTTGGAAGCAGCAGCAATAACAATGGGAGCTTGCTAATGCTGGCCCACTGTTTATTATCCTTCTCACAGCCTTTGTTTCATCAGATATTGTTATGGATTGTGATCAGTGTGTTGATTTCTTTGTTACTTATTTAATATTTTGTGACAACTGTATTTGCTATAGTTTGTTGATTGCACTCTTGCCTCTAATATCATGAAGGTTCAAAGCACAGAGACCTGAGTGCAAAAGCTAGACTGACATTGCAATGCAGTAGTGAAGGAAGACTGCACTGATGGGAGTGCTGTCTTTTGTGTGAATCATTTGATTAAAGTCATGTCTGCTCTCTCAAATAGGCACAAAAGATCCAATGGCATATTTCAAAGAAGAGGCTGGATGTTCTCCTCAATGTCTGGGAGTATATTCCTCTCTCATTCAACAGATTATTTTGCTGTCATCAGATTACAATTTGTGGGTATTTGCTGTGCATAAATTGGTTAACCAATCACTTGCAGGAACATGCCAAAATTTACCTTAATTGGATGTTTGCAAGGTATTGTGTAAGTATTATATAGAAATAAATATTTCCCGATTCTTCTTTGCAAAGAACATTGATTAGTTCTACAACATGCTTCAATACTAGGGCTAACTGCAAATTAGGCCAAAGGAAGTTTGAGTTAGATGGAGAGGCTGGATAGGCGGGGACTTTTCTCCTCTGGAGCGCAGGAAGTTGAGGGATGACCTTAGAGGTCTATAAAATCATGAGAGGCGTGGATAAGGTAGATAGCCAACAGCTTTTGCTCATGTTAGGGGAGTCTAAAACTAGATAGCATAGGTTTAAGGTGAGAAGGGAGAGAGACACAAAAGGATCCAGAAATTTGTTATTAAACTTTCATTTTTTTGAACAAAGGACATGTCTTTAAGTTGTTGAAAGGCACATGCCTACCACAGACCTTAAAAACAGACACACCGAATGAAAGGTTTCGATGCCTAGAACATGATGAGTATTTCATAATTAGTGTTAATTCATTAAATAATTCAATGGTGGATAGCAGTATTGTTTTCTAATAGTTATTTAATGACTAGTGCTAATGGGGAGCCATAAGCTTTTCAACTTCATGACTTGCCTTGTGATTATAAAGGTTTGTCAAAGTTATATCAAGATTTATAGGGCAAGTCATGTTGACAACCTATGGCCTTTTCAGCTCCTTTTATTGACACAATCATAACAGTGAAGTCAAACTTCAAGTAGCTGTTTAGATGCAGCAACTCTGAGTTAATAGTGTTGTCAGAACAAAGTGAATGTTATATTTTCTGCAATTCAGGGGACTTCAAGTTGTAGACATAGCTTTGTCTTAAATTCAAACATGTCTCGTCCTGAAAGACCCAAAAATGTCATGTTCTATCCGAGCTCAACTGCTATGAAAGTGGGAGCTGCATTATGTCAAAGGCTACTGGAAATTCAAATGAAATGATGGTTCTGCTCCCATACTTAACTAAGACATGATAATGTTCATCGCAGCTGGATGGAGACAAGACATTATGAGCATCTTCACCATATCTTGCTGCCTAGCAACATATTCATTCCACATAAAAACCTAATGCCTCTCTGTGCAATAGCAGCATGTATACTGGAGTTAGTGTTCCTGCACCACGTTCTTGTTATTAACAACAGCTGCACAGCAGTTCTGATTTATTGCAATGTTTTGATGTTTGTGCATGGGCACAGCAAGAAACTACATAATGCTAGAGAGAAATGGAAACGTTTGTAACAAAGTTTATTGAGCACTCCGTTGGAGAAGTGCTGCGTGAGTTTCTTTCCCTACTATGAGGTGATAGGTAGGGTATAGCAGGAATATTTTTCTTTCACGAGGAGGGCACTTTCAGTGTCTGCCTTCACCAGCACTTTAATCTTAGCCAGCGCTGAGTTTTGAAGTAATTGCCCACCTAGCCCAGTAAGGGAAGGGCACAATTCCAGTCTGTAAACTATTTGTAGAAGTTAAGAGTTGGAAGCTGAATGCTGGTCAGCGAAGTTGACTGCAGCTGTTACAATAATAAGCTGGAAACCTCCTCCAGTGTTAGGTGGACAGAGCGAGGCAGAAAGTGGCTACTATAAAACTTACGGCTGCTTAAAATTATAGCACCAGTAAGAGAAGAAGCTGCCCGAGGAAATTATACTGCCAAGTGAAGATTGGAAACATTGAGATATTATCTTATTATTAACTTCAGCAAGTGAACACCAACTAAGGGACTACGATTTCCTCTGTGCATTGTGTAATGGAATTGCAAGCCCACTAATAAAGAACACATTTATGATTTCATTTCACATTGCAATAATATTGTCCAGGAAAGGTTTTGAATCAGCAGCTAATGAGAGACCCCTAGCACTAAGAATTTTCAGCTTTATACTCCACTTACTGTTACTTCCCACCTTTTAAAATACATTCCATTTTAATGCTTTTAGAACTTCTCAGCCTGTATGCTATTTCCCCAAACAAAAGACCTGATAGATCTTCAAGTCGTGAGCCTCTCTGAAGGCCTTGTTCCTGAGTTGGCTGTTCGGAGTCGCATGAGATTAACTGCAGGCAATATTATTGCTGACTTTCCTTCTCTGGCAACGAGCAAGTTGTTGAAACAAAACTGGGATTAGGAACAGGTAGTGCACAGTGGGAACCATGTCCATGGGCCAAATCCTTTCACTCAAAGACAGATGTTTGGGGCCAGCTTAGATCAGCAAATCCTCACTTAAAGCATCATACTCTTGGTCCTTTGTATCAGCTGTGCTTGAATCTGTTCCATGTTTCTTCAGTTAGCTACATGTCAAAATAAATGTTTTTCCTATCCCGTGTTAAATGGGCTAGTTTTACCATCCAATGATGGATCATTTGGAAGGGATGAGGTGGAAGGTAATGTGGCTACACAATAAACTGGAGAAAAATGATCCTGAACTGCAACTGGTTGGTATGCAACACAGTCATGATTCCAAGCAGGTTGGTACTTAATCCACGATTTTATGGTAATAATTGTCGCCGGGGTAGCCTGATGGAAATCAAGGCCACTATTTCTGGAGATCAGATCAGTTCGACTCGAAATATTAGCTTGCTTTCTCTCCATGGATGCTGCCTGACCCACTGTGATATCCAGCATTTTTTATTTTAAGTACAGATTCCTGCATCTGCAGTAATTTGCTCCTACACTATCTCTGGATTTATCAGAGAAGTTAAAAATTGTTTAAAAGTCATGGTGTTGAGGTGTCAGTATTCCAAATGAGTGCAATAGCTAGACTGAGAGCAAACTTGCATTCACCCCTCTGGCTGTCTTCCCTGCAGTACAGGGTACTAGTAATGCACACAGATGGGAATCTGAGCGTGACTGAAAACCAGGTGCTGAGCTTTCTACTACATCGCCAATGTGTTTGAAGGTCAGACTTGCATGAAATAAAGGGGTGGCCTGCTCAGCTCCTCCCCACCCATGCCTGAGTTATTACCCCAAATTACAGGGGGCAGGGAGAACAGAATGGGTAAAACCCAAAGGCAAGCAACTTGTCTCTCCACCCTTAACTGGACAATTAAAGGCCAATTAAGGATCTCAGTCTGTCTCTGCCACCATAGCTGTGCAGTGGCAGTGTTGTAGAGATTGTAATTGGGTCAGCCAGGTGGACCTCATAGAATATGAGTTCCCTTATTGGGGCTGTTAATCTGATCCAATTATGGAGCCCTGGCTGACAGACATAAACAGGAGTGTCAGAGGCTTTTTACACACTGAGAGCTGGCTCTGAGGAAGCTGGATCAGTGTCAAGGACTCTCCAGGTGTAAATAAAGGGTGACTTGGTGATGGGATACTGGTCTCTGTGGAGTTATTTCAGTAGTGATGAGAGAACAGCACACTCTTTAAAAAATTTGCTCGCAACAGTCGTCCTCGAGTTGGGGTAGGCATTTCTGGCATCATGCCACTATTTGGGAAGCATGCCTTGTTTGATCCTGCCATTGAAGACTGGCCCCGTATGTGGAAAGAATGCATTATTTTTTTCCAGGCAAATAACTACAGGGGTAGACGAAAAGCAATAAGTAATTCTCCTGAGAGCCTGTGGACCCGCAGCTTTCTCGGTTCTTAGGAGCCCGGCATTCCCGTCTTAAAAACCTTTTAAGAGTTGACAGATATATTTAAGGAATATTATGACCCCAAGCATTTTCTAATTCCGAGACCTTATCAGTTTTACATGGCAATTTGAGAATAAGGGAAATCCATATCGGCATTTTTGACTTGGTTAAGACAACTGGCAGAGGCCATAAAAGAGTCCCTCTAGACCTAAATTAAGTAAGAAAACTCATCGGCCGGTATCCAGGAGAGTACACACCCTGGAAAATCCATCTACATTTGCTTTGGAACAGTTAAATTGCTTAGCAACATCCAAATTAGAACCAATCAAAATAAACATCTGGTTAAACGGTCACCCCAGTTCTAATGGAGGTCAATATTTCAGTGGACATTTCAGTGATCACAGAAGCAGACTTTAACAAAATTTGCTCTGGACTCCCATTTGCATGGGAATCCCTCCCCATAAACCCCCTCTCACCCCCTGCAGGGCAAGTACCTGATGTCAAAGGGAACAAGTGCAAAAGCTGTTGCTTAATTGGCAATCTGTAAGAGGCTGAAAGGGGCTTTGGGCATTTTTACATGCCACGGGTCAAATTTCACTTCACTGCTGCAGTAATTTGATGTGCTATAATCCAATTTTGATTCTGAAAGCTCTGGGTGGCCCAGTTTGTCAGAACAACCTTTTCACCCTGGAGAGCCTGAGTTGAATACGAACCCAGACAGATGGGTGGATAATGGTTTCCTCTCTCTTGGCTGTTAAGGATCACAAGTGCAGTGCATTTAGGCACTTTCAAGCCAGCTTCTATCACACAAAGCAGCCTGTACATTTGGCAGTAATTAATAGCGATTCAGCAATGCTCCAACGAAGGGAAGGACTGAAAGGCCTAATAAAGCGGAGACTCCTGAGTGATGATGCAGCTGAGGCCCTTTCCTGGGTTAATTCAACCTTACAGCAAGTCTTCTCCAGAACAAACTCGAGAGTGCTTGATGCTATCAGAGAACATACAGTTTGAGACATTTTGCACTTCACACTGTTTGTATCATTCGTCACTTTGGTAACACACAAAAAGAGGTACTTCAGCACACCCCAGAGTCTGCTCACACTGTGAGAATGGGGCCACTCTGACAGCAAGGCTTTTCTGTTAGTTCTGAGAACACAGTTGATGACACAATCTCAGACGTGAACTTGTGCGTGAATGGATTCAGCCCCAGTGTATCTGAATGGCAATGTTATTATTTTACTCATTATACTTAATGGAATTATTTCTCGTTTCTCCTTCCATCCTGGTAATGCTGCAGATCAGGCTGGCAATAACCCTAGCTCTGCCTGTGCTGCTTTATAACGGCCTGTGACTAGGCTTGTGTATATGCACAGATACAGGAGGCTAGAAACTGAGGCCATAATGAGTGAAACATAAATTTAAAGCTGACGTTAGGGAGACGTCTTTTGACAAATATTTAGAACAATTTTCCAGGCAGGGGACTGGAAGCAAAAGCATTAGGGACATTAAAAATGCAGCTGGATGGTTTTTGATCAACCAAATCGTTTTCTCAATTTTCTGATTATTCTTCTGAGTCACATTCTCTGTTCTCTACAGAGGTGCCATGAGGCGCGATGGGAAATCATGTGCCCTGCCTCTGTTGGCCCAAAGTGCAGAGTCTTGTGTCATCAGAGGGGCAGGGGAAGAAATGCAGAATTACTAATGCTACCCCGTTCTCTGAATACTAACCATTATGATCCTTAAAATCTGTGATCCACATAACTTCGCTGTTTTCTCTAAGAAGAGTTATTTTGAAGATCTAAACAAGACTGGCAGATAAGCTAATAGTTCTGTAGAGGTTAAAGCTCATGTTATATTGGCTTCATGCACTGCATTGATGTTACACAGTCTGTGGGTGAAGGCAGATTATTCTGCTGTAGCTTTTGCCACTAATTACTTGATAAGCCCAAGACAATGCAAAGACAAATAGGATTGGTGCAGTAAACTACCTCAAATAACACTTTCAAAGTACCATGTGACAAATAGCAGATGGCAGCAGTAATCATCTGGGAAAATAGTACAGTAACGATTTAGAAATAGCCAAAGATTGTTTGGATAAAAAAAATGCTGGATGTCTGAAATAAAAATGGTAGAGAAACTCAGAAGACCTGGCAGCATCTGTAGAGAAAGGAGCAGGAGTTAATGTTTCAAGTCCAAAAACTCTTCTTCAGAACTGATTGTTTGAATCTAAGATCACTCATGAGTCTTTCTCTACAATTTATTGGAACTCCAGACCTACATTTTCCAAACTGTTGACTATTCTGTCTATCTCACCTCTCAGAAGATAGTCTTTCAAGCTTTGGAAGAATGTGTTTCTCTAATCTTTCCTCACAAATGCAATCGCCTGATGCTATGATTAACTTTGTCTCTCTTCCCCACTGTGCCTACAAAGCTTGAATCTGTTCTTCTTATCCAAAATTAAACCCGGTATCCTCGGAGTAGTCTGACTTGATTTCCATTTATTTGTTGTTCATTTAAAGATTTTGACATCTTGTTGGAATTGAAGCAGAAACTGTTGGAAATACTTAGCACACTAGGCAACATTTGTGGAGAGAGAAACAGAGTGAATATTTCAGGTTGGTGGTCTTTCATCAATGATGACAAGCCACACAATGATGGCCATGTTTGGTTCCAGGGTGGAGATGTCCTGCCTGAAACCTGCTTGATCTCTTCCAAGAAGGGACACATGTCTCAAATGGACTCTGGAATAACCTACAAAGTCCTGTGAACAGACAAAGTTCCACATGAAAGGCCTTTAATTAAACTGGAAGCTGGCACAACTTAAGGCAAATCTTAGAAACGAATAAGGGTTTGTCCAAAAGGCGGTCTAAACAACAGATACTCATTCAAGCATTGTCTGGCTTAGGTATTCTGATGGAAGGATTCTGAATTTCATTATTTTACGGAGAATTGGAATGCAACAAGCGGTTTGGGCTTTCGTTATTTCTTTTGTGACTTTCTTCTCCATATTAGCCAGCTTACAATCTATTAATACCTCTCAAGTATCCATGGTGACACCTCCCAATCATTGTTAATGGTTTTGCTAATGGCTTACAAATCTCCTCCTTACATCCCTTAGCATTTTAGTGTAAATGCTATCCATCTCTGGGGATTTATTTATTTTCAATACTTTTAGCCTTTCTAGGAATTCCATCTCATCTATATCAATGCAATTCATTTTGCCTAGGCTATCTCTATTAAGGGTAACATTTTCCTCAAGTCTATTTCAAAAGGAAATAATAATTCGATATATTAACTATCCTTGATTTCAGGCCTGTTGACATTTTTTTTAATTGTCATGCCGTTTTCTCTGACTGTCCTCTTACCGCTGAAGTATTGAAATGCTTTCCTTACTGCTGGGTCTTTGCCACTGAGGCATTGCCTTTTTTTTCAGTTTCTCTGCCCTTCTGACCTCCATTTTATTGTGGCTCAGCGTGTCACTATATTCTCTCTCACCCAGCCTTCTTGCCCTTTCTCCCTGAAGGATTCGTCAAACTTGCTCTCCCATCTTTATTTCTCTTCTGAGTAGTTTATTAATTCACTTGAGGTCAGGCTTCCTCCCAATGAACACAGGCACTCAACACGCTGCTGCCCACAAGTTTGAGAGAAATTAGCGATGTCCCTCAGACAGCCAACAGGATGTTTTGTGCGGGTGATGAAAAGCAATCACTCGAGTGTATTAAAGAATGTGCTTCTGAAGTCGGGATCAGAGCACACTCTAAAGGAGATTATTAACTTGAACTCCATATCTTGCCTGTGCTGTACCCAGGTGTCTGATGCTGACAGTAAGTACTGGAAGAAGAAAATTGTTCCATTACACAACAATGACATCTCCCACCTTAATGAACAGCAAAAATCGTGAACCTGTATTTTTTTTTAAATGTTCCCTAAATGATAAAGTTTCTCCTGTCTTAAGAACTTGTAGAGTTTAAATTACCCATTGACAATAGCAATAGAGGCTGTTCCCATTTGTGACTCTGTGAGGTATTGTATAAGAGGCTCACAGGAGTAGCCCACACAAACTCAACTTCTATTTTCCTTTGCTCTCATTACGAAACAGCTTCACTTTGTGATGAACAGCACAAAAACAGAAATTCGCTGCCATGATAGCAAAACACTTACAGATAATGTGGGAGGTCTAACTGAAGGATGAGACAAAGAATTATTCTTAGATTCTTGTTCATTTACTTGCCCTGTACCACCTTCATCCACTTGCTTATGTTAATGTCTGCGTGTATATTTTGTTTCCTCCCTGTCAGCCCTTTTTGCAGGCCATGCATGTGATCTCTTTGTTCTAATTCTAGACAGCAGCATGGCAGTAGAATTGAACCTGCAGGCTTTTCAGTCCTTGCTGTCAATAATGAAGCCGCAGGCTTTTGGCAAGCAAGAGGTAGAACAGCCTGTCGATTCCTCGTTCATTGAGAACAAGCTCAGAAGCACAGTGTGAGGGGAGGGGGGCGGTGGCGATAAAGCTGATTACTGTAGGCTGTAGTGCTGCAGGATTTTTCAGCTATGACCAGGCCTCAAATTTGCAGTTCAATGATAGACACTGTAACCAGCCTACTACAGACTGCAATGCACATTTCCTTAGTCCTGTTTATGTTGGGGAACGAAAAAGAGAGATGCTAAATTTAGTGCCCACAATTGTGCAGCTGTCTCTGACTTGGAGAAGAAGACTATTTATTCCAGTGGGAGCTGGAGGCCTGGAGAGGTGAGGCGCTATCGAAGGCAAGTCCATCTGAGACCAAAACAATTTTCCATACCTCAGTGAGTTTGATAATGCTAAGCTACTGATCGCAGGTCAGTGGTTGAATGGAAATACACTGTTCCTGAGCCCAGGTACAGCCTGTCCTCTTCTTATTGTCTGATGATTAATTAGACACAAATTCTAATTATTTACCCAATCTGCTGCCATCCACTTTTCAGTAAGGATAAGTTACTTTCAACGTGTGCGTTTCATTAATCCGCAATTCAACTTCAGGAAATAATGTGATGCCCACAAGAGTAAATAAACTGAACATTATATTTATGATCCTAACACATTCGTCTTTAACAGCTTTTTAAGTTCAGATATTGAAAGTCTAATACACAAGCTAAATGTATTCATTATAAACCTTAAATTAGCTCCAGTGAGATTTTGCCTAATCAAGCAAAATCGAGATTGCCCAACTTACCATCTGCAGGAAGCCTTGTAGACTTAGGACTAACAGCTGGATCTACTGATAGCCATGACAGTGACAAAAACTACTGACTATAATTTTTTTCATCATAGGGTGCAATTACTGTCCTTTCACTGCCAGCAGTGGTGTTGACAGGCAAGCAATCGCATCGATTTCAATACCCTCTGATTAGTTGCTTTCACTTCAGCCATTTATTCTGCAACATGAATTTGTATATTTAGATCTTTCCATGCAAATATGGAAAATCTGATGAAGGCAGCCTGGATCTTATGCCTAAAATATTCCTTTGTATTGTTCTAGATGTGATGTCTCACAAGCAGGAGGTTGCAAGAGATATTTGATCTGTCTTTAAAAGCAATTCTGCTGAATTTTGTTGTGAGAATTTTAAATTTTGTCAGATTTTCTGAAGCAGAATTTTCTAAATCGCCAAAACAAATTGAAAGATATAAAATCACATTCCTATAAAATTATTACTAGCTGTGGAAATATTGACTGGTTTTTGGTGGGGTGGTTGGGGGGAATTTGTATTCTGGTGTACAGGTATTACTATTACTATCTAGGACAGTCTCAATGTAGCTTAAACTTATAGAATCATAGTGTGGTTGCTACACAGAGCGGTGTCAACAACACTCAAGAAAATTGACATTATCCAGGGTAAAGTAGCCCAATTGATTGGCACCACATCCACAAACATCCACTCCCTCTGCCACTGATGCTTAGGAGCAGCAGAGTGTACTGCCATACTATCTACAAGATACTCTGCAGAAGTTCACCAAAGACGTTTAGACAGCACCTTCCAAACAAATGACCACTTCCCTCTAGAGGGACAAAGGCTGCAGCTACATGGGAACATCACCCATCTGCAAGTTCTCCTCCAAGCTACTCGTTATCCTAGATTGGAAATATACCTCCTTTCCTTCATTGTCGCTGGACCAAAGTCCAGGAATTACCTCCCTAACGCTATTGTGGGTCTACCTACAGCACGTGGATTGCAACAATTCAAGAAGGCAGCCCACCACCACCTTCTCAAGGGAGGGATGGGCAATAAATACTGGGCTCAGCCAGCGATGCCCACATCAAATCAGAGAATAACAAAAAGGATGCATTTGGCCTGTCATATCCATGCTTCATCTCTGTAAGAACTACTCGCCACATCTCACTGCCTCATCTTTTCCCCATAGTCCTGAAAATCTTTTCTCTTCAGATAATTATTCAATTCTCTTTTGAAAGATTCAATCTGCCTCTAACACCCTCTCAGTTCCAGATCCGAACGTTCCACTGGTTTTCCAACATTCCACCATTGGGAATACGATGGGCCGAGTGGCCTCCTTCTCAACCATAACAAGGTTGTAATTCTGTGAACAGTTTCTCTCTGTCTCCTCTGTCAAGATGTTGAATCATGACTTCGGAAACCTCGACATAATCTCAATTGTCATGTCTCTAAAAAGTACAGCCCCAGCTTCATCAGTGTATCCCACTAACTGATAAAGTTTCTCATCCCTGTGACTGTTCTCAAAATCTTTGCAGCGTCCTCTCCAGTACCTTCACATCCTTTCAAACCCAGCCAGTGCTCTTCCTGTCCTCCACTGTTTGTATGTTCATCTAAATAAAAGGAACTTTAAAACATTGCCAGCATCACAATTCTACCTATCAAAGTAAACTAAACAGTTCTGAGGAAGGGTCACTGGACCCGAAACGTTAACTCTGTTTTTTCCTTCACAAATGCTGCCAGACCTGCTGAGCTTCTCCAGCAACTTTGTTTTTGTAAACTAGACAGTGTTTATCCTCTCTGTACTCGGTTATGTTGAAGTGTAATGAAGTCATCTGGATTGCTTACGGAACATGTGCGGATAGGTGGAGAGATGGCTTCACCACATGTTGAAACTGATTGGCAGCCCAATCATGCTGGTCCAGTTTAAACGTGTGGCACATCTGAGTTAACACACACACAAACTCACTACAGCAAAAATAATCAGTTTAAAGCCTGTCTTGCAGCTGAGTAAAATAATTGAACAATCGTAAGTGCGTAAGATAATTATAAAAAATGTCTTTACAGGGGTTCTGAGTCTTCTTAATTTTGTGTTGTTCGCTAGAGAATGATTTGTTTTTAAAACATCATCGGTTTTATATGATAATATAAATTGGATTTTATTAAATTAGAATCTCTCGCAATTTTTAATTGCATTGTCTTGAATGGTAGAGGATAGTACCGCATAAGGTGAAAATTCACTCCCTGAAGTCCCATTTAGTTTTCACTTTCGTTTCTGTCCCTCCCTTGTCCTCTCCACAGTTTTGTTCCCATACTACATTGTCTTTACTGTTGGTAGAAATTGGCCTTTGTAATGTCGTTACTTGGGTGACTGGTCAGGGGGTGCTCTTTGACACTGCAGAATGATACAGCTGTTCTTTTACCCAAAAGCGGTTTTGTTTGTGCTGGCAGCTCACCTGATGTTGCTAAATGGATCCTGTCAAGGGACCATGCACATACAGGTGAACCAACACCTCTCCTATGCAGACACTTGGGTTACAACAATCAAGTTCTCTCAAGCTTCGAATTTCATTGTGCTAAAGTTTATCATGAGCAGTCACATTTTCCTAAGGAGTTTTAAAAAAATTACTTCTTTTAAATCATTCTGAAGTAACCTCTTTCATAGCTGACCTTTCCCTTACTGTTTAATTTCTTAAAGGGAAGTAAAATTCATCTGCATCTCAGGTACATATTTATGTCCAGACAATTGTAGAATGTCCCAAAATCAGTCTGAGTAACATGATCTCTTATGACAACAGGTTCTTAGTGGGGTTTTTTTTAACAGTAACAGTGAATAGCTGTTAATTTCACATTTTAAAACCTACAACTGCTTCACTGTAAACTAACAGGTTGTTTTATGGGGGTTTTTTGTGTTCTTTTGATTTGAGTGTATAGGCAAAGTATCAACTTTCCAAGTTTGCCCCGAGAAAATGATTCTCCGAGAATTGCTGGCAACTGCCCAGAAGCACGAGGGGCTGGAAATGGTTTACATTTGCTAGCTGAGTTCCTGTGGTGTTGCTCGCAGCCAGTCAGATGCTGTACTATTTTGTTATGTCAGTAACATTGAACCACATGCAAAAAAGCAAATTACTGCAGATGCTGGAAAGCTAAAATAAAGACAGAAAGTGCTGGAAAAGATTCAGCACCTGTGGAGAGTGAAACCAGGTTAACATTTCAGGTTGGTGACTTTGATCAGTTCCTACGTTATACCATGTTATGCACAATACATTTACCTTGCTTTCAGGGTATATCTTTACGCAAGTGGCTTTCCCCTGAACGCAACAAAGTCTTTTATTTTCTTCTTTCTTTGGGATGTGGACATCACTAGTAAGGCCAGTTTTTGTTGGAGGTTCCTCACTGCCCTTGAACTGACTGGATTTCAAGGCCATTTTGTTGATTTGGAATCATGTATAAGCCAGATCAGGTAAGGGCTGAATATAATGCCCTTGCCAAAAGGACATTAATGAGCTGGTTGGGGTTTTATGATCACCATTGCTGATAACAGCTTTCAATTCTAGATGTTTTATGCAATTAAATTTAACTTCCACTAGCTGCCGATATGAAATTTGAACCCATGTCCCGAAAGCATGGACCAAGGAAGTATTGTCTCCCATGTTTTTGTATTGACTAGAGAAGTACAATGCCAAGGCATATCTCTTTTGCCAGCAGAGGACTTGTCCCTGTGTATATAAATATATGTAGCTTCTACTAAACATAAGTGAGCCGCACTGTGACCCCAGTTCATAATCTTAAATTAGTTGTTATGTAATTCTTGACACACGAGATTTTTGCTGATAATGGACATTTGTCATTGTTGTCATTCGTCTTGTGCTCATCAGGACAAATGAAAAGAAAAGCCGAACAGTCATGGAGTCATAGAGTCATGCAGCACGGAAACAGACCCTTCAGTTCAACCTGTCCATGCCAACCATTATCCCAAACTAAACTAGTCCCACCTGCCTGCGCTTGGTCCCTGGACCGCCAAACATTTCTTATTCATGTACCTATCAAAATGTATTTTAAATGTTGTAACTGTACCTGCATACAACCATTCCTGAGGAAGTTCATTCCACGCACGAACCACCTACAACAGGGTGACCAGAACGGGACACTCTACTCCAAAAGAGACCTCACCAACATCCCATACAACCTCAACGCAACATTCCAATTCCTATACTCAAGGGTCTGAGTAATAAAGGCAGGTGCCTTAACCACCCTGTCACAACCATCTGACACAACCTTCAAATAATTAAGTACCTGAACCTCTAGGTGTCTCTGTTTTATAACACTACCCAAGGCCCTACCAGTAGTTGTATAAGTCCTGGCCTAGTTTGTTCTACCAAAATACAATACATTTATCCAAATTAACTCCATCTACAAATTCTTAGCCCATTGATTCAATTGGACAAAAATCTCTTTGTAATCTTAGTGAACAGTGAAGAAGGTTACCTATGCCACCAATTTTGGTGTCATCTGCAAATAACCATGCCTTCTTTATTCTCAACTAAATCATTTATATAAATGACAAACCAAAGTGGACTCAGCACCAATCCCTGTGGAACACCACTGGTAGCAGGCCTCCAGTCCAAAAAACAACCCTCACCATCACTCTGTCTCCTGCCATTAAACCAATTTGGTATCCAATTGGCAAGCTCATCTTGAATCCCATGTGATCTAACTTTCCCAATTAGTCAACCGTGCGGAACCTTGTCAAACCTTTACTAAAGTCCAATTAAACAGCATCTACTGCTCTGCCCTCAATCTTCTTAGTTACTTTCTCAAAAAACTCAAATCAAGTTTGTGGGACGCGATTCCCTCACACAAAACCGTGCTGACCATCCTTAATCATTCTTCGTCTCTCCAAATGCATACAAATCCTATCTTTCAGATTAACCTCCAACAACTTACCCATCACTGAAGTCAGACTCACAGGTCTACAGTTCCTAGGCTTCTCCTTACATCCATTCTTCAACAAAGGCACAACATTAGCCACTCTCCAGTCATCTGACACCTCACAAGTAGTTATCAAAGATGCAAGTATTTCTACAATGGGGCCCACAATGTCCTGTCTCACTTCCCACAATGTACTGGGATACACAAGATGAGTTCCCAGAGATTTATCCACCTTTATATTTTCTAAGACCTGAAGCATTTTCTCTTCCATAATGTGAACTGTTTTCAAAATGTCAATACTTATTTCCCTGAGTTCTCTAGACTCCATTTCTTTCTCCAAGAAAAGGAAAAATAACATTTATACTTCATGAGAAGAGAGTGCTGATTGTTTGAAAACTGGACTCTGTTGTAGGGGCGTTGTGATGGAAGATAGACCAGTTAACAATAATTGACAGTTAACTACCAAGGTTTGTTCAAGTTTTAAACTAGATAAGTCGACTCCTGTTGTCAAGACATTGCCCTGAGAAGTGAACATGTGAATGGCTACCACTTATTTTGTTGAATTAAAACTGAAGTGAGTGTTTACATGTTCTTTCTGCGTGTGAAGAACAGCGCCCCGTGTGTTAATATATGTAGATTCCAGTACATGCAAGCGCACCACAATGTAATCCTCAATAATATTCCTATGTTGGTTATGTAATGAAAGATATATAACATATATGATTATCATTTTTAGAATCTGGTATTTTTTTTTAAAGTAGATGCAGGTGGATTTTAGTCAATTCTATGAAAGTTTTGTTTTCAGTAAGTAAAAAGGATTAGGACAGTCACCTAAATTTATCACTTTAGATGACTGCAATCAAGTGACTGGGAGAGCCCACATGTATCAATGGATAAAATGTTTATATTGGTGAGTTTATGACGGGCAGAGTAAACAGAACAAAGCCATTAGTTTTGTTTCGACTTCAGATCAAAAGAAGCGAATTTTCCAGCTCATTTCTGAAGAAACAAGAGTACAATTAAATTCAGAGGGACCAGTCACCTCAACAGAAGAGTTTTCTCATCTGTGGAGTTTCCAAGCTGGGAGAGTTTGTTTAGAAGTCTTCAAGTTGTTCGAATTGGGAAAGTTTCAGTCCTCAGAATTGTGAAAGCAGGCATTGAAAGGAATCGTAAAATTGTCATACAGAAAAGAAACTGGAAGCAGTCAGTTAAGTTGAAGCTTAAGGATTTGGAATTGGAGTACAATTTCTCTGGACTAGAGTTTTTCCTATATCTTTATTGCTTGGTTTTTATTTTGCATCTTTTGTATCATAAACCTTTATTCTATCTTTAAAGATAATATGTAGTCTTGCATGACTAACCACCATGTTAACAAACTAAAACTGAGCACATGATGTACCAAGGCAGGTTTTATTCTGAGATATGACCTAACCAATAATACCAATCGTCAGCTTAATTCTTCATACAATTATTTAGTAAATGTTATCCAATTGCAGAACTACATTTATTGCCATAGATCTGCAGCCAAAATAGCTCAGTTGAGAGAGCGTTAGACTGAAGGTCTAAAGGTCCTTGGTTCAATCCCCAGCTTCAACAGTGAATGCATTTAACTTTGGGATGCAGAGCATGTGCAGGCAGATGGGATCCATAGTCAACAAAGACATGGTGGGCTGAAGGGCCTATTCCTATGCTGTACTGTTCTATGAACACTGTGTTGTGAGCTTTGGAGGGATGGTCTGGTTGGGTACAGTCAGTCACCTACTTGTTGTGAACAACCAAAGTGACATATTTATTTAATACAATCCACCAGGCAAAGGGACCACATACCTAGCATCACACCAGCACTGAGAATCATATACCACATTACTCATTTGTGTGATAGACAGAATGTCTTGATGACAGCATTCTATTAGTGGTGAACAGGGCTCATTTTGCAATGTAAAACACCTATTTCATCGGCTGTTGAAACCTTTGAGATAGTCTGAAGTAAACTGGACACATTTTAAGACAAAAATGGCAGCCTTCGGCCTATTCCTGAGTTTGCACAATGCGCAGTGAGATATGCAGATGTGGTTTCATGTTGACAGCATTTGTTAAATATTGCTGAGTATGTGAAAAATCATGTTGACAACCAATTTACAATTGTCAGTCGGGCTTAGTGTGATGCACTTATAAGATGGGCAACAAATGCTTTGCCTGTGATGCCCACATCACATAAGAAAACAAATACCAACTGTTAATATTCCTCACAAAGCAATGCCCATTGCCACTAGAAGTTTCCTAGTGAACATGCAATGACCGGCAATTATTTGATCGTAGCTCACTATCGTCTCCAGGACTTTTAAATAATAAGAAATCAGCAAAACACATTTAAGTAGGACCTCAAAGGATGTTAATGAACAGAACCATATATTGCATTTCTCATATGTAAGGAAAGTCAAATTTCAGAATAACCACTTGGGACTGTAAGGTGCTGCATTTTGGCAGGGCAAGTCAGGGGAGGACTTAACACACTTAATAGTAGGGCTCTGGGGAGTGTTGCAGAACAAATAGACCTTGAGGTGCAGGTTCATAGTTCTTTGAAGGTGGCATCACAGGTAGACTGGATAGTGAAGAAGGCATTTGGCACGTTTGTCTTTATTGGTCAGTGCATTGAATATAGGAATTAGGACAACATATTGCAGCTGTACAGGACATTGGTTAGGCCGCTTTTGGAATACTGTGTTTAATTCTGGTCTCCCTACTGTAGGAAAGATGTTGTTAAACTTGAAATGGTGCAGTAAAGATTGGGGTTGGAGGGTTTTTCATAGAACCCCTACAGTGTGGAAACAGGCCCTTCAGCCCAACCAGTCTACACCAAACCTCAAAGCATCCCACCCAGACCCACCCCGCTATAACCCACCTAATCTACACATTCCTGAACACTACGGGCAATTTAGCGTGGCCAATCCACCTCGCGTGCACACCTTTGGACTGTTGGAGGAAACCAGAGCACCCGGAGGAAACCCACACAGATACGGGGAGAACGTGCAAACTCCACACAGACTGTCACCCAAGGGTGGAATCGAACCCAGTCCCTGGCGCTGTGAGGCAGCAGTGCTCACCACTGAGCCACCGTGCCGTGTTTGAGCTATAGGGCGAGGCTGGAAAGGCTGGGGCTATTTTCCATGGAGTATTGGAGGCTGAGGGGTGACCTTATAGAGGTTTATAAAATCATGAGGGGCATGGATAGGGTGAATAGTCAAGATCTTTTCCCCGGGATGGGGGACTCCAAAACTAGAGGATGTAGGTTTAAAGTGAGAGGGGAAAGATTTAAAAGGGACCGAAGGGGCAACTTTTTCACACAGAGGGTGGTGCGTGTATGGAATGAGCCACCAGAGGAAGTGGTGGAGGTTGGTACAATTACAATATTTAAAAGGCCTCTGGATGGGTACATGAATAGGAAGGGTTTCGAGGGATATGGACCAAACGTTGGCAAATGGGACTGGGTTAATTCAGGATATCTGGTTGGCATGGATGAGATGGACTGAAGCGTCTATTTCCATGCTGTACATCTCTATGACTAGTAAATGTATGGGAGTGAGCTTAACTATTCATTCTGGGGAGCAGTTCGGTGACATCCATTTGTATAGCTTATAACATTTCTAACAACCATCTTTTATCCTGAATATTTTCCTCATTGAAAATAATGCAAAATTAAAGCCTTCGGCTTGTATTAATAGTTCTGTTGTTTTAATAATTCTATCAGTTCTTGAATGCTCATAGCTTGGATTAAATTTTGATTCCTATGTGAACCAGTAGTGTGGGAGTGAGAGGATGTCAGAGTAGCAACAATAATGTTATTAGTGCTTAGCCATCACAGTACAGCTTGTTCAAGGTCTTTTGTGAGTTTGTTCTCTCATCCTTTCCTGAAAGCACTGATGGTTACTGGATATGGATCTGTGGACACTGAGTGTCCTTCACACCCTCGGAAAAGCAACCACTGAGCTTGGGCCATCAAGCTTTTCATCCGTGAAGGATATCACAGCTGAGACACAGTCAGTCCTCCCCCAACATTCACAGGCACACACCTTACGACAAAGGGTCACTGGTTTTGCCATCAGGAGCAAAGCCAAGCATGATGTTCCCCTCCTTCGCCCAGCACACTGTGGCCAACTATAGTATCTCCATTTTTGCTCCAGCTGAGAACAGATTAGACTAGGGATTGAGCCTGAGGCTGCCTGATTTATGAATTGGTTACTTTTTACAGTAGCTGTACAATTTGATTAACTTTACAACAGGCTTAGTGTGAAAGAATGCAAGAGAATACTTGGAGAGGATCTCAGCAATATATTAATATATGTAAATAGCATTTTTTTAATTGAATCAAAATGTTTTACCGGTGGCTTAGACAGAATTTGTGGTGAGGACCAATAGCACAGCTGATTGAATGCCCTGAAGAGGAAACCTTTTCTGATATTCACTATGTATCTTACTTTATGGTGGCTTATCTTGTACAAATCTCTTGCAACCTTGTGAATTTCATCAGGCATTGAGGACAGAGAATTGCTGATAATCAAAGGCAGCAAAAAAGGGTTTACAAACAGAATAACAAAGTATTCCAAACAAAGCAGTAAATACTATTAAATATACATCAAGGAGAATTAAGCATTTTTGTGCATTCATGTTAATGTTTTTATAGATTGCAATCATGTTTCATTTTTCTTTTTAGATTGTCATGGTTCAGCTGTTATTCCCCTAGACTGTAGAGCTAGCTTCATAAGAGGAGCATTTATTGTGTTGTGTTGCGTCCTGCACTCTTGAAGATGCTGGTTTTCAGGGAGGGGTGTTAAGCCCCACCTATTTCTAAACAAGCAACTCATGTTTCTACATTTTAATGTTTCTTTCTGACATCCCAAAGCACTTACCAGCCAATCAAACGTTTTTAGAAGTGTGATGCAGGAAGCAGACCAGCCAATTTGTACATAGCAAGCTCTGACAAACAGCAACATGTGAATGACCCAGATAATCTAATTCTGTCAGGGATAAACATTGGTCAGGACACAGGCAACAGCTTTCAAGCTCTCCTTCCAAGCTGTGCCTTGGGATCTTCAATATCCACCAGGGTGACTAGTTTGTAGGGGAGAAGAAACTGAGTACAAATCAGGGGTGGCATAACTGTGGGGACAGGAGGTCCTGACAAAACCTCAGTATCTGGAGGGAGTTAAGGGGCTGGGGGGAGGGAGTGGGCTGGTGGGGTGTGTGTGTGTGTGTGTGTGTGAGAGAGAGAGAGAGAGAGGTGGGGTTAGGAATAAGCCTTGAAAGTTGAGGTGAGGATAATGTAGCTGATGAGTGTTGAGGGCCAAGTTGAGGGTAGGATAGCTAATGAGTGTTGAAGACTCAGATGAAGGTAGGAAAGCTGATGAAGTGTTGAAGACGAGGTGAGGCTAGGATAGC
The DNA here is from genome assembly GCF_021869965.1 of Rhincodon typus. NCBI lineage: Eukaryota > Metazoa > Chordata > Chondrichthyes > Orectolobiformes > Rhincodontidae > Rhincodon > Rhincodon typus. Next base: position 24,032,125 of record NC_063361.1, read on the forward strand.
AGATGAATTTTGAAGGTTGAGGTAAGGATAGGATAACAGATGAGTGTTGAAGTTTGAGATGAGGATAGGATAGCAGATGAGTGTTGAGGGCCAAGGTAAGGGTAGGATAGTGTGTAGGGCCAGGGCTGCAGGCTGACAGGATGTGAGGGGCAGAGAGATGTGTGTTTATGAGACCAGCAGATGGTTGGTTCAGCCCCTCCACCCTGCTCTTTCAGGCCTCCCTGATCACCCTTTCTCTTTCCCTCTCTCGACTTGCCTCCCATCCCCCTCATGCCCCAGGATCCATGCTGTAACAGGATCTTATACATTTCAATCATACCACTTGTCATTCTTCTAAATTCCAATGGATATGGCCCAATCTGTCCAACATTTCCTCATCGAATAATCCCTTCATCCTAATTCATCATTGTGGTTTAAGAAGTAAACAAAAAAACTGAAACTAGGCTGAGTTTGAGAGGAAGTTTGGCACAGAATATAAAACATAGGAGCAGAAAGAGGTCACTCAGCCCAATTATTCTACTCCAGTATTTAACAAGGTCATGGCTAATCTGATAGTCCTCAACTCCACTATCCTGCCTTTTCCCTACAACCATTGATTCCCTAACTGATGAAACATCTAAGGCGCTATGTAAATGCAAATCTTTCTTTTCATCTTTCCCACAGAGACAAAACAGTAAAAACAAAAACAAGTAACACTGGGAAATAAACACCCTGGTCACACTGGAGCTCCATGTTGAAGTATACAAGATGAATGGGATCAGTACATGTCATTTGCTAGTCTTACTCTTTTTCTCCCTTCTGGGTCTTTTTCAGGGTTCCACGCTCCACTGGATTCAGTGAGGGACATGTGATGAAACTGATGCTTCTGAAAGCTGAAAACTCCCTGTGGGCTGGCTTTGGAGTGAATGGCTGAGGTTTCAGAATCCCACCAGGCCAGTGCTAAAGCTGTTTCAGGCTGTATAACTACCACCAAGACAGACAAAAGAGAAAGTGTGTTTGACAATGGTAAAAAAAATTGAACATGCTGAAAGTTAAAGCATTTAGATTTCATGAACAACGAAAGGTGCTGTAAATGAAGCACTGCCTGATCCAATTACCAAAGCCTAGCGCACCATCATCATTACAGCTTTAGTTATGCTGTGCTGGTTATCAAGTTTGTTTTTATCTACATTATTCCTCTCTGGGGTTCATGCAATAGAGACTATCTGAGAGTAAGTAGTTCACATCAGCTGTTGGAACCACAAGATGATGTTTCATCTTGAAGGCCACATGAGTCTCTGGCATTGAGGAGGGATAAGGGTGATGTCATTCATTATGACATCATGCATGGAGAACATTGTTCCTCCCCATATCAGATGTTGCAAATTATTAGCTACGTCACTGATTTCCATCGTGTTTTGTTTGCCCAGCTCTGAATTTAATTAACTTTTAGAGGAATAAATGTATTTTTACACCTTGGAAATGCAATTTGCTTGATCCCCATCTATATATTACATATGGCAGCTGTGTTGTAGCTTTAAAACAGCCACGGATGGAGGATTGATAGAATAATACTTTCCTTCAAAGTTCCACACAAATTATCATCTGGTGGTGGAGAGGCTCCTTGTTATGGATGAACAAACAACGCTGCCAGTTCGAGCAGCTTTACTGGTGGTTGGTAACTACATTAACATCTGCTGTGCGAGAGGAGCAAGGGTGAGATGTCAGCTCATCTCATTGCTCTGCCAAAAGCATATGTGCTCACTGTGAGGTTATCCGCAGCAGGTCAAAACATGGCAGTCTACATCAGGAGCCTGGTGTCTAGGGGAACAGTGCGGACTGTGCATAACTCGAATTAAATAGAATGAATGATTTTTGGTTAAGGAGCAAAGGCTCTTTCAAAATGATAAATTCACCTTTTGCCCAGTAACACACCCTATCAGATTATAAATCAAGTGACTTTTAACTCATAAAATTCAAAGAGTCTGGTTTACAAATCACTAGTGCTTTAACTTTTATAAATATAAACCCAATGGATTGACAGTATAAACCTTGTTCTTGCCTCAATTAGTCTTTATAAAAGCTATATCTCTGCATCTGAAAATGGTTTACAAAAATCTGTTTAAAAAATTCCCACCTGTATTCAGCTTTGCTTTCTGTCTCATTAGACAACTGGCTTTACCAGCCTCATATCTCTGGTAGAAGGAAAGTTTGTTTTTATTTCTCTCTGAGGGCCATGAGTCTTTGGAATGCTCTTCCCCAGACATCAGTAGAAGTGGGGGTCAATAAATATTGTTAAGGCAGAGGTAGATTTTTGGCTAATAATTAGTCAAAGGTTATTGGCTGGAAGTGGGCATGTGGTGTTCAGGCCACAATCAGGTTAGCCATGATCTTATTGAATAATAAGAGCTGCCGCAAGGGGCTGAATGGTGTATTCCTGCTCCTAATTGGTATGCTCAGGTATTTGTGGAGTTGATAAATGACAAATCCATTTTATTTGAAAATGTCATAGCTGAAAGCTTCCTAAAAGTGGTTATGACTGCTGTTAATTTACACCAAGTTGGCAGCTCATCTTTTACACCTTGTGGTTCACTCCTTGCACCTACCTTTCCCTCCCACACCCAATGGAGAATATCTCCGTGTCATGTTGGAAAATCTGAATGGGCTCCCGAATAACTGCTTCATCCAAAAGTTCTCGAACTGTTTTTGTTGGAGGAGCCCCTTTAAAATGGATTAATGATCACAGATCACCTCCATCTGAATTATAAGCTTAATTGTGAGTTCTAAATCTACTGATAAAGGATTTCTGAAATATTTAGTGGATGAACATTTAATATCTTTAATAGCCACATTAAACAAAGTGCAATTATGCAATAATATGGGAGATAGTAATGTAGTGGGTTAGTAATTTAAGACCCAGCCCAATGTTGTGAGGCAATGGGTTCATATCCCATCATGGCAGCTGGTAGAATATAAATTCCACTCCCTTAAAAAAAATCTGGAATGAGTAACTAGTCTCGATGACCATGAAGCTATTATCAATTTCTGTAAAGGATTTCCACCTTGTTTATGAATGCCTTTTGGAGAAGCAAATCTTCCATCTTTACCTGGTTCTTTTATTTATTCCTTGATGGGATGTGGGAGACATTCGCAATAACTGCATTTATCACCCATCCCATTTCAGAGAGCATTTTGAAAACCAACCATATTACTGTGGGTCTGGAGTCACATGCAGGTCAGACCAGGGAAGGATGGCAGATTCCCTTCCTGAAAGAATAGGGTGTATTCTGTATTGTATGAAACTGCACACCCACAGGAATGCAGTTAATGCTTAACTGTCCTCAAGGGCAATTAGGGAAACAAATGCTGACCTTGCCAGTGAAAGGGTAAATGAAGAAAGATCTGCAAAGGTGGTGCCTTGTTCTGGTTGGGATGGGGGTGCAGAGAGGTGTGTATTGGAGCGTTCAAGTGTCAGAGGTACAAGCACACAAAGGTAAAGTTGAACATCTACCACTTTGCAGGCTTTATTGCTGTCAGTTATCAAGGCCACTCGAGACATACATTGGGCTGTTCCCATCCAACAACAATTGTAACCATTTAAAGGGACCTCGCAGCCAATCCCAGGGCTTTGAGATCTCAGTCTTCCCTCCACAGCCGCCATTGAAGTCATGGAGCTTGTGACCCCAAATATTCATCCTGTGACTCCCAAACCTGGAAACCCCAAATGTAACAGCTAAGGCAGAAGAATCTAATCTATACAGCAGATAAAGCAGAGAAACATGTCGCAGCTTTGTGGCGAGACGGGAGAGTTATTTTGTTATCCTGGTGAACAGGGAGCTGCAGAAAAGTAGCCTCCAACCTTTCTGCGTGATTAAGGCCGTTGCTGTTCACAGCATCTTCAAACCACCTTCCCAGCTTCTCACAGACTAACACTCACCCACCCAAGGGAGCTGTGCACACTCTCAACTGCTCCCAGCATCCAGCTACCACTCAGTACTCAGATGAGACATTTTGGCTCCACTTTTAATAAAAAAAAAATTGAGTGATTTGAAACCCCCAGCACCCAATAATGGTTGAAGCTCAGAAATTGTGTCCCTCACAACTAATTTGCAAGTTGACTGTCAGCTTGTCCAGATGGCCATCTAACATCATCTGCAGTTAAATAAATGCTTACTGCCAGTAATGAAGCTAGCCTACCATCTGTAGAATCAGCAACACTATTCTCAGTCACTTTATAAGGTATTTTAAATACAGAATGATATATGTTAGGATTTTCAAATGAACATATATATAAAAAGCAGCAGTAGATCTTTCATCTCTTTGAGCTTGCTTTGCCAATCAATAAAATCATGGTGGAGGTGGATTTTTTCTGAAGAAGGGTCTAGGCCTGAAACGTCAGCCTTCCTGCTCCTCTGATGCTGCTTGGCCTGCTGTGTTCATCCAGCTCTACACCTTGTTATCTCAAAATCATGGTGGATCTGTTTGTAGCCTCACCCTATTTTCCTGCCTACTCACAGATATCTTTTGACTCCCTTGTTAGTCAAGAATTTACTGTTACTTGTGTTAAAGATGTCCAATGATCCAGCATCCACCTCTCCTTGGGGAAGAGAATTCCACAGACTCATGATCCTCTGAGAAAAAAATATTTTTCCTTATCGCTGTCTTAAATGGGAGAGCCCTTACTTGCAAAGTGTGCCCCTAATTCTCATCTCTGCCACGAGAGCAAACATTCTGTCAGTGTCCACCCTGTCAAGTCCTCTCAGGATTTTCAATAAAGTCACCTCAGTTTTCTAAACTCCAATGGATAGACACATTACCTGGCCAAATATTCCTCATAGGATTACTCCCTCGGTGTTCAGTTGGCTGGACAGCTGGTTTGTGATGCAGAGTGACGCCAACAGTGTGGGTTTGATTCCCACAAGGGCTGAGGTCACCATGAAAGCCCTAGCTTCTCAACCTCTCCCCTCGCCTGAGGCGTGGTGACACTCAAACTAAACCATCATCAATCATCTCTCTGTAATGAGAGGAGACCTATCATCTTTTGAGGCTATGGTGTCTTTACCTTTACTCTCACACTCCAGGAATCAGTTGAGTGAGCCTTCTTTAATGTAATTATGTCCTTTCTTAAATGAGGAGACCGAAACTTACACTGTACTCTAGATATGGTCTCGAGGGCTAGAATTTTCTCATACGTTTTTAAAGTGGGAGTGTGCAAGGTAGGTGGTGATCCGCGTACTAGCCCCACCGCTGAGGAAACTTCTCTAATCACGTGCCAATCAGCCCATTAAGAGTTGATAAGGAAGTAAGTGAATTTCTTGATGTCCCAGTTCATCAGATGCTTACTGACCCATCAGAGACCAAAAGCTTCGGGATCCTCAGGTCCACCAATCGAAGCCTATTCAGTGGGATCAAGCTGAGAGAATGTGAGGTTATCTTTGTGCTGTTCTCATGGGATGAGTTCATGGGGAGGGGGCTGTCCCAGACAAGGCAGAGGGGTGGCTTTCAGCAGCTGCCTCCTCTTCCCCCAGTGTGCCTCCAATTGCCCTGATATTGGCCAATTGGAAGGTCACCCAACACCCAACTTGGCAGGCAGGTCACAGCAGTTTCCCAGTCAGGAAACGGGCCACCGCTCTCACTTTCCAGGCAGGCAGGTGATCAGGGTGACGGTGAGTTGAGGCCCTTAAGTGACCATTAATTGACCAGTGAAGGGCTTTAATTGGTGTCAGGTCAGGAAGGTCATCCATGGCTCTTCTCACACAGATTGTAATAAGTGATGTGGCAAGAATGGGACAATTTCTATCCAGGACAAACTCGCCCAATTATTCCTCCTACTAGCCAACCCCAAGGAGGGGGAAATTATGCCCATAGTTTTCTTATAAGGGCCCTGATTCTTTCTGACAAGTCCATTGCTCTTGTCTCCTGAAGGTGATTGATGGCTTGCTGAATTAGCCCTTCATTAGACACCTTTAACATCTCATACCTTGGTCTAAATGCCATTCCCCATTGTGTTGGCTTTGATAGCTCTCGGGAAGCTCTTTGAAGCTATTTCTAAACCAATCCTGATTGTCTTACACCTGATCACCCATTTCTAAGAGGCATCAGTGGGGTATTCAGGAGTAGAAAGCCCCCCACCCGATCCATTCTAACAGAGGGATTGAGCTAGTGAAACCCACTATGGTTTTAGGCCCCAATTTAATCAGCACCAGTAATCTATCAAAGTAGGGCAGCACAGTGGCTCAGTGGTTAGCACTGCTGCTTCACAGACCAGGGACCTGGGTTCAATTCCACCTTCGAGCAACTGTCTGTGTGGAGTTTGCACATTCCCCTCGTGCCTGCTTGGGTTCCCTCTAAGTGCTCTGGTTTCCTCCCACAGTCCAAAGATGTGCAGGCTAGGTGGATTGGCCATGCTAAATTGCCCATAGTGTTCAGGGATGTGTAGATTAGGTGGGTTACAGGGGTATGGGTCTGGGTGGGATGCTCTGAGGGTCAGTGTGGACTTGTAGGGCTGAAGGGCCTGTTTGCACACTGTAGGGATTCTATGATTCGAATGGCACTCTGATTTCTAGGAATCTGGTTTTGTCAGAACATCAGTTAGCAAAACATTGCAAACAATTGGAAATTGTCAGGGCGTAGTGGGGATGCTAGCTGCTCATTTTTAGCTGCCTGGATTCCACTGGTCAGGCACATTTAAAATAATCCCTACAGGTGCAATAAAAAAGAAAGAAATGAGTAACAACAGAAAATAAAAGAAAGACCCAAAAGAAAATGCAGAGAGACCAAAGGCATTGTGAAAACAAACAGGAAAGGCAATTTAAAAATCTTGGATGAAAACATTTCCAAATGTGCGCAAGTGGCAGCAGATAAAGACAAACACTGAAACAATTTAATTATTTCCACATTTTTTGCTGCCTGCATTTGCACATTTTCTTTTTGCTGCCCGGCGTTTACACAATAAAACAAAAGATGTAAAGGCAGTGAAACCAAATTTCAGGAAGCAAGGGTGACTTTGAAGAACAGGCTGATTCAGGAACACTGGATAAAGGGTAGCATTAAGCTGCACAGGAGTTGAGCTACCATCACCTGAGGTTTCTGTCACGGTTTACAGACTATCAGTGAGATTATTCCAACGGTTGCCAAGGCACCTGTCACTTCTGATGCCAGAAATGCTGCAGCTGCCACTGTTTCTGGGCAGATGGGATGGCTGCTTGATCTGAGGCAGATGTGCGGTGCTTTTACTGATGGCTGGAGCGCTGCTGGGTTTGTTGAGTCGGGTTATGAGACGAAGGTGCTGCTTTAGACAGTAAATCAGCAATTCTTAGCCCTCCCACCCTCAGAGACAATGGCTCAGTTGGTAGCTTCTTGCCCCTATGACAGAAGCCTGGGGGTTTAAGGCTTACTACCCTGACTGCTCTGCATTGAAGGAAATGCTGCTTTACTGAAACTGCTGTATTTTGGATGAAATGTTGAACTATCTCTCAGATCTGGATTGTCTAGTCTTTAGGACATGATGTTGGTCGGGGCTTGCTGTGCCCAAATTGAGTGCTGCATTTCTTACATTATAACAACCTCAAACGTACTGTGCTGGCTAATTCTTTAGGACATCCATTATGTAAAGCACTATATAAATGCAAGGCTTCTTTCTTTTATCGCTGAATTCTAATGTGACACATTGTTAGGTAGCTAGTCGCAGCTTATGAGTTCCTGTGTTTCTTCTTCCCAGGCCATTTACCTGGTCATTGGGAACTTCATGTGTAGCTTCACCCCCACCCCCTGCTGGGGCACACCTAAAAATGTGAAGAAATGCAAGGTCAACATGAAAGCCCAAGTACTTCATATTGTCCTGCGCTGGGGAGGTTGTGTAATTAATTAGCACCATGCTCATGAAGTGTGAGAGATCGATAGCACAGAAAAAGGCCCTTTGGCCCATTGAGTCTGCACTAGTCAAAAACAAGCACTTAGCTATTCTAAACTCACAGTGTCCATGTGTCCCAGGTACCAAAGACCCCAGAACACAAAGTCTTTTCAAATACCTTGAAGGTGAGGTATTCACAGAATCCCTACAGTGTAGAAACAGACCCTTTGGCCCAACAAGTCCACACCAACCCTCAGAGCATCTCACCCAGACCCATCCCCCTATAACCCACCTAATCTACACATCCCTCAACACTATGGGCAATTTAGCATGGCCAACCCACCTAGACTGCGCATCTTCGGACCGTGAGAGGAAACCAGAGCACCTGGAGGAAACCCATGCAGATACAGGGAGAATGTGCAAACTCCACACAGACAATCACCCAAGGGTGGAATTGAACCCAGGTGCCTGGTGCTGTGAGGCAGCAGTGCTAACCACTGAGCCACCGTGTCATCTGGTGGGACATGGGGAAAAAGTACTTTACTCTCTGCCATTGTAATGGCAGTGCTAAGCTGGACAAAACTTCAAAAGATGCAGGTCCAAATTTCCAGCATGAATTTCTCTGCTCAATGGGTCAGAGACCTGAGACAAAGCCCAGTGCCTTTTGTTCTTTTACAGAAGAGGAACATCTGTGATACTTGAGTTTTGAAAGGTACTATTGTCATACAAACATTTAACACATTTGTAACAAATTATGATTATAATGTTTTCAGTAGCTCATGGAGAAAATTTGACACAGGAGTATTTAGCATCATGTGATTTCAGCATTCATAATCGCTACACAAATATCTTGTTCAGAAGGCAAGATAAGAATTAGCGCTGATTTCATTTTTCTCTTCCCTCACACCTTATCTTTAGCTAATTTTCTCACAATAGCCACAAAGACTTCTTTAAGCAGGAGAAGTGAACTTTTGACCCATAGACTGTTGCCATTCCAAATGCACTGGGATTATTTGGAAATTAAAAGTGCCCTCTTTGTTCTCCTCACTGGTTTGAACTGGGTGTAGTAGCTGCCAGCACAGCTCAAAATGTACACAGTTTCATTCCTACCATTAGGAAATTGTAGATGTGGTTAAATATGCTGTACATACTGGAATGTTCTGTCTAAGGCTGGGAGGGGTTTCACATCCCAATTCTGGGGCAGGGAGTCACTTTTCAGGATTTTTGTGGAGGCATTCACACTCAGGCAGGCAGCTTGGGAAAGGTCTCCTTTAACTCTGGTTTGCAAAATTTATAATGCGTCTGACTCGTTAACTGCCTTGTGGAGGGGACCAGAACTTCTAACCACAAGCATGCCTCGGCAAAAATTGCCAATGCCAGGAATGACGTTGGGAAACCAGAGTGCCACCCACTGCTGGTCCTTTTCAGTCCTATTCACCTCTGTCCCCGATCTAAAACCCAGTCCCATCTCTGAATGAACTGATAGTTTGGCTGAGTGTTGGGTTAGGAGGTTCAGTATTCAATCTTGGCTGGACAATACCAGCTGAGGGCAATCTGAAGATCCGCCCTTGAAGGTGTGTTACCATTCAGTGGGGAAACTTGGGTTTGGGTGTCCCCCACACTCTTTATATGTCCACAAACCTTTACGTTGTGCAGTGGATCTTCAGCTCAGCTTGTCATGGTGCAAATCCATCTGGCAGATTTGCTGCCACTATCATCTATCCTGGTAGGAATCTACAGGATCTATTTGGTGGAAGAAAGCCACTTGGTACTCTAACAGGAAAAGATTCCTGTACAAGTTACATTTTGATTTTTGATTTAATTTATTATTGTTACATGTACCTAGGTACAGTGAGAAGTTTTGTTTTGCATACAGTACAGGCAGATCATACCATACAAAGTGCATTAGGGTAATAGAACAAAATAAGGAATACAATGTTACAGCTGCAGAAAAGGTGCACAAAGAGCAAGATCAACATTAAATATAAAATTTGAGGGGTCCATTCAGAAGTCTAATAACAGCAGGGAAGAAGTTGGTCTTGAATCTGTTGATAAGTGTTTATAGCTTTTGTATTTTCTGCCCCACAGAAAAGATTGGAAGAGATTATAACTAGGGTGGGAGGCGTCCTTGGTGTTGGCTGCCTTCCCGATGCAGCAAGAAGTATAGAAGGAGTCAATGGCTGGAAGGTTGGATTGCATGATGTGCTGTGCTGTGTTCACAACTCTCTGTAGTTTCTTACAGTCCTGGGCAGAGCAGTTGCCATACCAAGCTGTGATGCATCCAGCTAGAATGCTTTCTGTGGTGCATCTGTAAAAATTGTTAAGAGTCTTCATGGTCATGCCGAATATTTACATTGGTGTGTCACAAAGAAAATGAGGAAGACCTTGACGTTAGGTCTTACACCTTTGAGGACCAAAGCTGTTCCCCACCCTCCACACTCCATTGCTCTAGTCCATACAACACCATCATATTAAGTGGTGCTTAATGGACTCATCAGCATTAACCCTTTCAGACCTTACACAAACAAACTAAGTACTCATCCAAAATAAATCAAAGAACTGCGAATTTTGAAGATCTGAAACAAAAGCAGAAATTGCTGGAGAAACTCAGCAGGTCTAGAAGCATCTGCGGGGAGAAAGCAGAATTAATGTTTCGAGTCTGGCAACTCTTCATTAGAACTGTTCTGATCACTGGACTCGAAACATTAAATCTATGTTTTCTGCACGGATGCTGCCATACTTGCTGATCTTCTCCAGCAATTTCTGTTTTTGTTGAAGCACTCATTGGCTGGCATTATGATGGTTAAGGCCATGGAAGTACTGTTTACACTGTTCAGAGAACTGTAAATGAACCTGCGAATATTTCCACTATTTCAAACAATTTGCCAAGGGAAGAATGTGAAGATCTAAACGCAACAACTGCCTTAATGAAAACATCCTGCTGCAACTACAGTGATCCCCATGTTCAGTTTCATTAAATTTCATTAAACAAGTCAATAAATTGGTGCTGAAGTAAATATTCCCTCGAACTGAACATTTCCACTAAACCATGTGGATTCTAATTCTAATTCAATCTGATATGAACAATTACAAGGCTATGAATCTCAGCTCCAAGGCTGAGAAACCTCATTTAGAAGTTGCAAATCTTTCAGCTCTCTATTAATTGCAATCTCGGAATCTGTCCATATCCTGGAATGCATTTTGTTCTGAATGACTTTGAATTTTGTGTGATGTTGAAAATTTTAATTGGCAAACTGCTCATCTTGCTGAATGCACATGTCTCCTTATCTCGCCAGCCTGCCAGGCAGTTCCCAGACTCCTACACCTCGCTGTCCATGCAAAGACACTGCCAGCATGTCGGTGTGTAAACAACAGCTGTCACGACAGAATTGTTTACAGGGGTGAGCTGAGAGAATGAGAATGCTGCACGTGTGGTATGTAACTTAGGAAAATGCACAGATGCGAGTGATTCTGTGGGGGATAAAGTCTTTTCAAAGTGGCACATGAAATTTTTAACCCTAAATACAATAGAAGCAATATGATGAAGTTGTAAGACCAGAAAATGAATACAAGAAACCCCAGAGTTAAAAGTCTTCATTTTACAAATAGGATGAGCAAGTCTTCTTCTCCCCAGAGATGGGAGAGAGCATTTTTCATCAGTGTCGATCACTGTTCAAGGCAGGGTTGAGAGTTTCTTTCTCAGCAACTCTTTGCTAAGCCAAGTATTGCTGTTAAATTAATTCTGTTGGATTAGGTTCTACCATGACAATTTATTCTGTAAGTTGAAGAAAATATTCTTGTTCACAAATGTTCATGTGCTGGCTGACCTCCAATTGAGACAGCATTGCTCGCAAGATTGACATGGTAAAGAAGGCCATCTCTCTATCTATCTAAAAAAAATGTCCTAAGACCCTTTTATCAAGGCATTGAACCTTTGCATGAATTATTCCACAGGTTAGGACTGCATATTCCCTGCAGAATTTCTTTCCACACTCCTTGCAGGGCTTTCTGATATCTGAACTTTTTGAATTTGTGATCCATTTTCTTATGGTCACTGTTAATTTGAGGCACTGTTCCAGATTCCCTATTCTATGTCACCTGCAATGATCTTATAGTCGCTTCTTTAGAAAGTCACCACATTTTTTGCAATACAAAATTTCAAGTCTTATGCATTTTTTGAATAACTCGGAAGCATGAGAAAGCTGTAATTTCCTGTTGCTTTCTCCGTGGTAACGTTTGGCTAATCAAATTCAACTTGCCACCAAACTAGCACACCTTTCTCCTGTAGTAAAAAATGTCCCGATATTTTGAAAATTTGGCTTTCTTGCAGATGTTTTGATAAAAGGCAAGATGGAAAGCTTTAGTAACACATTTCCCTTTTCAGCAATATTCAAATGGCACTGTTTAAGTGCAAAATCATTTTTGAAAAGCAACCTGAGATTTAAAAAAAGGCAAACCAAAGGGATTGCAGCGCTAACATAGCCTAGCACTATTTTGAAAAAGACAATTCAGAGTAATTTGAAACTCTATTGCGCTGTTATCAATTTTCTTCAGGGATCATATCTAAAGGACAAAGCAGATTATTAGGAAGTGGAAGGCACACATTTTGATTCATTTAGCACTGAATCTATCAGTAAAGATGTCAATGTAAGCACAGTTTAATGCTTTGCCACAGGGAAGATTTTAAACAGCACAGTCGTGATGTACAAGAATTAAACCGTACGTGTTCAGGCGATAATATGAGACAATTCTCCCAATGTTCACCCCCCACTTCAAACATTATCATATAAAGAATTTAATTGAAATCATTCGGAAAGCCCTCTCAGATCATTTAATACAATAAAGCACTTTATAAACTTTATTACGGAGATGGGTTTTAATGAATATGTACATGACCCTTTGAGGTAAGCTGTGTTATAAATGTGACTTCATGCGCTAATACTGTTCCAGGAGGTTGGAACCTGTGCAGAACAGAAAATGCTGCTCTGTAGCCTTACCATCATGTATAGTACATTAATAGATATTGTCTAAAAGTAGCCAGAAGGAGGACTGAACTTGTATGAACATCCCAAGAAATGTTCACATGTTTGAACATTTACTCTCAATGACTGAATTGTGGCAGAATATCAGGGTTGGACAGAATGATCTGTGGAGTCCAAAAGTAGAAGGCATAGGTTTAGGATGAGATGGAAAAGATTTAAAAGGGGCCTAAGGGGCATCTTTATCATGCAGAGGGTAGTGCATGTATGGAATGAGCTTGAGGAAGTGGTGGATGCTGATACAATTACAACATTTAAAAGGCATCTGAATGGATATATGAATAGCAAGGTTTTAGAGAGATATGGGCCAAATGCTGGCAAATGGAACTAGATTAATTTAGGGTATCCGGCATGGATGAGTTAAACCAAGGGTCTGTTTCCGTACTGTACATCTCTATGACTCTAAAACTCTATGAAACCTAACACCTAACACATTTGCAATGTCACTTGCTACATAGAAATCAGAGGAGATTTTCATTAAGATGGCACTAAAATCCTGTGCAGAATCCATGCCTTTGCCTCAAATTGCTCCTCTTTGTTGAATCATGTTGGTGGACTTGACTATTCCTGCACCTTGGTATATTGAACTGCTCAGGCATAAATGAACATAGGAAGTTTGAACATGGAGAATTGGGGAATTCACTGGTGGTTTTTATTCCATTAAACATACATTGTTGGAGGATATAGAGATACATCAAGATCTGCTTTAAAAAGCAGATTCAGATGTGTTATTTCCATACATTTATTAGCGAGAATTATGCTGTGCAGCTCAGTAAGTAAAAAAAACAGTGTTTAGAGAGATAGCAGTATTGTAATGAAAACAAGTACATCATCATGAAAAAGATCCCTTTAATAACAGAGTTTGCATTTATGATTGACTTCTCCTGGGCAGCATTGTCTCCACTGAATCTAGTTAGCTTTGGAACATGTTTCCTTGCCTCCAATCTTATTGCATTTTATGAAATGCGACTCTTAATTTTAAGGATGAATAAATGAATATATTCCATAATTTGTTATTATATTTCCTGCAGAGATAGAGTTTGATGAATATGTAGATGGGCCCCTGAGGTAGGCTGTGAATGTAACTGTAACCTTGGTAATCAGTAGTTAGTACCCCACTAAGTGTCTGGAACCTGTACAGTGCAGACTATGCTGCTCTGTAGCCTAACATTATGACCAGTATGTTAGCCAACATTATATAAAAGTAATGTAGAAGCCTAGCCTGATTGTGTATGACGATCTGAACAACCCATGCTAGAATATTAAGCACCAAAGCAGGTTTATACTGACAAGTGGCAAGTAGCATTAATGCCACATGAGTGCCAGGCAATGACCATCTCCAATCATAGAGAATCTAACCGTCACCACTTGACATTCAATGGCACAACCATCCTCCTGATCAACATCCTGGAAGTTACCGTTGACCAGAAACTGAACTGGACTAGCCATACAAATATATTGGCTAAAAGAGCAGGTCAGTGGCTAGGAATCCTGCAGTGAAAAACTCACCTCCTGACTCCCTGAAGTCTGTCCACCATTTACACAGCACAAGTCGGGAGTGTGATGGAATACCTCCAACTTGCCTGGATGGGTGCAGCTCCAACAACACTCAAGAAGCCTGACACCGTCTTGGACAATATGGCCTGCTTGATTGGTATCACATCCACAAGCATGCACCCTGCGCACCGCTGACACTCAATAGCAATAATGTGTGCCATCTAGAAGATGCACCGCAGCAATTCACTAAGGCTCCTTGGCAGCACCTTACAAACTGACGACCACTTCCATCTAGAATGACAAGGGCAACAGATACATGGGAACATCATCCCCTGCAATTTCCTTTCCAGGCCACTCACAATCCTGACTTGGAAACTCCTTCAGAGTTGCTCGGTCAAAATCCTGGAATTTCCTCCATTTTAGCATTATGGATCTCCTTACACTAAATGGATTGCAGCTGTTCACAAAGGCAGCTCACCACCACCTTCTCAAGGATAACCAGGGATGGGTAATAAATGCTGGCCAGGTCACGATGCCTACATCCCATCAGTGAATTTTTAAAAATGTGAGATTCAGAATGCTCAAGATACCCAAACGGTCAAGAATAATCTGGGTTGAAACCATATCCTAAAATCTGCCATGATTGCGTTTCAGCCATGACCTTACTTAGTGGTGGAGAAATCCCAAGGGGCTGAATGATCTATTACAACTACTATTTCTTGCATTGTTCACCAGAACCTGCAAAAGTTGCAAGAAAGTGTCATTACTAACTGTCTTTATTTAGCTTCTTCATGCTGCTAAATGAAGGAGCACACCTATCAATTCTGCCACCTTACAGTCAACCTTAGTAAGAGAATATGTTAATATAGCTTCCCCACGCTATTGGCTTCTGTGATTATATTTGTTAATTCAGTTCCCTAAGAGCAGTGTTCAGGTTGTTCACCCAGATCCCATACGTATGCCTTTAGTGGCTTTCATTAACATTTTATTTGGTTTGGTGCAGACATCTGCAATGGTGTGACAATTTTGTCATGTGATTGATTGCATCAATTTGCATAACTCAAATACAGTCTCATGCCTTGCCAGAATTCTCCTCTTCAATTTTTCTCTTCATTTGTAAGTATTCAGCCCTGAATTGATAATAACTTTTGAACTACATGAGGGAGCAGTGATCAAAGTTAAGAATTGTTGCCAACTCTGTGACGTGCAATCTACTGGGCAAAACTTGCCCTTTTGCAACCAAAACTTGTTGCCTCCTTATACATGACCTTTATTGTGCCAAAGTTGCAGCACAGTTTTCTTGAAGATGATAGTACGTTAAGATCAACAAAAACACAGGGCCAGATTTTCACTCTAGCACTGGCCTCACAGAGAGATGGGAGAACTCCCAACTCTGCAAAGATTTACAATGTCTGTCTAGACATTGGATTTTCAATCTGGAGGTGGATTAGAAGTTGGGGCAGGCAGCTCCAGAAGAATTGAGGTGACTTCTCAAGTTCAGAGGTCAGCCTTGGGAGTCTGGCACTGTCTAAAGTTTATAAATTATGAATAAAGATAAGACAAGAAATATCCCTCCAGCCCTCACTCTTCACCTGCAAAACCCTCACCTCGCATATATCCCATGTTCCATTCTTGCCACCTATGCCCCCCAGTACCCTTGACTTCTCATATCCCCATGAAGCCAAACCCTGTCCCCTATCCATGACCCCTAATACCCCTAAATCAAGATATGTCCCTCTGCCCAACCCCACAACTGTACATACCCTCCATGCTAATCTATGCCCCTCCATTGATTTCACTATATTGAAAAAATGCACATTTATCAGAGTCCATTTGTTACATTAACATTCCTTCAAATAAAGACTTATAACACAATCACTTTATTTAATGGCACAAATGTTTTATAACAACTATTATTGGAATTCATAGCCCCACATCAATGAGCTTATAATCACTTGTTATGAAATAATAAGCACCCTGCTGTGATAATGACTGGCTGTGAAATCAGTTATGCACCAGTGATCGACTGATAAAAGCATTCAGCCATATTTCAACAGATCAAGTAAACTACAAAGTAATCATTCTTGTTAAAAAAAAAAGTTCTGGTTACTTTTTTCAAGGTTTAAAGGGCAGGACTTAAAGAATAGGCCTTGACAGTTTGACAGTTTAATAGGTCTCATTGACAGTCCCTTTGATAGCTCCCCTTTACACTTTTAACAGGTCCCCTTGACAAATTGCTTGAGAAGGTCTCTTGACCAATCCATTCACAGTCCTTTTGACATTTTTGACACGTTGTCTTGGTAGGTCCCTTTGAAAAGCCCTCTTGACACCTTTGACCGATCCCTTTGACAGGTCTTCATGATAACCCTCGGCAGGTTCTTTTGACACTGTGCTAGTTCTTTGTGAAAGATCTCATTGATGGTGCTTCTGATGGTTTTAACAATTGATTTTGACAGATCTTTTTGACAATTCCATTCAGTTTGACAGTAAAGGTTGCACATACATTTTATATATATTCATGCCCACTTTTACCAATTCCAAAGATCTCCCCCAAAATTTTCCTGGGACCATATCCAAAGGGGTACCTTATCTCTCGACAGGGAGGTAAGAGGTTAGGAAGGTTCCTCTGGCTATCTAAACAGATCCATAAAGTTCAGACTTGCTTTTACCCAGTCATATCTGTAAACATCAGGTTTCACACTCTCAGGCCACTTCCACCATTTTTGCCACAATAGAGAAGTTCTCCAAAAATCTGAGCCACAGTAAGACAGATCCAAATCAAAGAATTACTCTGTTGTTAGGTGTTTCTTAGTGTGTCCAGTTGCCATTGATGCAAGCACTCTTTTTAAAAAAACATAATTCCATGCACGGTGCTACCACATGTGAAGGAATCATTACTGGTTCCTGGGTAATGAGATTGAGAGCAGTGTTAATATTCCTGAGGCCAGACCCCCACCTCGACTGGAACAGTAACTGAGTGCAAACCCTTTGTTCTTAGCATATGGGACTATTCTGTGATGCCTTGATACTCTCCTGGATGGTACCTTTAATGCTTTTATGCATAGGCCCCTGTCACTCAATAATTGTGTTTGTCACGTTCTTAAAACATCGTATTACTAATCAAGCATCAAGTGGTCCTGACACTGCTTTGATGGATCTGTAAGTATGAAACCTCATGCTGCGGACACCTTCATTTTTGTGCAAGGAACTGCTCATGTTTCAGATGTAGTCAGCAGCTGCTACAACTCTGAGACAACCTGGTTTGTGAACTCCTCTGACACATGCAGGAGTCTATAAAATACAGGTCCTGCCCGCTTTGCTCCCTGCCAATTCCTCTTCTCCATCTCAATCTCAAAAGGAATATTTTTATTTATCACTTTGTATGATTCAACTTAAATGACAACAGCAACCAAAATAACAATGAAAATATCTGCAAGTTTTTGTAAATGTAAAAAATGTCAGATTAATCAATAAAACTGATTAACACTTACATAAGAACACAGCAAAAGATCATGAAAAGCTGACAAAGATTTTGCAGATCAACCGTGTTTTGAACTTTATAAGAAGCCTAGTTTAGCCACCTAAGTACCATGAGTTTGGGCAAGCAACAATCTACAGATGGAACAAAAATTGGTATTGGACTTAACCTGATTTTTTTTTGCCATGTTAGTGATACCTATAGATGATTGTAGTGTACTGGGGAATGCTTACTTTGCCACTGCTATCAACTCACTCTTCTAATTTACTTCTCCTTGAACTTGTAGCCATCTGCTTGCTAAGTTCAACATCTGACATCATTGTCAAGTCTGGTGATTAAGCACATCGAGCTTAAAAGAACTTCTACAAAAATAGTATTTGATCCTTGTTACTTGTCACATTTGAGGAGTGATACTGTCAGCACCTTTGATATAGTAGCATTATAGAGTTCATGGCTGCACACTTAGAATGATGAATATAGACTTTTTAATGTTGCACCAAGTGTACAATAAAGTGCAATAAAAGATTCTTGGCTATTAGCCATCAATGCTCACTGTTATTACAGAGTGAATTGAACAGCAGCTTCTATTGATCATGCATGCAGTAAAATGTGAAAATCAGCTCATTTCTCTCCGAGTTGCCCTCCTTCAGGGTGAAAGTACTTTGCTGAGAGACTCAGAATTCAGGTTCATGGACAGGAGAGAAGTTGTTGAATTTATGGATATCCACAAAGTTCAACAGAAGTTTGTCAATCAACATCCTGGGTATAGAGATGAGGGAATGGGGATATTATCATTGACCAGAAACTGAAGTGAGCCAGCCACATAAATAATGTGGCTATAACAGCCAGATCAGATGCTGGGAACTCTGTAGTGCATAACTCTATTCCCTGAAGCCTACCCACCATCTAAAAGTCAAGGATATCATGGAATGCTCTGAATCGGTGCAGATCCAATCTAAAGCTTGACACCATCCAGGACAAAGCAGACCAATTGGTTGGTATTTCATGCAGCACCTTAAACATTCACTCCCTCCACCACCAGCACAAAGTAGAGTCTAACAGCTACTAGATGCAAGGCAGCAACTAGCCAAGCCTCCTTTGACAGCACCTTCCAAACTTGTGACCTCAAGCAGCTGGAAGGACAAGGATAGCAGAAGTATGAGAGTACTACCATCTGCAACAGCTTTCACAAGTCACACATATTCATGTTTCATGATTCCCAAGACACCGAAGCAATCCATTATCGAATGCAACAAGTCCTGGACAATATCCAGGCTTGGGCTAACAAGTGGCAGGTAACATTTGTGCCACATTAATGCCAGGCAATAACCATCTCTAATAAGAGACAATCATACCATCACCCCTTGACATTTGTTGGTGTTACCATCACTGAATCCCCCACTATCAACATCCTGGGGGCTACCATTGAACAAAAGCTGAACTGAACTGGACTGTTCACATAACTACAGTGGCTACAAGAGCAGGTCAAAGGCTAGAAATACAGCAGCAAGTGACTAACCTCCTGACTCCCAAAGCCTGTCCACAATTTACAAAATGCAAGTCAGGAGTGTGATGAAATACTCCCCATTTGCCTGGATGAGTGCAGCTGGATCAACACTCAAGAAGCCAGACAACCATCCAGAGAAAAGCAACCTGCTTGATTGGCACCACATCCACAAACATTCACCGTCTCCACCACTCAGTAGCAGCACTGTCTACCATTTACAAGATGCACTGCATAAATTCACCAATGATCTTTAGACACCACTTTCCAAACCAACGACCACTAGTATCTAGAAGAACAAGGTAGCAGATACAGGGGAACACCACCAACTGCAAGTTCATCTCCAAGTCACTCACCCACCTGACTTGGAAATATATTGCCATTCCATGAGTGTCGTTGGATCAAAATCCTGGAATTTTCTCCCTGATGGCATTGGGGGTTTACCTAAGGCACTCAGCTGTAGTGGTTCAAGAAGGCAGCTCACCACCAACTTCTCAAGGGAAACTAGCAATGGGCAATAAATTGTTCGCCCAGCCAGCATTGCTCACAGATTGCATGGGTGACTTTTTTGAAAAAGAACACCATCCTGACTTGGAACTGTTCCTTCGCTGTTATTTTATCAAAATCCTGGAGCTCCTTGTCTTACAACACTACAGGTGCACTTACATTGGATAGACTGCAGCAGTTGAAGAAGGCAACTCATTCCCACCTTCTCAAGCACAATAAATTTGATTTGATTTTATTGTCACGTGAACTCAAGTACAGAAGTACAGGAGGACAGTGAAAAAGTGTATAATATCGCCACACAAGGCACCATCTTAGGTACAAGTACCTAGGTACAGAATCATAAGAACAAGATAGAAAGAAAGAACAAAGTTAAAAGTTAAGCATTGCAGTAATTATAGTACAATGTAAAACATACAAAATAAAGCTAAGTGTTACACGTTGCAGACCTTCTTAGTTTTAAGTAGAATATAAAGAAATAGAGCTGAATGTTCAAACATTAGTCTTTCTTAAGCGCTTTCTTAAGACCACGTGTTGAGGAATCATCTCAAGACCGGGTGTCCATGCTGAGGGCACACTAGGCTGTGAGGCTACCATGTACCACTGAAAGACCACCTTGCCAGTCCGAGAGACCACCACACTGGGCCACTGTGAGATCGCCATGCCATGCCAAAAGACCATCATGCCGGACTGAGAAACCACCACACTGGGCCAAAAAACCACCACGCCAGGCAGGGAGACCCACTTTGCCGGGTATGTACTGAATCTAAAGCCGAAGTCCGAGGCCGGAGTTCACGACCAGGAATCGGATGCCAGGAGTCCACGGTTGGGACAGAAAGAAGAGGGAATAAGGAAAAGAAACACAAAAGAGAAGAGAAAAGAGAGAACAAAAAAGGAAATGGGCATGGTGGAGAAACTCCATCTGAAGTGTCTTACTCTGCCACCATCTTGGTATCATGGTAAATGCTGGCCCCAGCTAGTGATGCTCACATCCCATGAATGATTTACTAACAGATCCAATCCAAACAATTTTTTAACAGCTTGATAAGTCTTAATTGCTGCCAAATAATTTTTCTGGTACTGAATTCTGCTTTTAGTATAGTGAAGCCCATTTCCTTCAAATGTTCATTATTTTTGAAGAACTTTTTCAAGTTACATTTTTTATTGCTTTATCTGTCTTTGCCTATTATTTATTTAAATCCTAACTTTTCTTCTCTTCCCTTTATTTAACTTTCTGTACCTGATTAGATATTGAATTCAATATTCTAACTGACACGACCTGATTCAGATGCTGTATGCCTCATTACTGATTCTGCTCACCTATTAGTTTAGGCACTATGCAGTTGCTTTCCCTGTTCGGACTGATCCCAGATTCCCTGCAGAGGGCACTATTTCAAAATGATTCACTAATCAGAGTAAATTCCAGCACAAAATCCCATTGTAAGCCTATGGGGTAAGTGTAATGAACAGCTGGCATTGAAATCTGATCCATTAATATAGTGTGGCATGTTTGCACACTTACACTGTAATCTTACATTGTGCATGCAATATCTTCCTTGTATTATAAAGAGGACTACAGTTTGCTACAACTATATAATGCTCGGTTAACTAAAATTGGAGCACTGTGTACAGTTCATAAAAAGGATGTTTCGACTTGGCTAGGAATGCTACACAAATTCACATACAATGTTAGCAGGAATCCATTGATTGAGTAATGAGACAGGATTATATAAACTAGGTTTGTAATCTCTAAAATTTAGAGATGTCTTGATTGGGGTGTTTAAGATGTTGAAAGGAATTCAAATTCAAAGAGAAAGTATTTTAATATTACTGAAAAGACAGACACATTGCCAAAACTTTTTATCTCGCATTCATCAGGACAAACACAAGAATGCCAAATTTCAATCAATCACAACAATTTATACTCCAGGAGGAAAGGGTGCTAATAAGCTGTCTCTGATTGACTGAGGCATTGCAATGGTGAAAGCAAAAGACATCTACAGTCAGCCCAAGTCCCAGATCGTTCAAAATTAAGTGCAAGACATTATTTCTGCTAGCCGAAAATTTAGGATTTGGGAACTTCTGGCTGAGAGCCAAGCCATTCCAGAGCGAAGGAAGGAGGTGTTTTTTTGTTAAAAAAAGTAGTTGAAGTATAGAACTGTCTTCCTCAAAATGTTGTCCCCAGCTAAACAAATAATTTAAAATATGATCTTTAATAATCCCGTTGAATGTTGGAGTAGGCTCAGGGGCAGATGGTGTCTAATCCTATGTTATATTTCTTTCTTGTTTCCTCATTCAGTCCATAGAAGAGATTGCACTGCAAATTAATGTTACTGCAAGATGACCTTCACCTCTTTCAATGAGTTTCCTGCAGCAGGAATTCTAACACCCTAAATGTCACTTCCAATTTGCATCATGCAGTAACATTCCTTTAAAATCTCATGATGTACATAGTCCTGCTTACATACTCAGTCTCACTTCCAGCATTCTATAAACATCGGCAATGTCCAGAAAGGTAATCGAGCTGACCTTGCGTTATTGGGCAAGGTATTCCTCAGCTACAATGCACAAGAAGTGTGTGATTGGCTGCAATCCTGCTGTCTGCCACCTCTTGGGCCATTATATCAGTCCTAACAGTGCAAAGGGGCTGTAGTAGCACACCATTAACAATTCTGCTAGTGTGAGAGAGCTATAGTAGCACACAGTTAATGAATCTGATATTGAGACGGAACTGAATTAACAGGGTCATTGATTCTCACAATGTGAAGGTGCTGAGAGTGCAGAATTACTAGAAATGGCATTCGATGTAACAATGTAAAGGAGCTTAATAAGTACATCCAATCCCTCAAATCAAATGAGCATAGCTGAATGTTTGAAGAGGCCTGTCATCAATGTGTACATGTCAGCAGGGAGCCTGTCACTGAGCTATGCTAACTACTAGAGCCTGACTAGATAGTCTATCCTACACATTTACAGCATTGTCCATTGTGGACAAAGTAACAGTCGCACTGCCATTCAAACCACGACTGGTGATACCTGCTAGGTCATTCAGTTATCTGCATATTGTTAGACCAATCAATATATGTAGCAGGAGTTTTCCCTGCCCATGTTTGCTTTAATGCCATGAAATATCTTAGGATCCAGAGTCATTGTTTGAAGTCCCATGGCCATTCCCTCCTGATCACAGTACTGCTGGATTGGTCTATTATCACATATACTCACATGAGTACAGTGAAACATGCACAAGGGCTCAACCTCTCTCCCATCACAGCCACCTTGCAGCCCATTCCTGCTACCACCGCCTATGTATCCTACTGGAGGGATGAGGATATACCCAAGGATGGAGGGAGATGTTGTTGGCTGGAATATTGTGTGTAAGGTAATATTCTGTGACTATGTCAGGCTGTTTCTTGATTAGTCTATGGGATAGCTCTCCCAGTTTTGGTACTAGCCTCCAGATGTTGGTCAGGAGGACTTTGCAGGGTTGGCAGGACCGAATGTGCCATTGACAGGTGCTCTGTTTAGTTTCATTCCCTCTTTTGAGGCTTCTTAGTGGTTTAGTCTAATTGAGTTCCTTGCCAGCCCATTTCACAGGGCTGTTAAGAGTTAACCACATTGCCGTGACTCTGGAATCACAGATCAAGATGCCTTCCCTAAAGGACATTATCAAACAAGTCAGGTTTTTACAACAATTGACAATGGCCAGGGAACTTTCTTTTAAGAAGTTCAAATTCCACTATGTGCTCAGGGATCCAATACATTAGCTGGAATTATGGATTACTAATACAGTAGTAATATTATTGAACACTGACCCACGTATGCTGTAGCCTGGAGTTATGGATAGTGATGGCAGGGGCACCAATTTCAGACAGCTGACCAGAGAGAACAAACAGCCATGTTGAAGTACACTAGATAAGTTGGATTAGTATGTGTCGTTTATTTCCCAATTGAGCAGGAATCTCTCCTGTTCTTGACACCTGTCCTTGCCATGTATTGGAAGGATTTGCAGATGGTACTCCCACTATCTGCCTATCCTACAGTCACATCTTCCTCTGGTCATCAAGTCCTGGAGTGAGATTTGAACCTGGAGTGTCTGGCCCAAAGGCAGGGATTCTATCTATTTCATTATGTGTCCTTAAGCTGAAATTGATGTTTCAGGCCACCTTCCAACCCAGCCTCCACTACCGGACAAAGTTCCACCCAATGATTTAATACCACAAGACATAGTGTGTTTACTCATAGGCCACAGGGGAATGCTGCAACATTTCATATACAGATATTTTTGAAGACCAAATGAAGAAGAAAACAACTTAAAAAGGATGAGGTCATACAAAAAAAAATCAAAAATAGAAATGCAGATGGTGTTAGAATAAGCTGGGAGAATAGGAGAATGATTAATCTCAGGAGTAGCAACTTCCTTTCTGTACACCACTGCCAAACCAACCTGACTAGCCAGATTCTCAAAGTATTTTCACATTGTTTTTTTTTTCTCTGCGCTCCTGTGTGTTATGTCATTGTCAAGGTGAGCAATTCCCATAAGGTGAATTTTCCAATTAATCACTCACGGTAGAGCTCAACTTCACATGATGCCTGTCTGAACTGGATCATTTCACCAATGAACCAATCATGCTTCATAGAATGCACACACAGCCCAGTGCTTGAATTCAATCTGATTGACAATTCAGACATTTTATTTGAAATCGAAACAGAACATGCTGAAAATGCTCAGCAGGTGAGATGGCTTCTGCGGAGGGAGAATGGAGTTAAAATATCAAGCCAAAGAACTTTCCTCAGAAATGGGGAGAAAAATGAGAGACACAAGAGGTGTTAAACAAGTCTAGAGGTGGGGCAAAGGGGTGGTGAGATGTGAGACAAGCACAAAAGGGAATATATGCGCTCAGGTGGACAGTAAGGATTAAATAACAAAAGGATAATGGTTCAAGGCATTAGGATCAGAAGAGATGGGTTTGGAGCAGTAGAAATAGCAAAACAAGAGGAAATCTTAATACTGAGTCTGAAAAGTGGTTCAACATGAAGCTGAGGTACAGTTCCTCAAATGCAGCTACACTACGGTGACCCAGGTACCCTCAAGCATGTGATCAACTTTCTGCTTCTATGATCAGGTTGGCAGCTGCCATGAAAATCCGGGTCCAACACCCTCAGGGTCTGCTAGAGAAGGACACATCCCTATACTCCAGCGCCCAAGTCATCGCTCCTTGTAACCAAAGGTCCAGGTGTCCCCTTCTCACAAGGAGACAGGGTGGTGCCTAGGATTCACCCAGCCTGAGGAGAAACCCTACACAGGCCCCTCAGAAGCCTCCTCTCAGGACACTGTACTGATCCCTCCACATCTACCCTGGTTGCTTGTGATCCCTACTTTTGGATGTTCAAGCTGAGGAGGGTCGACTTGTCTCTGGCAAAAATAAAGGGTATGTTCAGACACAAATACACTGGGGTCTCCTGTCCAAACCTACAGCTCAGATGCTGAACAGCTATCGACCCTGGGATTACACTAAAATGTAGCGAGAGGGAAAGTCAAAGACACCTGCTGACAGCACTGATGATGACAGCACACTGCATATACAGTATCACCTTTGTAGAAATTTGATTGGATTTGCACTACATCTATCTACTTGAGACTCTGTGTAACCCCAAATATACCGGGGTTGACATGATCCCTAACCTCATGTCCATGGAGAATCTATCACAGATTGATATCTTGTTGAGAGCCTGCTGCAGCATGTGCAAGCAAGAGGAATAAGGTGTGTGTAGGCCAATGCGTTCTGCATCCCTATTCCTTCCCAGACCTCTGTGTCCGAAAACATTGGTGTGAATGGAGTGGTCAGCGATGTCTGGGGGGAGTGTACAATAGACATGGAGCCAACGCTTTAGGATCACCAAGGATTAGGAGGCTTGCAGGAGTGAGTCCTGCATGTTGCATGGGTCTCTGTGTCATGTTGTTTCCTCTTTAAAGGGAGGCTTTTGCAGTGACCTCCTTCACAAGTTGAGACACGTACCTCACACCCTCTGGCTACAGTCGCAAATATTTTCTTCCCCAGCAAGATAGAAGGTAACAGTGCATGCTCTTTGGCCAGTGGCTTCCAGCCTCTGCCTGTGCCAATATTGCATACTGAGGAAGGGTACATGTGGCTGGTACCCATGGATCATGCCCTGAGGTACTGTTCACTGCTGAGTAACATTTTGTTTTAATTCACTCAGGGGATATGGGTGTCACTCGCTGGTCCATATTTATTACCCATCCCTAGCTGCAATTGAGAGTCAACTACATTGCTGTGGGTCTGGAGTCACATGTGGTCAAGATGGCAGATATCCTTCCCTAAAGGGAATTAGTGAACATGCTGGGTTTTATCTTGACCA
Organism: Rhincodon typus; assembly: GCF_021869965.1. Lineage (NCBI taxonomy): Eukaryota > Metazoa > Chordata > Chondrichthyes > Orectolobiformes > Rhincodontidae > Rhincodon > Rhincodon typus. The sequence continues at coordinate 24,058,356 of NC_063361.1, forward strand.
TCAGCTCTGGTTTCATGGTCATCAGTAGATTCTTAATTCCAGATTTTTTTTTGTTTTGATTTCAAATCTCACCCTCTGCCATGATGGGATTTGAACCCGTGGTCCCCAGAACATTAGCTGAATTTCTGGATTCATTGCCTAGTGATAATACCACTAGGCCATCGCTTCCCCACTTACTTGCAGCCAGTGGTGAGCTGAAGTCTCCAGCTACCTGCTGTGACTTTCAGGTTGACAGTTCTTGACATCTAGTTTGTTCGGTGTGTTTGGTAAGATAGGGAGCAGCACATCAGCCAGGTGAGATTTGCAATTAATAATGTGTTTAACGAGCAATAATTCCCCTTAGTCGGTAGCACGCCACAGCCTAGCAAGAAACCTGCTTCGATACCTGGCTGCTTTATAAAAGATGCAGTGAGCTGTTCTTGTCCTCACTAAACTTCTCTCGGATTCTGCCACAAATCTCACCATGCCCACCTGATTCAGAACTAGTCAGATTCTGCCATGGCTTTCATTCATTGCAGCTGTTGCTGGACCGACTGAGTATTTCCAGAATTTTCTGTTTTTATTTCAGGTTGCAACATCCCCAGAATATTCTTTTAATTATTCATTTTTATTTATAAGCAAATCTGACTGATTGAGCCTCGGCAGACATTTTTCCAGTTGACAATGGTGATAAGATCCACTCTCAGTCTTTAAGCACCCACCAAGAATTTTGCTTGACTTCCCTCCCACAAATAAAGCGCTGCTGAACTACTCTATAATGACAGCAATTTAGTTGAACGATACAGGTCTATTTGCAACTCGTTTATTTTAAATCTGCATAATTCAATAAAAAGATGTGGTAAATCATGAAATGATGTCTGTGCGTGGCACAAAGGTTAGGTTGTAAAAGCCTCCCCATCTGTTAATCCATTCTCCATTAAAGAGGATCGAAAATGCCTGCATAAATCAAACATGTCACTGTGCCTGTCCTATTCTACATATGCTAAAATATGACTAGAAATCCTTTCATCGCACAGCCACTTAACCCTGTCAAATGTTGATTTTATCTTTAAGTATACTTGCGTGTTTATTAAAGAACAGATTGGGGTGAATCCCCTGGTTAGTGTAGCTCAGTAATATCACAGTGTTTTTTTAGCTCAGCTATTGAACCATTGGTCTTGCTGTGGGCTTTAGCCCTTTCCAGGGATTTCACAGTATATCCCACCTGCTCCAGAGATTTGTCATGTCACGTCTAAGCAGATTAATTAAGATATCTAAAAAAACCCATAAGTAAATACCACTACATTAATTCTCCAGTTAGCTCCAATAACTTACATTCTAATCCCCAGTTTGTATTGAATTGACTGCTTTGATCCAGCAAGGCAGTCAAACTGGATTCAGGTTTTCCAGATATAGGGAATGTGTGAATTATCCCAGGGCACATGCAACTGTGGTGTGGCCATCGCATATGAACAGCTTTGTTGGTTAATCTTGCAATCACTCACATGTGGAATGAGAATTTGAGTAAGGAGCTAGAGATTAGGAAAGCACAGATAGATAGATATACTTTTATGCCACTGAATCACTCCTCTCCTCCACCCTGTAACAGACTTTCCCCTTCGCTTCCCCAACCCTTCCATGGCTTCATATTTATTTTCAGACAGCTAGGTCACTAACTTCTGATTAAGGGTTGTTGAACTGAAAGGTTCAGTGGTTTCTAACAGAGGTGACAGATCTCACCCATCAGCTGGAGAGAGTCACGTGTCACCTCCTTTGAAGGCTCACTGTTATATCCCAGGATATAAGTTTTTTTTATCCCTGGAACCATTCTTGTAAGCCCCTTTTGCTCTCTCTCCAACATGATCACATCCTTTTGCCCAAGGAATTGAAAACTCACTGGACAATTCCAAAAAATAACCTTTAAATTTGACGTTTTTGAAGGATTCTGACCCACTCAAGCTTAAAAGTTACCCAAGTAGAAAATGAAGGATTATGAACCTACTTTAACTGCAATTTTAAAAAAAAGTGACTCACCATTGACCCCTACAACTACCACCCCACCTCCCACTGTCATTCCCCAGACACCCTCCATCATCACCTTCCCCCATTCCTGACCCCCAACCCCACTGTACCTGGCAATCCCACCCTGACATGACACTATACCAGTCACCCTGACCTGATCTGCCCCCATCTAACACCTCCTCCCCCCACCCCAACCTGAGAGCCCCATTACTCTTCCTGTCAGACTTTCCAGCCTCAAAACCACCTGTGCCCTGATCTGACCCTGCTGGACCTCACAACACCACATCCTGATCCCACGAGATCCAATACCCAGCCCTGCAATGTGGAACCCACCAGACTCAACACTTCATCACTAACCCAATGTCCCCAGACCCAACAATACCCTCACCACAAACTGATCTAGATACTGCCAGACCCAACACCACAACCCAACAACCACCAGACTGTAACCCCTCAAATGATACCCAAACTCTAAGCACTTACCCACTTACCTAGCACCTTGTTACCCTACACTTGGCATTCCACAACTCCTCCTGTCTGGTATCCTATCCCTCTGGCACTGTACTCTCTTCACACCCTACTTTCTCCCTCTCTCTCACCTGATACTTACCCATTTGACCCACCTGGCGCACTACCCTCATGGCACACTACTTTCTCTTCCACAAGGCACTGTACCACTTGACACACCTGGCACACTATCAATTTACCACTTCACATCTTACCCACCCACTTCCCTACCTCTCCTATCCATCTCCAGCCAACCCCCTCACTTATCATTTACACATCATTTCTCCCTAGTCGCTGGGGCATTTAAAGCACAGAATATGCCATTCGGTGCTGTAAAAGGCTGTGTGGTTTCTACAATAATCCTTCCTGCTGCTGGATTCGCAGATTCCTGGGCAGGTTCTCTACAGGATGCCCCTGTCCCAGAATCTCCAGCACACAAGTCATCTAAAGCTAAGTTGGAATTTTTTGTTCTGATCAGGGGCAATTAGGGTTTTTGCCCTTTTCATTCACTTACTAAACCAGTGTCAGACTTTCACTGGGCCTTCCCACCACTGAATTCATTAAGATGGAGAAGGGAATGTGACAGTATTCTTGACCATCACCTTCCTGCCTGATTTAATGCTCCTTTCCACCAAATAGCCAAGAGATATGGCAGTAAAATATCCAGCTGTTCATTCTGTTTCTCCTTCTACAGATGGTCTCTGATTCTGCTGAGTCATTCCAGCCTTTCCTGTTCATACTTTATGTAAGTTCATTGTGACACTGCAAGGAACCAGGCACTGAACTTCCAGAGATGAGAGGCTACTCCCTCTCAGCAAACATATGAAGAAGCACAAAGAAGGCTGTTATTAAATAAACCATTCTCTGAGTGCTTGACTTTAATTCGATGTGCTATGGTAAATCCTCTGAGACTTCATGCAGTCAGGGGTACACATGCTTTATAATTCTTAGCTGAGCACCAGCCTCAGTGAAGCCACAGCACAGAGCCTTGGAAGATTTACCCTTCCATTTTATCTGTCCCCGTTCATTTATCATTTCTTCTTTATTTCATCAGCCTGAGCCTTTAATTTGGTGTTCTACATTTTCCTAATCAGGGGCCTGTGCAAATAGACCTCGAACTTAGTCCTTTCCATCCAGCTTGTGATTGTGAGATAGTAATTTAAATGATAAAAGTAAATAAACAAAGAAATATTTTTGAATTAAAATTGTACGCCGGTTGCTCCATTCACAAATGACAGTTGCTCACGCCATGAAACAGAATCGCTGCCGAAATCATTAGTGAGGGGTGGAAGGTCCCATTGAGATAAAGGACACAGAAAACCTCACTGTGTTACTCATAGCAGCTGTTCTCTTAGAAATCACCTGCATGTGGTTACAACCCCCATGGGGAAACAGGAAACCAAAATAACCAAAGTTCCTCAAATTAACTCCAAATAAAGGAATCAGAAACAGCGCCAATTAAACACAAAATAACAGGTAAGTGGTACTTAAAGGTAATTTTCACTTTAAATGGTTGATAGAACAAAGGTACATCCTACACAAGCATAACCATTTGCATCTCTAGTCACACAAATGTGGCACCACGTAGCTACACAGTTCTACAATATGCTTTTCTTTGCACACACAGGGTAGATCAGGAGTCCCACCTAACAACCATTTCACCTTATTAGAGTGTCATGGATATGATCATCATCAGCAATGATGTAGAGGTGCCAGTGTTGGACTGGGGTGGACAAAGTCAGAGGTCACACGACACCAGGTTTTAGTCCAATAGGTTTATTTGATATCACAAGCTTTCAAAGCGCTGCTCCTTCATCAGGTGAAGTGGAGGGAGGCTTCCTGTTGGTGTCGTGTGACTTCTGACACCATCAGCAGGGCACACTTCTACAAACCCACTCTCCTTCAGGCCATGACAGCTCTTTCCAGGCTCGATTTTCAACTGACCATCCAACAACAGCCTATCTCACAGATGGACACCTTGTAAAAATAAACCCCAACAATATCTCTGAACTATCCACACAGCTTTCCAGGTTTTAGACATTTTCAGCCAGCTCACACAGCACCTCTGAGAACTCTTGTCTCCTTCTCTACCTTCTTTTTGAGAGTAATTTGTTTCTTCTCCTCCCTCGTTGGGAACTCCTGAGGATATGAATTACTCCATTAGGGACTTAGTTTCAGATTAAGATGTTTTACTATTAAGACAGTGATGAGGAGAATTTTGTTCACGCAGATGGTTGTCAGACTTCAGAGTTCCCCACTCCAGACAGCAATGGAGTATTGAATTCAATGATCATTGAATTTATCAATACTGAGTTGGATAGATGTTTGTAGACAAGGGAGTCACGGGTTATAAGTGTAGAACATATAATGGAGTTCAGACCAGGAGCCATGATCTTACTGAATGCAGAGTAGGTTCAAAGGGCCAAGTAGCATATTCCTGCTCCTAAGTGCTATGTTCTTGTAAATCCTGGACCCTGTATAAATGATGTCTTTCTGTTCTGCAAATATTTTATAATTCTATGATATTCTTTCCTTGTTCAGAATTAAATTGGTCTGTCTAAACAGTCATAAACACTACATTGGATATATGTCCATTTTGGTTTGCAAGTTGGCTTTTCATCAGAAATAGCTAAAGATATGGACATTAGAATCATAGAATCCCTACAGCATGGAAGCAGGCTATTTGGCCTATCAAGTCCACAACAATCCTCCAAACAGCATCCTACCCAGGCTTAACCTCCCAACCCTATCCCTGTAACCCTGCTTTTCCAATGGCTAATCCACCCAGCCTGCACATCCCTGGACACAATGGGAAACTTAGCATGGCCAATGCACCTAGCCTGCACATCTTTGGACTGTGGGAGAAACCCATGCAGACACAGGGAGAATGTGCAAACTCCACACAGACAGTCGCCTCAAGGTGGAATTGAACCCAGGTCCCCGGTGCTGTGAGGCAGCAGTATTAACCATTTAATCTTTAGGAAGTGGCTTTCTGTGACTGACTGCATGGACAAAACTGAATGTAATAAATGCAATCCAATTTCTAAGTTTCAAAGTAGCTGTGGTTCAAAGCAGTAATGATTTTCAGCATTGGGTTTTATATAAATACATATCTATAAATAGAATGGGCTGAGAGACAGCATTAGTGTATGTGACAGGACAAAATAAAGCAGCTTTTAATTCAGACTGTGTGGGTTGCATCTTAATAAAAATTCAAACAATGGAATACACTAACTACTGTCTGCAATCAGCATTACTACCACAAATTTCAAATCTCGTCCAATTTAAAAAGGTCAACAGCTCCCAACTACAAAGAAAAGGCAATAGTGTTGTTGATTACACATTTAAGGGAGTAATTATGCAGACTGTGAAGAACAGTTCAATACTGCCTTTAATTAGCCTTTAATACAGAAATGCAACATACATTCACTAAGTAATTTTTTTCACCTCAGAATGCTGATTTCAATTTCCAAAGGAGACTGAATTCCACTTAAGTGATTAGTTGATGAATGGTATTTCTATTAAGACAACAGAAATTGAAGTCAAATTTATTTATCTTTGCAACCATTGTACTTACTCCTCTGGAATGAAAGTATTTGCCCATTTTTGTTAAAGTGATTTTGTCCTCAAGCCCGTAGAACGTGCGACACTGAGCTGGCATTACAAATCAAATAGCAACTCCGACTGCAAAACAAATGGCCTTTCAGGAAAAACATAGCAAGGGAACATCGTTCATGCAGTACCGTATAACTTGCATTAATAAGACTGGAGATGATTTTTCACAATTGTAGCAGATGAATGCTTGACATGTTAATTCTCATTTTGCATAAGGATGCTACTGCCTGTCTAATTCTCAACTCCAAGACAGAAAGAAAGATTTTCAAAGCCATTGAGCACCTTAAGTACCTTACAGCCATTGACATTCTTTTATTGAGTGTAATCATTCTTGACAGGTTGGAACTATGGCAGCCAATTTCAGCACAGCAAACCCCCACAAACAGCAGTATGAGAATCATTAGATAATCTGTTTCTGTGATGTTGACTGAAGATGAATATGGGCCAGGGCACTAGGAAAAAGCCCCAACTTTTCAAAGCCAATGTCACAGGATCCTTCAAGAGGACAGTTTAACAAATTTTCAAAAGACTGTGCTTTCAACAGTGCAGCACTTCCTCAGTATTGCCTGAGAGCATCAATCTTAATCTTCATGCTCCAGACCTGGGATGAGACTTGAACTAATTTCTAACACGGATATTTTTCTAATCAATCTGTTCAGAAATACTATTATACACCTCAGGAGCAGGTGAGATGTAAATATAGGCTTCCTGGCTCAGAGTTAGGGACACTACCTCTGCACCACAAGAACCCATGACTTACTCAAAAATGCGAGTGTTAGGAGATATGCTGATGCACAAACCTGTACTTGTGTAACACCAATTGTATCTCCAGTCTGCCCTATAGAGTTTCACAATCAACAAATTATTTGTGAAGAGTGTGGTCAGTAAGGAAAAGCTGCTATAGTCCTGGAGAACCATTGTTTCAATAGAGAGACAAGGTGGCAAGTTTAACCTTAGGGTCACCACACTTTCGGCGAGGGACAAAATTAAGAAGGCAGCACCTTCATGCTAACTTCCACTAGCGCAGGAACTGAACCTATATTGTTGGTATTATCCAATCACAAACCAGCCATGCAGCCAGCTGAGCTAACTAGCAAGGTAGTTTGCTGTTCTACCAAGGTTCTTATCTTAAACTCAAACATTCCAGACTGTTTCTCTCTCTGCAGCTTTCTCTATTGTGCCATAATAATTTGCTGGCTGTAAAGTGTTTTCTGACAAAATATGTAATATATAATTACAAGTGTTTCTTCCTGCATGAACACACTAATAACACCAGCAGTAATTTCTGGTTTATTGAATAATGCTGGATAACTGATATACCAGAATTTCCATTGGCCAGTTCTCAGAAGCTCAGTGATGCATTGAGTGGACATTAGCCTTTCACATCGTACATGGGACTTTGCTTTGAAGACCCCAGTTGCCAGGATGGGAAGCTGGTGGGAACTAAGACTAGTGTTGCCAGTCTGCATTCAGGTCCCCCTGGTACAGTTGCACCTCTAGGCCATTTCCATGGGCAAGGTGAGATGGGGATAGGTGTGTACTGCAGGGTATCCTGGCCCCTACACTGGATAGATATTTTCTAACCAACTTGTTCAGGGATGTTATTACACACCTCTGGAGGAGGTGGGTCTTGAACTCAGGTCTCCTACTTCAGAGGTAGTGACCCCATGCAGGGGGTAGTCAATCAAGGTCACTTGAGGCCAATTACAGGAGGTCAATTGGGATTTTCCAGTCAGCCTCCAGATTCCCACAAGTGATGGGGGTCAATCCAACTGCTTGGAGGAGATCCCCTGGCAGCAGACAAAGGTGGCTAATGCTCCTGACAGGCCACAGCCCCTTCCTTAAGAACATAAGTAGGCGAAGTAGGCCCTTCAGCCTATCAAGTCTGCTCTGCCATTCAATGAGATCATGACCAATCTGATATCCTCAACTCCACATTCCTGCCTTTCCCCCACCCCAATACTCTTGATTCCCTTACTGATTAAAAATCTGTCTATTTCAGCTTTGAATATATTTAATGAGTCAAACTCGACATCCGTTGATGGTAAAGAATTTCACACATTCACTACCCTCTGAGAGAAGAAATTCCTTCCCATCTCTGTCTTTGACTCTTTACTCTGAGATGATGCCCTCTGGTTCTAGGCTCTTCTTTTCTGCATCTACCTTGTCAAGTTCCCTAAGAATCTTGTATGTATCAACAAAGTCATCTCTCATTCTTCTAAAGTCCAATGACTACAGACCCGGTCTATTCAATCTCTCCTCATAAGACTGTTCCTCCATACCCAGGGTCAACCTAGCGGACTTTCTCTGGACTGTCTCCAATGGCAGCATAGCTTTCCTTAGATCATGTGACAGTGACCGAAGCTTCCTTGTGAAGGGCCTCCCACTCCAGAATTAATTTTAAATTTTAAAAAGACAGAGCCTGAAGCACCTTCTTTCTTACTTTACTTCCATTTCAGGTTATTGTCCCTTTCAAGCAGGAATACCTCTGATGGATCCTCAGCTCTGAGCTCCTGTCCATCATCTTTAGATGGAAACCCTGCCTCTGACCATTAATTGGTCACTCTGAGGACATTCCACACAGTCCGGGTTCCTGACGTATATGTGGGATTCAGAATTGCTCAGGGGAACTCCTGCTCATGGATTCCAGAACGACAGGGTGCTGGCTTGCTACCTGTTTCTAGCAAAGATCCTGAATTGACTTTGGAGAGTCTGATAACATCAAAGCATTGGCCCTAATAACAGAAAATTATAGACCTTGTTCAGAAAAACCATGGAATGATTGTTCTGAGGATTGGAAAAAATCCTTGTTGTTGGGGAACACAACTCATTGTTAAGTTATTAATTGAAACTATTGTTGATCTGTTCATCGATCTGCAACTTCATGAGGTTTCATTGCCCTAGCATTGACATCTCTTAAATAAAACAAAGAATTACATTGCTGGAAATATGAAACAAGAATAGGAATTGCTTGAAAAACTCAACAGGTCTGGCTGCCATCTGTGGAGAGAGAGCAGAATTAACAATTTGAGACCAGTGAACTGAAGTGTTCTGAAGAAGGGTCACTGGACTTGAAACATTAACTCTGCTTTGTCTCCACAGATGCTGCTCAGTTTCTCCAGCAATTTATGTTTTTGTTACTGACATCTCTTATTTTGACAAGACTATTTTTCAAATCCTGTATTATACATGAAAGCAAGACTTGCATTTATAAAGTGCTTTTCATGACCATTGGGTGTCTCATAATATTTTCCGACCAATGAAATGCAGGAGAATTCAGTCTATCTGGCATGGCCTGGGAATGTGTTGTAGCAGTTTGTCAAAAATGCCGACTCACAGGAATTCCTGGGAGTGCTGCTATTAATCCTGCCACCTCCTCTCATCAGCTGCAGGAATGGAAATTAGTGATTTCACTGTTCAGTTGACCCAATAATGTCACTGAAGTCAGTTTTGCAAAAGCTCGATTTTATAATTCTGGTCTACTTCCTGTCCTTGCAAGCCAGACTGAACTGGAACAGTCTTTGATAAATGAATTTTTTAAAGAAAGGTGATGCAGTATTCCAAGTCCAAAAAAATTCCTGTTAATGGAGTACTGCGGTTGGTACAGTTCCAGATAGCACCAATGCTACTGTACCTCAAAGTGTGGCCGTTGTTGCATTGTTGGAAATGTGGCAGCCAATTCACACTCAACAAACTCCCACAAACAGCAACATGACAATGAGTAGATAATCTGCTGCTTTTTGAGAGCGTGTGATGTTTATTGAGAGATAAATATGGACGAGGACCCTAGGGATAACTTCCCTGCTCATTCTTGAAATTGGGATCACTTGCATCCACTCTAACAGGCAGAAAGGGGCTTGCTTTAGCATCTCTTTGGAAGCTGGAATCTTAACATTCATTGGCATTGTACAGCTTTCTTTTGTTCTCGGGTTTCTTTTGGTCTAACAAATCCAAGTTAGTTGGGAATAAACATTTTGGGAAGGCATTTCTAGTTGTGAGTTATACCACTATTATGTCAGTGGAGGGGTTGTTTGGCTGGACATTTGGTTTGCAATATAGAGCAATGCCAACAATGTGGGTTACATTCATGAGCAAACACCTCTCCCGAATGAGATAGCAGCCCTATGGTCTGGTAGGACTGTGGTGACTTCATGTCAGTGGAGAAGATTTGCAACCACTGGTGGTCAGCAGAAGATTTTGCATGTTGGTTTCCTGATCTGATTTGATTTGATTTACTATGATTTATTATTGTCCCATACATATAGGTACAGTGAAAAGTTTTGTTTTTCATTCAGTATAGGCAGATCATGCCATGCAAAGTGCATGAGGGTAATGGAACAAAGAGAGGAACACAGTGTTACGGCTGCAGAGAAGGTACACAGACAGCGAGATCAACATTAAATTTAAAATTTGAGAAGTCTAATTACAGCAGGGAAGAAGCTGTTCTTGAATCTGTTGGAACATGTGTTTAAGTTTTTGTATCTTCTGCCCGACGGAAGAGGTTATAACCGGGGTGGGAGGGGTCTTTGATTATGGTGGCTGCCTTCCTGAGGTAGCAAGAAGAATCGATGGAGTCAATGGCTGGAGAAGTGAGCTCATTTGCATCTCTATTGGAATAATGAAGTCCCAGATGAAATAGGTGCCATCAGTTGAAATTGGAGTGCAATCTGTAACAAGGCAATTCTGGTTAAATATTGCAGCACTGAACATGAGGATTACCCTGTATGGAAGGAACAATGCTTGCCTGTTTACTTCACTCTCAAATAATTTCTTAATTTTTCATTAACCTTTTCAGAATGGTGACAGCCATGGCCTCCAGACATAGAAGTAGAACGCAGAATTATACATATTTAGACCTTTAGACCCTCCTGAATGAAACACAGCTAAGCAGGTGCAGGCTGCTGGAAATCTGACACAAATTTCACAAGTTTCACTGAGAGGGATGTGCCATTGACACTGATGGTGAACTCCCTCTATTCAAAGCTACCCTGTAAGAGGGTGCAGAACTACAAAATTAATGCTTCTCAATCCCCATCATAAATATCACTGCTATCATTTTCCTGATATATCTGCATATATCATTTGTGTAGACTTTGTTGTGTAAGTTGGATTGACCCATACGTTTGTGCCAAAGAGAGGCATGTATTTATCTAACACTGGTCAGAGGTATCTCAAGGTGCCACACTGCCAATGCACTGTTTTAAAATGTAATCCTGTTGTTATTCAGGCTAAAACTGCATCTGGTTAGACACAGCATGGCAGTAAAGTGATAGATCAGTTCATTTGCTTTTGGGTGTGGAATATTGGTCAAGGAAAACTTCCATTTTGTTTTAAATGTGATTTTCTTTTTCTCACAACTCCCTGAGCAAGTGAAAAGGGACCTGTGGAACTGGAAAATGTGCTTTTACTACATTTAGGAGACAACTCATCCTACATGTAGCTCACCAATGCTTTCCAAATGAAGAGTCACTCAGATTGTGTATTCAAGGCAGTATGAGATTTGTATCAAGTGTCACATGCCTGAACCGAGCCGGGGATAAACTGATTATTCTGTTGTAGGCAGCTGTACTTTGTAAGGTGTAGGTGGTACTTCTGATGGCCATTAACCTGTCACTTCAAAAACATAAATATGTCTTGGAAGATTTCTCTGAGCCCGATCAGTGATTTTATCTCATTAAGTGTTTTTTGTAAATGAGTTGGGAGTTGTCAGTGATTCATATTCATACATTAGACAATGACTTAGAGTTATTGCCTCAATAATTCCTTTCCCATCAAACCGTGAGAATGAACATGCTGGGAACTGCCTTAGTGTTACAATAGAACTTCAATCACCTATCGCCTTCAAATATTTTGCGAGATTCTCACCAAACCTGATAAATGATTCCTTCCCTGTAACCAAGTGCATCAAAAAAAATCAGATATTTGGGTTGAGAATTGCCCATCACGAATAATCATGGGCACATCTATTTATAAGAGTCAAGGCAAAAATATTTGAATAATTTTCAAAATTATTTACCACAGAAGTATCAAGTTATTCTACTTTCTGTGCAGTCATACACACTGCAGCCATGTTTGTAATTGCTTGCTTAGAGATGCTGAACGGAGCACAGGAGAAGTAAAGGCAAAACATTTGATTATACTTACAAAATACACATTAGTAGTAATATGTTGATGTACAATTTGCAAAGTATTGCAAACCTAAACTTCTTATTTTCAAACAACACAAACTAGAAGTTCTTGCTGGGAAGGGAACATCTGCTGGAGCATGAACGTGGCCCTCAGGCTTTGTATTAGGTCTGCAGAGCAATCTATTTCTAGCTGCTCTGGGAACTTAACCTCCTGATAACTCCCCAGAGTGGTAGCAATGCCCTTTAAATATTAAGGAATGCACTTTCTCTTCTTGCAATATCTCAGCCCGGAACACACTTACATTGCAGCATCTCATTTTCAAATGAGGTCAATGTTATTTCTAGTTGAATTACTAAAGTGTATGTAAACATATAGATGAAGACAGCTGAGTAACTGATCTATTTTAGTTGAAAAAAATGAAATAACAGGCAATCTGTCCTTTTGTGGCACTGGCATTTTCTCATGGCTTTGCTCACAGTTATCACCAAATAGGTTTCACAACAATAAGTTTGTTACAACAAATAAGTATGACATTTACAAGTGTCAGTGTGCACCGTGTCTAATATATTAGCCGTCAGTCTCCCTTGACATGGCACAAAAGGAGTCAGCAGTGCATGCAGCTTTCCAGTGACGGTAATGTTCATAAATTCAGGGCTATTGCAAATTATTCTTACAGGTTCAATTGTACAAGTTATTCTGTAAGTGGCCCTTGCATTCTGAGTTAACCTGCACTGCTCAATATCTTGTTCCGTAATGTAGCCTGAGGATATAGCAATATACAATCCTCCATTCCCTGGCCTAGTTATACAAACTGGATACTGTAAAATTGCACTTGCTTCACAGAATAGGTGTTACTGATGAAACTTCGGGGCAGGTCATATCAGCTAGGAAACATTTACACATGACTGAACAGAAGTTGTAACTTCAAGCTTTTTCAAACTTTTAGAACGTTTCCCCATGCAACGACACAAGGCAACAAAAACATACCCAGCTATTCCAGATAGGCAATGCAATGTTGACTTTTCTATTTGATTTTCTCTTGGGTTATTTCTAGCTGGGAAAATGAACCCAGTGTTATTCCCAATTCAGATCGAGCCCAAATGTTAATATGCTGCAAACCCAGCCAGAAGTCATGGGTTCTATCTGTGCTCTAGAGACATACGTATTTCAGCCCTGTCTGCATATTATTTTAGGATCTTAGGATCCTAAGATTTAGTCAGACCTTAAGATTTAGTCATAGTCATAGTCCTAGAGTCATACAGCACAGAAACAGACCCTTTGGTCCAATGAGTTGATGTCAAACATAATCCTAAACTAAACTAGTCCCAACTGCCTGCTCCTGGCTCATATCCCTCCAAACCTTCCTATTCATGTACTTATCCAAATGTCTTTCAAACATTGTGATTGTGCCCACATTTCTTTAAACAATACTTATTAACAACATGATGATATGGCAGCCAAGCTCCCTGTTCTGGGCTGTTCTTGTTCCAACCTTCCAGCAAAGCCTTTATCACATGACTGTTGAGATCACTGTGATCTCACAACATACCAGTGTGGCTTTGCATATTGCAGATAAATGAACCTCATATTCACTAAATCCTGTCTCTAAGTACGGAGTCAAGGAAGTTCTCTGTTGCTTGGATAGGCATGACTGATCCCATTATAGAATTTGAAAAAAAATCTTGAGAGATCCCCCCAATTCCTGCCTCATGTTTCTCAAGTGACAGACCTGTGGTGAGATAATAACAACAAAGTAAAGATAGGTGAATAATATTGCGATAAATTTCTTTTGACAAAATGTTGGCTTGCTCTTTTCAGCAGGACAGATTGCACATCAGTCCATCTACAAGACAATTCTGTCTACATCAGTCTACAATAATTCAGTTATAGTTTGCTTCCTAAAAAGATTACCACTGGGAAAAAGTGATAGCATTAGTAAACAGAACAATGTCACTGTTGACTATATGTAGCACATAACTGATAAAAATGAGAAGTAGGGCAATAAAAGGATCTTCAGACCGGGCTGAAGAAAGGACTGGAATTGAGAAAACTGGCAAATAAATAAAATATTACTTCATTCGCCGAAGGATATATATAACATTTCACCAAGCGCATTAAAAAGATATACTACCAGAAAATTGAGTGTGCTAGAATATGATTCTGGAAGCTAATTTGACCAACGTTAACTCCAACACACCACGATTCAAGCATCATGGTTGAACTTGAGTCACTCCTCGCTCAATGTCCAAATACACATTTCCTGTAACAATGAAGCTGAATCACAACCAGGAACTGGAACTGTAATGCTCCCTCCCTGGTCCTGTTCTCTCCATCTTGTAAGCTGACCAACCGCTTACTGGCGAACAGCTAAGCTAAACAGAACAGGGTACAAACCTGGAACTACATTATCTGTGGTCTAACTAGAGATTGAAACAAAAACTAATTGAATCACTGAAGGAGAAAAGGAGTGTATTCTACATCTATAATGTAGTGCGATGGTAAAACTCATTGATCTAGGAATCCAGAGCCCTAGGCTAATGCTGTGGGGTCATGAGTTTGAACCCCAGTGCGGCAACGGTTGAATCTAAAGAGGCAAGTGGTGCAGTGATAACCTCGTAGCCAGCAAGGTCAGGGTTCAAGTTCCACCTGCTCCGGAGGTATGTAATCACATGTCTAAACAGGTTGAATTTTTTTTTTTGGTTTAAATATGTACAATGTAGAAGGTGGGAAACCTGAATTTGAATGGAGAGGTAGCTTTATTTTCTGGAAGAGATTCATGGTCAGCAAGGTTTTATGCAAAGTGGTGCTCCTCAGGCTTTAGTCTGTGGCATCAGTGAATCATCCAAGAGAAACAAGCTACTAGAATCAGAAGTAAACATCTGCTTTGTCCGCTCTGTGCACTTTAAATTCCGAAGTCTTACAAATGCATACACAGATCGGGAGAACAGTAGGCCATTCAGCCCTCCATGCTTGCTCCACCATTTGATAAGATGATGACCAATCTGACTGTTGTCTCAATTCCACTTTCCTGGCTGTCCCTTAAATCTTTTGACTCCTTTGTTAGTCAAGGATCTATCTAAGTCTGCCTTTTAAAAAATGACCTCTTGTTCCACCGATCTCTAGGGAAGTGTTCCACAAACTCATGACCGTCTGAGAAAAATATATCCCCTCATCTTCAATGGAAGACCCTTATTTGCAAACTATGTCACCTGGTTCTAGTATCTCCCACAAGGGGAATCATCTTTTCAGCGTAAACCTTGTCTTGATCTACTATTCTCTGTTCCCTGTTGGGTAACCAATCCTCTAGCCCTGTTAACACGTTACTGTATGTCCCTCGAGCTGTCATGTTGTGTAGTATACTCAAATGTGCCACCCTGCCAAATGGCTTCTGGTAATTTAAGTACACATTATGTACAGGCTCCTTTCATTCATGTTGCTTACAACATCCTCAAAGGACTCTAATAAATGGTCAAACATGATTTCTCTTTCACAAGTCATGTTGACTCTGCCTGATTGATTTGAGGTTTTGAAACTATTCCGCTATAACCACTTTAGTAAAGGATTCCTGCATTTTCCAACAGATGTTGGACTAACTGGTCTGTGCTTCCCTGTTTTCTGTTTGTTAGTTCATGAATAGCAGAACTACATTTACTTTTATTCCAATCTGATAGGACCTTTCCAGAATTGAGGTAATTTTGAAAAATTAAAACCATTGTATCTATTGTCTCAACAATCACTCCCATTAATCACAAGGACAAAGTCTGTCAGGAGCTGGGACATTTCAGCTTTTGGCTCCAATAATTGTTCAGTATCCTTTCCATGTTGTTCGCAATTGTTTTTAGATCCTCCTTTTCACCTCCTGATTCATAATTGTTTCTGGGATTTTATTTGAGTCTACTACAGTCAAGACAGAAACAACATGTCTTGTCAATTCATTTGTTATTTCCTTGGTCTTTTGAGTCTAAGTAGCTCTACATTGAGCCTCAAGCAACATCCTGACCATTTACAAAGCAAGCCTCATTTCTTACTAGCCCACTAATCACAGTACGCTTCATCTAACAGTATTTTTTATGTTAAAAGAGGTGTCTAGCATAAAAGAGGCGTTACAGCAATTGTAAACCTCTCTCCCACTGATAATGTAAAGGACCTCTGCATGCACAATACAACTGGAATTTAATTATCTTACAAGGTACTGTTCCCAGTGAAATCTTTCAGCACTGGTAGAACTAACAAAAATAAACAAGGGGCATCAGATGGTTCCAAGATATATATGTGAGCTTTGTGCTTTTTGGACAGCTGAATTATAAAAGTGCATTATGTCAGAATTGCCAGGCATTGCACCCATCGTGAGAGAAGATGGCTCCATGTCCAAATGCAGCATGGCCTGGATGATGTCTAGGGTCAGGCTGATGAATAGAAAGTAACACTTGCACTGCACAAGTGCCAGGCAATAACTATCTCTAACAAGTGAGAACGCAGCCATCTCACCTCAAGATTCAATGCCATTGTCATTGCTAAAACCCTCACTTTCCCTGTCAGGTGCCGAGAGCTGTTCACAACACTGTAGCTGATGATGAACTATTGTCCTATGTAAATTCAGTGAAACCTCCCTGCTTGTACTCTCTGCCCCTATTAATAGTGTTAGACCTTCTCCATAAATCTATGGTTTGTATAAATCCTTTGTTGATTCTAGATTTGACATGATGAATGACTCACTCACCAAACACTGGAATGTTTACAATCAACAGGATACTAGAATGCATTACTTCTCTCCCCCTTAATAAGAACAGCTCAGCAACTTAGAAGATACCAAACAAAACACTTCTGGACCAATAATCAATTAATATTAGGCAAAGTAAATAATCTGGTAAAAGCACCGAGCAGGATTTTTTTTATTCACTCACGGGATGTGGGCGACTCTGACTAGGCCAGCATTTATTAGACATTCCTAATTGTCCAGAGGACAGTTAAGAGTCAACCGCATTGTTGTGGATCTGGAGTTCCATGTAAGCCAGACCAGGTAAGGACAACAGATTTCCTTCCCTTAAAGAAATTAAAGAACCATATGGGTTTTTCTAACAATCATCAATGGGTTCATGGTCATTATTAGACTCTTAATTCCAGATTGTTTTAGTTTAAATTCTAATTCCATCATCTGCTGTGGTGGGATTTGAACTCCATTCCCAGAATATTAGCTGAGGTTCTGAATTAATAGTGCAACAAAAATACCACTAGGCCATTGCCTCCCCACTAAGCTGACCAGGAGCAATATCAGAGGATGTTGCTAATAAAGACAGTGAGCTGATAGTTGTTGAAAGCAGAAGACTTCTTTCATGGAGTTTAATTTGGATAAATGTGAGGTATTGTGTTTTGGTAAAACAAACAAGGGCAGAACTTATACAATTAAAAGTCGGGCCTTGGGTAGTGTTGTGGAACAGAGAGACCTAGGTGTTCAGGTACATAATTCTATGAAGTTTGGGACACACGTAGACAGGGTGGTTAAGAAGGCATTTAGCACACTTGCCTTCATTGCTCAGACCTTTGTGCATAGGAGTTGGGACCTCATGTTAAGGTTGTACAGGATGTTGGTGAGGCCCCTTCTGGAGTACGGTGTGCAGTCTGGTCACCCTGTTATAGAAAGGATATTATTAATCTGGAGAGGGTTCAGAAAACATTTACCAGGATATTGCTGGGAATCGAGGGTTTAATTTGTAAGGAGAGGCTGAATAGGCTGGGACATTTTTCACTGGAGAGTAGGAAGTTGAGGGGTGATCTTACAGAAGTTTACAAAGCCATGAGAGATATAGATAAGGTAAATAGTAGGTGTCTTTTCCCCAGGGTGAGGGATTTGAAGATTAAGGGGCATATTTTTAAGGTGAGAGGAGAAAGATTTACAAAAGACATGAGGGGCAACCTTTTTACACAGAGAGTGGTTCATGTGTGGAATGAACTTCCAGAGGAAGTGGTGGATGCAGGTACAGTTACAACATTTAAAAGTCATTTGGATAAGTACATGAATAAGAAATGTTTGGAGGGATGTAGGCCAAGTGCAGGCAAGTGGGATAAGTTTAATTTGGAATTATGGTTGGCTTGGACTGGTTGGAGCAAAGGGACTGTTTCGGAGCTATATGACTATATTACTCTAT
Source organism: Rhincodon typus (assembly GCF_021869965.1). Classification (NCBI taxonomy): domain Eukaryota; kingdom Metazoa; phylum Chordata; class Chondrichthyes; order Orectolobiformes; family Rhincodontidae; genus Rhincodon; species Rhincodon typus. The sequence continues at coordinate 24,076,754 of NC_063361.1, forward strand.
GACTGTATGATATAGTGAATTTATTCAATGAGTACTTTGGCTACAGCAGATTAGATGGTACCAGGATTTATGTTGATTTTATTGAACCAAGCAGCAGTAGGAAATTGACCTTAGCACCCTGGATTAATCACAATTATAATATTGAAAAATGTACAAACAGCAAGACACAAGTGATGGGTCACCTGTTTTAGTGTTGGTCAAGGATACACGTTGGGCAGTACATTGCTTTTCTTTAAACACTACTATCAAATCTTTGCCATCCATCTGAGAGGGCAGGTGGCCCTAAGTTTAAGATCATACCCGAACAAAACCAACTTGTACCTGTGGTATTCCATGAGTAGTGTGCAGTTCCAGCAAAGGTAATGTGATTTCCTGTGATGCATGAACTCTTGACCATCTGAGTCTAAAGGCTAAAGTGCTCCCAGTGACTTATGGCTGATACCTGTTATCCTACATTCCCACTGAATTTTGTACCCACACCAGCATTCTATTGTGTGATGGGGATAATTATTATGGCTAGCATCCTACCAACCTTGCCTCAGAAAGCCTTTTAGCATCACATAGTAGGACACGAGCATTGTTTGCCAACTGTGGCTCAGTTGGTAGCATTCCTGGCAGAAGCACTGAATCAGGATAATTCCTGGCTCTGAAAACCCAATGTGGGAAAATGTCGCCAGGAATATTAGATTTTCATTCCAAGAGAACCAGGTTTTATGGGAGTTATGGCAGTCAGAAAAAGGGTAGAGGGTGCCAAGTGAGGAAGCAAGCTGGGTGGAAGACCTACCCTGGTGCACAAGCACTTTGATGGAGCAATGAAAATAAACAATAAAGCAAAAAAAATCAGCTTATTCTGTAACACCCCCTCTGCACACCTGCGCACAGACCTCACGTGCCATTCACACAACCCATGCAACTTCATGATTCCCCTTACCCTAAGGTAACTCGTCACTCCCATGCTAAACAATGCCACGCTTCACAATCCCTATGACCCATTATAGCCCTTTTGCCCTTCATGACGAGCCAAGCACACAACTAACTAGCCTTTGTCCTTACCCTACCAAGCTAACTCACCTGCTATCTACCTCAGGGAACACATTATGACTGAACAAAGTTCATAAATCTCTTTTAATTACTTCACCATTTCAAAAAGAAACACTTTCATTGATTAAAAATCCATTCAGTACATTTAACTTCTTTACTCCCTTATAAAAAGAAACACTGGAATTCATAATTCCACTCCAATGAGTTTATAAGTACTTGGAGCTCTCAATCAAATAATGAATCTAGAGGCACTATGCCATGCGAATGAAAAGTTGTTGAATGAACCTTCCAAGCATAATCCTCAGGCTTATGTCAACAGGCAGAGTATAATAGCAAACACTGAACTTTCAGCGGCGTTTTACTTTCAAATATTTAAAGGTCAGGAGTTTTAAATGCATTGACAGTGTGATAGATGCCTTTGACCGTTCTGTTGACAATTTTTGTCACAGCTCTGGACAGCACATTTTGACAGCTCTCTTGACAGCACCAGTGAGCTTGACAATAGCAATGAGTTTAAGCTAATTAAATTAATACCTTTCCATCCTCAATCTCAAAAATGCAATATTCCCTTTTCTACCTTAAATCTACTCCATGAACTATTCCTCAAATAATATCTTCTATAATCTAAGGTCTGTACTGCTCCCTCCCTCAATCCACTGCTAATTGTGACAATGGAGCCCGACTACTTCTGTTGCAATTGTATTTCCCTTCCCCTACCTCAATGTCTCTTTCAGATGCCACAGTTGTGATCAGAAACTCGGCATGTGGGGAATCATGATGTCAACTCAGATTAGTCTATTCCATTCTACCAGCAAGCCTGCTACCTCATGTCCTATCATTCCAAACTATCAATCTGCCACTGGACTGCTCTGTGGCCTGGACAAATTAAAATTCATAGCCCTCACTCACACACACAGTAAACAACAACTCTATTCCCATGTTTTTGTTCAAGGACACATTTTCTGTGGGTTACATTTCCTTTCAATCTGAATTCAGTTTACTAGCAGAATCCCTAAGTGATGATGGGATAATGCTGATCTTTGTTGTGTGAGTGGAATGCTATTAGTTACACAGACAAAGAGTGACTATTGATCATGTTTATAATTGCAAATAAGATTCAAATTAGTGATTCAGCATCCAGGGGATTGAGTAGAGAAAAACTTCATTGGGATGGACAAGCTCTCTAAATGTATTTCCGTGCGTGAATGAGAGGATTATATAATCAAGTCACAACAGAATCTTATTTTCACAGAGTTCTTTTAAAAAGAAGTCTCTTTTCTGAGGAAATAGAGTCTGTCTAAATGTTACAGATAATGGAGAAAAGGGCTCTGCATTTTAACTATTGTGGGGAAGTATATTTTGCTGGTGAATGGGTTGATTATTATTCAATGATGTGAGATTTTTAGTTCATCATTTTTGAACTCATGCTTGATTTTACTCCACTCTGCTTAAATCAAATTAAATTCTGACAACAGTACTTGAGCTCCACATAATATGAGTCTGTTCCATTTTCACAATGTAACTCAGAATAATTAATCAACAGTCAACCTGGAAGAGGAGCACTGAGCAAGTGATTTTATTTGTGTCATGGTATGTTCTGTCCTTGATATTAAGTCCCAACGTAACATCCAGCAGACAATTTCATAAATGGTTTAGTAGTAATGATCGAGTTCCCTGTCTGTTGATTCATTTTTTTCTTGAGGTCACCATGATATGATTCAGAGAGTTCTTCTGAAGTCGAGGACAGTATTCTTTGCCTGCCCAATGCCTCAAAAATAACCACATGAACAGGCTGTTTATGGAGTTTATGCAAGGGGCAAGATGGAGCCAATGTTTACTAGAATATCAGTCGCTACTCATCAAAAAAATAGTTCATTACACAAAGCACTTTAGGAGAGTTTGAGAGTGCTATCATAGACTCAATGGCAGCACAGAAGGAAACCAGTCAGCTGATAAGAACATTAAAAAGGGACATCAGTAGACCATTCAGCCCTTCTCACCTGCTCTGCCAGTCAATAATATCATGCTTGTTGCCCATAACCTGCGACTCCCTTGTCAATCAAAAATCTGTCTAAGTCAGCCTTGGATATATTCAATGGCTCCACTGGGGAAGAGAATTCCAAATATTAATGACTCTTTGAGAGAAGAAATTCCTCCACATTTTCATTTAAATGGGAGATTCTTATTTTGAAACCGTACCCCCTTGTTCTAGGTCCCTTGATGAAATGGACATTCTTCCCAGTAGCTTTTGCAAGGTTACTGGCGCAGCTCTTCAGTCTCTAATCTCATTATGTTTTTCTATCAGCATCCTTTCATAATCATTCTCTTACTGGTATTATAAACTGCTTCAATCACCATTTATAGAAAATAGGTCATCTCTAGTAGCTCACCGATCGAAAAATATCCAACTTTCATCTAATAATAATAAATCCATGTCTCTTGATTTGCCAATTAATGGAAACATTTCTTTTTGTTAATGTACTCAAGAACTTTCAGAATTTCCTAAGTCTTCACAAGTGCAAAATGGCTCTTGTGGCACAATGGTAGTGTCCCTGCCTCCAGACTATGTGATATCGGTTCAAGTCCCACTTAGTTGGCACGATGGCTCAGTGGTAAGTACTGCTGCCTCATAATGCCAGAGACCTCTCTTGAGCGACTGTCTGTTTGGATTTTGCACATTCTGCCTTTGTCTGCGTGGGTTTCCTTCAGGGACTCTGATTTCTTCCCACAGTCCAGACGTGTAGATTATGTGGATTGGCCATGCTAAAATGACAGTGATGTGCAGCCTAGGTGGATTAGCGATGGGAAATGGTTACGGAGTAGGTCTGGATGGGATGGCCTTTGGAGGGGTGGTATGGACTTGATAGGCCGAATGGCCTGGCTTCCACACTGTCAGGATTCTATAATTCTACTCCACAGATGCTCGTCAAAACAATGCAGTAGTACCAGAATAGTGCTTCACATATAGCAGAAAATATAAAAAACCCAACCAATTCCTGAATTTAAATGGGCCAGATCAGCAAATTGAACGAGTTCCATTTTGTTTTTAGTGCAGCTGAGTTTGAAGCCTTCAGCTATTTGAAAACTGTTTACAGACCAAGGAGTTGTTATGGTTCCTATTGAAAACATTAAAGTTTAGAAGTAATGAGTGAAGTGTCCTGTCCAAACACCCAATCCATCTTAGCTTTTCCATCAAATAAGTTACTTTCTTGAAAGTCTCCCACTGTGTTTTGTTTTGTAGAGAAAGCAATTGCTACTTATGGTGGAAAAAGCACATCAATAAACTAAAATCTTATACTCAAGTAAAATTAGAAACAAATGTTACTAATGCATGCCAAGTGGTGAGGCAATAGGTCTGGTACAGTAAACAGTTCTTTGTTAAAAAGCAGCTGTTTCCTGGCGATTCTGGTAATAGCCATATGTAGCCAACTTTTTATTTAACAACCTGGATTAAAAAAAATGGTGAAAAATATATTTGGAAAGAAGCAGAACCATTCGTATAAGTGGAAATTGGATATGCAGCTGTCCGATTAGCAACAAACAGGATGTTTTAGTAGTATAACATGTAAAATAAATGATTACTAAATCTTCTGGGGTCATGTGTTAAGCAGGAACATAGCTTTTAGCTTTCTGCATTTTCTTTATCAGCTGTTGGATGTCTTTCCCTCTACTTACATTGTGCCCTGGTAAATGATGTCATGGAGGCCTGGTTCCAACAGTGTCACACAATTTTTGGAATTATTATCGAAGCAAAGCACCAGGCCATTCTGTGTCAGGAAAATAGTGACATGTTAATAATGCACACCATTATTTATATGCCAATTACCCAACAAATTCACATTGAGATATATGACACAGGTTGCATATTTCCACAACTTGCTTTGCACAAGCAACATCCTGCTGTAGCTTTGCCATTATTTTTAAGAACTTGCTGGATTTGCGTGTTCATTTTCCACAGAAAATTATGTCTGGTAGTTAAGAGCACAAGTATGTACCTTTTTGATGACAAAACCATTAATAATCCAATAATCCAATCCATATCAAACATTTTTATTCAGAAGGTAAACAAATTAAACAATGGAGTGTCATTCCTTTGAGCATTACATTGTTCTTTGAGCATTTTAAAATGTAGAATTTTAAATTCAGAATTGTTTTCCACTCTTTCTGCTTCTTTTCTCTGTCTCAATCCAATTTTAATTCTTTGTTGCTCCTTCTGTATATATTTTGCTTCCAATACAGCTTCCTTCCTAGTCCTTCCTCTGAATATCAATGATTAAAGAGATACACTGTTCATTCTATCATTCATTGAGATCCCAGACATCCTGTTTCCATTGTAATCAGTTCACATTTCCAGAAAAACTCTTTTGATCTGAAACATACACATGAAAATACAACTAATGGGCCATACTACAATGATCCATTCCGGCAATCTTCAGCCCAATACTTTTACTAAGGAGTCAAAATTCTTTGAAAGCTTATAATACAGCAACAGCGGTCCCAGTCACATTTAATTTCTCTCATATAAAATACATTGCAGAGTAGGAATATAAATTTCACATGGACTCTTGGGCGCACATTGGTCACCTTATGGTTTATTGATTAGTTTTGGTACGGGGGCAACAAAGATTAATCCAAAGAGCAATATTTGATAATGACACTAGAGGGCAGGTGGCCGAAATTAAGATAATCACTGTTCATTGTTTTGTAAATAGTATGTGGGCTGTCACACAGACTTGCTTGACACTGGCCTGGATTTTGAACCCGTTTGCCTCAGATCTTCCACTCAGAACAATTGTTAATCATATATACAGCAACGAAGATCCAGAAACTAACTCACTATTAATATCTGCAACATAAAATCTCTAGTTTTGTGTCTTTACGTACTTTATTTGCATTACTATAGCTAATTGTTGCTATTCAGAGTAATGCCTTCTTTCTGATCATGCTCAGTCAAAGCCATTTCGGAAGGTTGAGCCAGTTATTGGTTACCAGGTTGCTTCTGTTCTCAATGATGTCAAGCCTCACCGCCATTGACCTTGACCAAGAGTTCCTTTTAATAGTTCAGCTGGAATTTGACAAGAAAACTCACAGAACTGGTTGAACACAGCAGGCCAAG
>NC_063361.1:24087910-24101230 GCF_021869965.1 Rhincodon typus
TTTTCTGAAGAAGGGTCTAGGCCCGAAACCTCAGCCTTCCTGCTCCTCTGATGCTGCTTGGCCTGCTGTGTTCATCCAGCTCTACACCTTGTTATCTCAAATTTTAAGTGAAACTTGCCCGGATGTGGGTCTGACCAAAAATTGACTTACCAGAAGTGTACTTATCATGAGTGAATTCCTGATAAATGTCTGGTGTCAAAGTTACTGGAGGTGTTTCCGATATGGAGCAGCTCCACTCTAATATTGCAAATTCAATTGCTAAAGCAGGTTAAGGCACTAAGACTGGGACCTGCATTTACATTGAATTATTGGATGTGCATGCGTGTGAAATGATTTCAGTAATGTAGTTGCTTCACTTCCAGAATGAGATGTCTTGATCTGTATTAAGGCCAAGGAGCTGGCAAAATGCAGTTGGTCTTTGCTGTTTAGGGAGGACTTTTTTTGTCCCATGTGATCATACTCGAGCATCAAAGCCAGTTTTGGCCTCCCCTAAAACTTTTGTTGTCCAAACCTGTCACTTACAATCTTTGATTTTGCATTGAGCAGAAACTCAAAGCCAAGCATCTCCTCTATTGATATTAGCCCTTACTCTTTACTTGTAGCTCTTTATGTCTCACAAGATAAGAAACAGGAGCAGGAGTAGACCATTTGACTCTGCAGTTCTCCTTCACCATTCAGTGTGTTTATACTGCTCTTCTACCTCAACTCCATCTTCCGACATGATCCATGTTATCCACTGATATATGCACGTAATGCAAAATGCACTTGCACCATATACATTCACTGATTCCCTCGGTATCCCCAAATCTTTCAGCCTCACACCATTCACCAAGCGTTCAAATAAAACAGAAGAGAGCTCTTGTGACACAGTGGTAGTGTTCCGACCTTTGAGACAGGACACCTTGGTTCAAGTCTCACCCACTCCAGAGCTTTGTAATAACAACTCTGCACCAATTAATTAGAAACTATCTACAGGCAAAAGAGGTGATGCAACTGCAAAATTCTGCAGATGTTGGAAATCTGGGATTAAAAGATGGAAATGCCAGAAGCAGTCAGTGGGTCAGTCAAAAACAGTGCAGACAGAAACAGAATTTGGGCCGGACTTTACAGAGGCATCAGTGGTCTCACCTGCTGACTGGAGAACTGGCAAGAGTCTTGCACTGCCTCCTCTGTGAAGGTTCACCTGGTATTAAGTGCCAGTCAGGCAATTAAGTGGCCACCAGCATACCTTATTCTCTCGGACTCAGGACCTGCCAGAAATCCCGCCTGCTGAAAGCTGAGGGCCAATCAAAGAATGGCAACTCTGTTGGATGGCAATGCCTCTGGTACCGCTGTGGCTACTGCAAGAATGGCACTCTCCTCAAGCCCAGGATCAAGGAATGGCCCAAGTCACAAGTAAGTAATGGCAGGATGGATTTCTCAGGGTTTCAGGGAGAGGGGTGTAAGAAGAATAGAAACAGAGAAGATAGGAGCAGGAAGAGGCCATTCAGCCCTTTGAGCCTGCTCCACCATTCTTCACAATCATGGCTGATCATCCAACTCAATAGCCTAATCCTGCTTTCTCCCCATATCCTTTGATCCCATTCACCCCAAGTGCTACATCTAGCCACCTCTTGAATACATTCAATGTGTTGGTGTCAACTACTTCCTGTGGTAATAAATTCCGCAGGCTCACCACTCTTTGGGTGAAGAAATGTCTCCTCATCTCTGTCCTAAATGATCTACCCTGAACAGAACAGCAAGGGCAGTGGAATCCCATCAGCAGTAACCCCTCCCCACCAAAGGTTGCATTACCTAATTCTGGCACTGGGGATTTTTCACCTAGTTCCCACTTGGGACACCACAAGCAGGCCACACAGTGTTTTGTGTCATGTATGATGCATGTTTTCAGGCCCAACTGCCACTGGAAAAATGGCAGCAATGGTAGGATGAGGCCCGTAAGAGCTCATTAATTGCCCAGTTAAGTGCCTCAGTGTGAAGTACTGGAAGACTGGAGGTTGGAAAACATGGTGCCACTTTTAGGAAAGGTGATAAGGAAAAGCCAGGGAACTATTCACCAGTGAGCTTGACATCAATGGCGGGCAGGTTGTTGGAGGGAATCACGAGGGACAGGATTTAGATGTATTTGGAAAGGCAAAGGCTGATTAGGGACAGTCAACATGGCTTTGTGCATGGGAAATCATGTCTCACTAACTTGATTCAGTTTTTTGAAGAAGTAATGAAGAAGATTGATGAGGGCAGAGCAGTCGATGTGATCTGTATGGACTTCAGTAAGGCATTTGACAAAGTTCCTCGTGGTAGATCTGTTAGCAAGGTTAGATCACATGGAATACAGGGAGAACTTGGATATAGAATTGGCTCGAATGTAGAAGACATGGGGTGGTGGTGGAGGGATGCTTTTCAGACTGGAGGCCTGGGACCAGCAGTGTGTCACAAGGGCCAGTGCTAGGTTCACTGCTTTTCATCATTTGCATAAATGACTTGGATATGAACAAAGCAGGTATGGTTAGTAAGTTTGTAGATGACACCAAAACTGGGGATGTAGTGGACAGCGAAGAAGGTTACCTCAGAATCCAACAGAACCTTGATCAGATGGGTCAATGGGTCGAGGAGTGGCAGATGGAGTTTAATTTAGATAAATGTGAGGTGCCGCATTTTGGAAAGGCAAATCAGGGCAGGACTTATACACTTAATGGTAAGATCCTGGGGAGCGTTGCTGAACAAAGAGACCTTGGAGTGCAGTTCCTTAGAAGTGGAGTCCCAGGTAGACAGGATACTGAAGAAGTCATTTGGTATGCTTGCTTTTATTAGTCAGTGCATTGAGTATAGGAATTGGGAGGTCATGTTGCGGCTGTACAGGACATTGGTTAGGCCACTTTTGGAATACTGTGTGTAATTCTGGTCTCCCTGCTATTGGAAGGACGTTGTGAAACTTGCAAGGGTTCAGAAAAGATTTACAAGGATGTTTCTGGGGTTGGAAGGTTTGAGCTAAAGGGAGAGGCTGAATAGGCTGGATCTATTTTACCTGGAGCGTCGGAGGCTGAAGGGTGACCTTATAGAGGTTTATTAAATCATGAGGGAAATGGATAGGGTTAATAGCCGAGGTCTTTTCCCCGGAGTGGAGGAGTCCAAAACTAACGGCATAGGTTTAAGGTGAGGGGAAAGATTTAAAAGGGACAACAGTTTCACACAGAGAGTGGTGCGTGTATGAAATGAGCTGCCAGAGTCTCGTAAAATTACAGCATTTAAAAGGTATCTGGATGGGTACATGAATAGGAAGGGTTTAGAGGGATATGGACCAAATGCTGATAAACGGGACTAGATTAATTTAGGATATCTGGTCGGCATGGATGAGTTGGATCGAAGGGTCTTTTTCCATGCTGTACAGCTCCATGACTCTGAGTTGACAGTGGGGCAGCAAGTCTGACCACTGACATTCCCCTTCCTGACTTAATCCTGGGGGAGCTGGATTCAGACATGCCACCATCCTGTCTCTAAACACTCAACCTAGTATTTCAAGCCAGTGATCAACAGCCAAACTGGAGAGTATCCATAGGATTTACCAGAGTTGCTCTTTATTTGGACCAATGAGAGTGGTACAGATTGACCAGCAAACTTTGCCTTATTTGATATCTGCTCAGTATCTCCTCTGATAGCCTGAAAATGGCAGAAAAATATAAAGTGAGACAAGTTTTTATTAGTTCATGATGGAAATCATTTAGATTCCATCTCCTCATCACCTCATTTGCTCCTGAAGCTAAAACCCTACTTCTATTTGCGTACCTTAATGATTAAAGAGTAGACGTGCTGATTGGTGAAGTTCATTTACAAAAACATACTGAATAGCGGTGCATAACTATCAGTTAGTTGCTAAGGACTTGGATAGACTGTACGCAAAGAGCCTTTTTACTTGGCAGAGAAGTCAGGGCCGCAGATTCAAAATGATTGGTAGAAAGATTTGTGGGGAGATGTTAAAAAAATCTATTTTTACCAAAGGGTGGTAGGGATCTGGAATTCTCTGTCTGAAAGGGGAGAATAGACTGAAACCCTCCACTCATTTAAAAGGTGGTTGCGTATGCAGCTTAAGTGCTATAACCCTGCGGGGTTACAGTCCAAATGGTAGAAAGTGAGATTAGACACGTTTTTCAACTGGCCCGGACACAATAGGCCTGGTGGCCTCTTCATGTGCAGTAAACTTTCAAATCCAAACTCCTTGTTGAAAGGAATTTCCCTTGCAGAAAAAGAGCACACTGGAATATTGCACATGCATGTGTGCCAGTTTGGAGCTCTGCCCTTAAATCTAATTCAGCCAGGATTGTAGGGACTGAATGCAATAGCCTGTGGTTATACTAACAGATTCTGTAAGGAGGTTTATGTGAAGTGTATGATACATTTCAAATCAATGAGACATTTTGTTCATTTGATACCAGTGGGCGTATATCTTTGTAACCCAAGGCTTACATGGGAATATAAGGAATGAGACAGAAAGCCATAAAAGGTTTAACAAAGAAAAACTGGACGAATTCAAGCCACGAAAGGGGTACAGGCTGTTTGATTCAGCATCAGTGTAAGACAATTAATGGAACATAGATAGGCCAATGACCTTCTGCCAAAATGTTATTATATTTCAATGTAAATGGTCAACATGTTCAGGGTTTGACATTCCTGGTTTGAGGTGTGCCATATAAAAGATCTCTACCTCAGGAGAGTGGGTAGCAAGGAATTCTATCCTGTTTCAACTGTGCTTTATGGTCCAAGTAAGATGGCAAACCTTCCATCCATACCCACCAACTAGGCATCATGGGATGAGAGTGGGAGAGTGGTGAAGAAGCTGAAAACTTGGCATTAATGCTCATTGTGTCTTTAAACACCCTGACAGAATAATATATGAAGAAAAGCCCGAAGTCTTCATCAAAGAGATCAATGATCTTCAGAAGTATTGCCATTGCTATCATGTTAATGATAACAGTCTCTTGACAAGGATGGATTAACTCCATGCGTGTAAGTCATGAAGCAAACATTCTAGCAACCAACTGATTTCTGTAAGCGTATGCAACTTGCAAACCCCAAGCAAACTAACTGGCAGGCAGAGTCGCAACATTGTATACTCACAGCACAATGTGAATTCTCTTAAAGGCATGGTACACGTACAACAATAGTTCATTGAGGAACTAAAGATTGGAACAGACCCCTTTGGGTGGACAGCTCAGCTAACTCTCACCCCTTGATTGGATTTGAATGTAAACATCAAAGCTGGCACTTGAGGGCTACACTATCAGAGATGCTGTCTTTGGATGAGATGTTAAACTGAAGCTCCACCTCTCTGCTTAGGTAGATTTAAGAAATCTCATTGCTCTGAACACAAGGGGATTCTCCCCTATGTTCTGGCTAATAGTCAACCAAGAACAGTCAATGGAATGGCCCGACAGAAATTTCAAGCTTAGAGCTTTATATGACCAACAACATGGGATGTGATGGCAGGGCTGAGATGTGAAGACAAACTAGATGAGGACTATATCCACTAGACTTTCGAAGAATGAGGGAGGATCTCATGGAAACCTATAAAATTCCAGAAGAACTGGACAGGGGAAATACAGGAAGAACATTCTCAATGACCAGGGTCACAGTTTAAGGATACAGGATTAGCCATTTACTTCCGAGATGAGGACAAGGGAGGAAACCCCAGAGAGTGGTGAGGCTGTGGAATTCTCTGTCATGGAAAGCATTGAGGCCAAAACATTGAAAGTTTCTAAGAAGGAGTTAGATATAGTCCTTAGGGCTAAAAGGATCAAAGAGTCTGAGAAGAAAGCAGGAACATGGGGCGGAGTTGGATGATCAGTCATGATCATATTGATTATACTTAAAAGTTCAAATGGCCTACTGCTGCTGCTATTACCATGTTTCTATCAATAATACACTCATATTCTTAACTGAGTTGCCCACACACTTTGTTTTTAAGAAATCTTGAAATTTCAGAAAATGCAAATAGACGGCAAGCAATAAATAGATTTCCAGGTTTTCTCAATTATTTCTGCTTTTTATTTTCTTGTATAAAGATTCAAAGAATCTATACTAAGCTCAGGCCAGCTTTCTGGGTACTTTTAAACAATGTTTGTTCATACACTGTAGATGATGTTAAGAACAGAGAGCAGCATGTGCTGAGCTGTACAGGTTCCAATCTCCTAGCAGTCTCACATACAGATTATAGTTTTATCTATATATTCATTAAATCCTATCTGTACACTTCTGATGTTGCATTGATGGTAGTTGAACTTCAAAGCAGTTTGATTAAGAAGCAAAAGGTCAAAAATCAAGAGCAGATTTTTATTGCCTGTTAAATGGTGAATTGTTACAAAGTAGGGGATTAAGACCCATGTTTTTCACTAGGAGAAGGAGGAAAAATGATAGAAGAAATGTTTTTACAGAGTAAGTTATAGGAGCATGGCACATTTTGCTACAAATTCATTGTTACTGTTTAAAATCCTAGGACTCCATACCTAACAACATTGTAGAGATACCTTCACCAGATTGCAGTGATTCGAGAAGAGAAGCTACCACCACAGTTTCAAGGACAATTAAGGATAGGCTATCTACGTCAGCTCCCTCAGCAACACCCACATCCCGAGAATGAATTTCAAAAGCAACAATTGAGGTTAAATGCTGGCAGCATAAGAATAGTTAAGAGAGAACTAGATAAATACCTGCACTGGAGAAATAGAGAAAGATACAAGGGAATTGTGATTATAATGGTTACATCTACATCTGTGCTGCAACTTCTATTGTCCTCAAATTTCAAAAATTCTATTTTGTTGCTCAAAGAGTAAAGTGGAGCCGAAATTTCAGCTTGATACTGCTGGATGTGACACTGACCCTAAATCTCACGGATAAAGCCAGAACAGAGGTAACGGCCCATAGGAGATAGCAAAACATAGGAGCAGCAGCAAAATCTCTCTTATTTATGTGCCTCCTGGTTCTCTTAGAAACAACATCAAAAACAACATACAGCAGAAGAAGAGCTGATGTAACGGAGGAAAATCCTGGCCAAATTATACCATTGTTTGAGGAAGGAGCCGAGTTCTCGGCAAAAAGTCCTGACTTTTACATATATCGAACTAGGGCCTCTTATGGAATAATAAATACAGTTACTAAGATACTTGATTGAGGTTTAAAGATACAAGTTGTAGAACTTGGACATTTTCTTCAGTTTTAAGTTTCAGTTTCCTCAATATAAAAACTAAACTCTAGCTCATGGAAACAATCTGTTCCATTGGTATCTGTACAGATGGCCTGCCTTTCATAAAATCACATTGTGGTGAATAAAAGTTGTTTTCAACAACACTTCAGTGACGTCAATGTCTAATTAAGGGAGGTGCTGCCTTACTGAAAAACGAGGTAATAAAATAGTTTCAGAAACACACAATATCTGTTGGAATTGTTGGTTTTGTACTGGAAAGTAGAAATGTAAACAGTGCCATCGCTTCAAACTGACAGAAGAGGATCTCACTGAAAAATATGTTGAAGAGTTGATCAATAAAACAAAAGAATTGCAAATTAGAGTTGCAGAACTTGCAACCATGAAAAACTTCCTGTAGTGATCAAATTCCAATCTAGGAAGTCACCATCACTCATCTGTTAAGTTACCCTGGGCTGCAGTGGCAGGAGATTGAGAAAAATTTGGCATAAATAGCTTTTTATTCACATTCTGGACTTTTAAACTCTGTATTCAATGCTATTTTTTCTACTATTTCAATTCTGTAACAACATTAAAGTATCCTGTACCTAAGATGGCACTGAGAGATGACATTACAAACTTTTCACTGCACTCATTTGAGTGCATGTGGCAATAAAGGGTGGTCTGATTCTGATTCTGATATAAGTTACTAAACATTTGATGCACAAGCATCAGCTTAGAAAGGCCATTGGATATTTTTTACAGCAATAATACCAAGTTGGGGCTTGCTTTGTTCTTTAATCAACTTGTTCATATTACACCTCTGGAACTGATGGGACTTGTACCTGGTCTTCTGGTCAGTGGTAGGAACATTACCTCTGCACAAAACAGCCACCTAGTTCATTGTAGCAGCCTCATGGCTGCTAAAACATATATAGATTGCCATCTTGGCCAAACAGCAAGGGATGCTGGGTGTAGGACATCTGGCTAAGTAAAACTCTGCAAATTGCAAGCCCAGAGATTAGGCACAGTGCAAACACAGCAGCCAGGTGCTAATGACATTAGCATCATGTAAAAGGACACATCTTGTCAAAAGTTCAACCAAACAAAGGAGGAATTGCACACTTTTAACTAAAAAATAGATAGAAAGTCTCCCGGGTCCTGACATGCAAAGAAACAAACGTTAGCAAGCCATCCAAATGATTGACAATGTTTCAAACCATTAAGCGAGTCTCCCTGATTGGCTAGAATGTAGAAAATTCCAGAAAACCATCCAAAAAGGTATAAAACCAGGGCTTACCTGCAGACCAATCCCTTGGACTTTCTGGAGACAAAGAAGAAGTGACTGGCATGGTAAAGGCAAAGACCGGGTGACTGTCCAGAGTGAGAAAGAAAGAGATCAACAACTTCACAAATCTGATTAAAGATACAAGACCCTCTGGGAAGTACTGTAGCAACTGAAGGAATCCAGCAGGATTAAGAATAGTATTGTTAGTACTAAAGTCTAACTGTTATTTCTTCCTTAATAAAGCAGTGACAGTTTGCATCAATACCAACTTGTGTCTGTAATGATTTGACTGCTCTGGTATTGTGAGATGCCTAGATAAATTTATTTATAATGTATTGATTGAAATGGCTGACAGTTCCCAAAAGGGCTCGGACAACACCATTTTTATGATTGTTCAAGAAAGCAGAGCATATTTGATTTGGCCCTAATGAGTATTGTCACTGGATTTACTGGTTCAGTAAGAAAAGTCTATCATATGGTATTCCCAACATCACAGTTTGCTCTAGCTCCCTTATGGATAGGTCTTACTGTGGTTGTATGTCTCATGCAAGGCATGTGTGAAAGCTCTGACTGTTTTTGATCCCCAGGCCTTTCATTATCTGGAGAGTAATTATTGCCCTGATCATTCAACCCCACATGATTCTGCTGCTGGTAATGAAGATGAAATCACCACCTGTTTAACACAGTTGCTTACCCGAAAATGGAAAGAGAGAATAGTCTCCCTTTTAGTTAACTATTGAGTCAAAATGCAACCAACATTTAAATTAGAATTGGGTTGTCTTTCTCTATGAATGCCTCAGGCTTTATACTAAGGATTAAGCTATTATAAAGCCAGCAAATGAACAGCAAGTAGTTGACATGTATGTTTGTAAGGCTCCATAAAGTATTCATTGTGCTATTGAAGCTGAATATTTACAGAAAGTGGTTGGAACTTTGCCAGATGGCTGGAGAATTCTTTAGCTCAAACCTCATAAATGTTTTATTTTGTCCTTTAGGGTCTCATGAGATCTGATCTTAGCACAGTTCTTATAGGACTTTAATTTAAACAGCAGCACAGCTTGGTTGACGTAACTAAAACACAGGTGTTTTTTAATGATGGCACAGTCTTTGGATATTCTACATGACCTTGAATTTTGAATATTTTCAAAGATACAATTGGAGTATTTCATTCAAAATGCAAATACACAAAATAATGCATGAACAAGTTAAAGTCTTTCATTTGGACAGGGAACACTGGGAATTCTTTGGGTAGAAATATATTCCTACAATTTGACAATTACTGTATGTTACATCATATCCATATATGTGATTGTTGAACATGAGAACAGGAGAATTCCATTCAGCTCCTTGAACCTGTCTCATCATTCAATGAATTCATGGTTGACCTGTATCTTCACTTCACCTACTCCACACCCCCGTGATTCCTTATCCCTTTGGACCTTTGTCCAACAAAATGTGTAACATATGTTATCAGATAGAAGATGGAAGGTAGTGAATGGGATCTAGAGATGTGATTTTCCTCTCCCTAGAGGTGGTAAGAAGGGGAAATGATGGGGCTAGATGACCTTTGAGAGAAACTTGTCCCCTCCTTACCACCTCAGAAATTAAGTGTTTGGAGATGAGGTCGATTGGGTACAGTATTTACCCAACTCATCAGCAGTTCATCCCCTTCAATGGTCAATTAATGACCTCTTAAGGCCCAAATCCAACACTTCCCCAATCACTTCCTCGACCAGTGAGGAGGGCGGCTAGTTTCCTGAATGGGAATCCACAGCAGCCTGCTGGGGGAGAGCCTCCAATTGTGCCAAGGTTTGGGGACTCTGAAAGCCACTTCTGCACTTGCCCCTGAGACCCCACCAACCAGTCTCTCCCCAGCATCCCAGTCAAACAACAGAATGATGGAAATAACTTACCTTCTCACCATAGGTCTCAGCCGGTGGAAATTAGAACCCAGAGACTGCTGGCCTCTGATTGGCCAGCAGCTCTGAAGACCCAGGTCGTCAGTGTCAAGGCCTATGATGGGGTGAGAAACCTGCTTGTGCTGGCCTGACAGCTCCTAACAAGCTGATTGGTTGACAATTGTGTGAGTTATCTGATGGTGAGGGCACTGTGTTACTCACCACCAAACATACTCACCCCATCTCCCCTACTCCTGCCTCCCCATACCTTCACCGCACTTTACAAAATGGTAAAAGTGAATCCCATGAGTTCTGTATAGGAATCAATTATTTCATGAGAGAGATTTCTGCTAAACCCATGCATTCTGCTTAATTATTCTGAAATACTGGCGTGTAATTAACTTGGTGCACAGGTCATGATGTTTCTCGTCAAGCAAAGAAATAACATTCGGCTGGAAAAGTCCTTAGCTCCTTGATTGTATGAAACTGGTGTGAAGTAACATGTGATTATGTCCTATTGAACCAAACTTATTGATGATCGTATTGGATTTGACCATGACAGAAAGCAGCCTTTTGGATTGTGATAAAATGTAATCAGCCAGCTCACTGTTATATTGGATGGAGTGCCTGCTGGATTGTTTACACCACCAGTCAATACATCTCCATGGTTTCCATCAAACAGGCTTTCTGATTTCTTTGTGCGCCAGTGAAATGGATTTCAGATCACCTCAGAGACAAGATCAAACGTTGCTAAATGCCACATTTCTTCCCATTTACAAACGCATTTCAAATTGGTGTAAAATATCATAATGAAGATGAAATAGGGCTTTAAATCAAAATGTTTAATCCGTTTATTAACAACTTCAATAATGATGATTTAAATCTAGGCCTGTTTCTATAGGATAGCATCCATAATGCAGAACTGAAAAAATCTCAACAGCAGAAATTCTAAAAGCATGTTTAGAAGGGAGATGATGTCAGAAGTGCAAAGATCAAGTTAGAGATTAACATCTGTAGATATTATGCACAATTTAAAATATCTGTACATTAAATATCTTACATTTCCACATATTTGCTACTTTCAAACGCTTACTTCCTGTTGTCATGTTTTGAGCCTTCTGTCTAAGTTACTTTCCATTAGAAATATCCATAAATACAATGGCAAATGCTTATGCAGGTGGATGATGTTTTAAAGAGATGTTTTAACGGTGATATTATGAAAGTAATCAGTTTGAAGAAGAGTCATATTCAATATGAAACATTAACTATGTTTCTCTCTCCATCAGCCCTGCTGGCTTTCTCCACCATATTCTGTTTTTATTTCAGATTTACAGCATCAGCAGTATTTTAGTTTTATTGGGGTGTTGTAGCACTTTAGTGGGCCTCCCTCAATCAGTGTGTCCTTCAGAGGACCTCCTATGTCCAATACTTGTCACTGTGTCTTGACACATGTAACAATAGTAAATTAAATCAAATCAATTAAACTTATGTCTCTTTTCCCCAGTATCTCATAAGGTTTCCTATTTAAGAGTAAATTATTATGTAAAATCAAAAATATTATGCACAAAATAAGAATGAAATAAAATAAAATGTGGATAGGACAATGACCATACATTCTGAACTAATTATTGTTTATTCCTGAAACGCTGAGCTGGATTTTATGGTAGGGTGGGAGGGATTGCAAATATATGCCCTCCTCCCAACTCAAAAGTCCAGTTTTATCCTTCCACCCAGAAACTTGGCTGCTCTGCACTGATAATACACTGGGGATGGGGTTTGTTTCAGTAAAGCAGGGAATTCTGGATGGGCCTCCCTGGCAGATCCCAGCAAGGTAGTGTTTGAGGTGCACATGTGGAGTAGGCTGGTCATATTTCAGAGACCAGGCTTGTAGTTTTAAAGAGGTGCTGCAACCAGTGGACACAAAGGATCTTTCCAAAAGAGGCACCACCCTCTTCCTGCCTGCCAGCAGACCCTGCAATAAAATTGCCAGGTTACCCACTTTGAGCCCTTCAACCCCAGCCACAGGCATTATGATGGTAATGGCAGGGTGAGACCTTTAAATGCGTATTAAGTGATACCTTATGCACCCATTGTAAGATGGGCTGAGTGGGAAGATGGAAGGCACACCATTCCATTTTAAAAACCAAAAGAACTGCTGATGCTGTAAATCAGGAACAAAAACAAAGTTGCTGGAAAAGCCCAGCAGGTCTGGCAGCATCTGTGGAGGAGAAAACAGAGTTAACGTTTCAGGTCCGGTGACCCTTCCTCAGAACCATTCCATTTTATTTTACAAGTGCCCCCACCTTCTGTACAGTACTCCTGTAATCCTGTACTTGAGTGCACATGGCAATAAAATCCAATTCTAAATTCAATTCTGGAAAGAGGGGGCATAATTTATCCATGCATATGTTATGCCATAGGAGATTGATTAGTACCTGATCAAAAAATCTTTCATCTACTTCCATTTCTTTTCAACAAACCCTACTTCAGTCACATCCTTTCCCAATCTAAATTATATATTCACCTTCCTGATTAAATTCCTTTATGTCAACTCATATCTATTACTGCCGCTGTGCAATTACAGACTCCAGCCAATTGGCGTTATTAGCTACAGCCAAGTATCATGGAGATATTACTAAATTTACTTTATTCACGGATCAAGACGTTTATGGTAGCAAGCAGTAATAGCAATTTGCTACAATCTATCCAAATAGCACAGCAGTTTGATTCAGTTCATGAAAGAATTAAACAGATAAGCAGCCAACCTCATAGAATGATTTTCCTTTCAGGTCTCTCAAAAACAAACAGTAGGAGAACACTGCTTAAAAGGGACCAACTTCTGTGCGCATGTCTGTGAGAGACACTATACTCCACAAATTCTATAATATACACAATAGAGTATCAAAGGCAACCTGTACTGTCTCAGAAGTATTGTCTCTGCTCAAAGATGATCACATGTCTAA
>NC_063361.1:24101730-24113531 GCF_021869965.1 Rhincodon typus
AAAGCCTTTTCTGATGAAGGGTCTAGGCCCGAAACGTCAGCCTCTCTGCTCCTATGATGCTGCTTGGCCTGCTGTGTTCATCCAGCCCTGCACCTTGTTGTCTCGGATGCTCCAGCATCTGCAGTTCCTACTATCTCTCACAGAACTGGTTGCAGGGTGTGCCAGGCAGACTTGGGACAAGAACCTGTGACCTTCTGGCTAGCAATCAAGTATTTAACTCCTTGAGACACTTGTCTAGCCTTGGGTCAAAAGCTTATCAACTTTGAAACACTGCTGACAGAGACTGCAAATGATTCAAAGAAAATGATCAATGCCAGTGATTTCAAGGTTGTTGTTCTCTGTGATTGGGTATGAGGACCATTAAAGGAAACGGTGAACTCATTTATTAATTTATTACAAATGGAGTTTCTAGTCGGCAAAAATATCTGCCTGCAAATAAATGTTAAAAAGTGACAATATAATTGAATTAGGAAACTTTATCAAACCATGGTTCTTTGAAGTTACTCCTGTATTTCAGTAAACAATTCTCTGAAATGCTGATACAGGCAAGTTAGGGATGCTGTCTGAAGCAGTACAATGCTTACTAAATGAACTGCCTAGAAATCCATTGCATTAGAGTAAATGCCAAGATTCCAATGAGATTCAACCAAGATTTGAGGAGCACTGCGACATTTTGTACTATTGTTCCTTTGGATGACCCACTGAGCGAACAATTCTGATAGGTCAAGATGAATAAGATTTCCATAGTTAACTGGGCTCAATGCATATTCAAGCACGTTAGAGGAATATTAATGTTACCAGGCTTATGAAGTGATGAGACAAAAAGAATAATGACCCATCTAATACCTACCAAAGAGGAATACTGAACACCCTGTTTTACTTCCACAGGGGTTTATTAAAGGACTTATGATGATTTTAGTTTCTTTCAGCAAGTAATTATAAGTGAATGTACTGACATTCTCAAATGGCACCAGTATTCATCTTCTCCCTGACAAAAGAAACTGCAAACCCTCACTACCTCTAATATTAAAAATGATTTTACATTCAAACCATTGTCAGCACTTTTAGTCACGATAAAAATATGCTTCATGCTTAAGCACTACCCCACCTTTTTCAACCATGGTTTAGTTGATTTAACATTCTATGGACAATACATCTAGCTGGGCGACTTTGCCAAACACTAGGTTCAGCTTATCCCAGTATGACAAAGTATTTCTAATAACACACAAGAAAATGATTGAAATTTGCTCTAATTAAGGTCTATACGCCTTTTCAGATGCAATTGACATATAGTCATAAAGTTATAGAGCAATACAGCATGGAAACAGATCCTTCAGTCCAACTCATCCATGTTGACCAAATATCCCAAATTAATCTGGTCCCATTTTCCAGTATTTGGTCGTTATCCCTCTAAAGCCTTCCTATTCATATACACATCCAGACACCTGTTGTAATGTTGTCATTGTACCAGGCTCCACCACTTCCTTTGGCAGCTCATTCCATACATGGCCACCCTCTGCATGAAAATGTTGCCCCTTAGGTCCTTTTAAATTTTTCCCCCTCACACCTTAAACCTATGCCCTCTCATTTTGGACTCCCCCACCCCAGGGAGAAGACCTTGGCTATTCACCTTATCCATGCCCCACATGATTTTATAAACTTCCATAGAGTCACCCCTCAGCCTCCAATGCCCCAGGGAAAATAGCCCCAGCCTATTCAGCCTCTCCCTATAATTGAAACCCTCCAACATTGGCAACAGCCACGCAAATCATTTCTGAACCGTTTCAAGTTTCACAACATCCTTCCTATCCAAAGATAAGTAATCTATCTTCATTCAGTCTCTATGGAGAGCTATACATTGTTTTATTTGTCCATAGGATGTTGCTGACTGGGCCAGCATTTATTGCCCATCACTAGTTGGCCTTGAGAAGGTAGTGCTGAGCTACCTTCTTGAGCCGCTGAAGTCCATTTGATTTAAGTTTTATTTATATTAAATAAACTCCAGAATGAAACTGATCAACGGCCAGAATCTTTGTAAATACATTGGTAGAAGATTAGGTAAATATATCCTAATAAAATGCTTTTAATCATGTCTCCTGATTGATGTAGTCTTACCTATGGATATGTGATTCTGACAGAGGAGGGGTCATTTTAGTCTAAACTGCTGGGCAGGACACAAGCGGGTTAGTGTTACATGCCTGTTTTATATGCCTTCTGCCAGCCCCTTATGATCTTGACTCAAAAGAGAGTCAAACCAACTGAGATGTCATATGTGAATTTGAATTGAAATAGCACAATTTAGTTTGTTTAACTTGGTTAATGCTGGTCCACATTCCATGAGTGAATAAAACAAAAACATTACGCCAAGGTCTCTATTCCACTCAAGTGATGTAAAAAAGTGTAGTTTTGCAAGGTGAACTGAGCAAGCTATTGCCTTGCAGTTCTTGATAAAATATGCAAAGAAACTTATCCATCTGCACTTTGTAAAGATCAATCAAGTTTACACAACATATTATTTTCCTTGCAATTCATCAAAGAGCAATTAAGTTTACACTGAATTTCCAGCAGTATCAAAGGCTCAGTTGGTGATTTTGGAGATGGTGGAACTCCAATAAGTTATGTATAGTGTGGGATCTGGAGAGTTTTTAATACAAGATTGAGGAGATTCAACTGTATTTTCTTGTGTTCTATCCCAAATCAATCACTGTCTTCCTGCTGCCCAGGATTCCATTGTCACACTTCATCATGGGACCTAATCCACAGTGTCAAGTTCTTACACTGTTATTGTTAAGCAAGCAGTGAGTAAGTAACAGTGATCCAGATTATACCCCAGTCAGTCACCTTTTTGATTAAAGTCTCATGTATAGTTAAAACGTAATTTTTTTTGTCTCTCTCTCTATTGGGAGTGAAACAATTAACTGGTCATATATCATGGAATGTAATAATTTTTTTCAAGGAATAAAATTATCTTAAGGGTGATTATCACTGTGAAGTAGACTTTGTGAAATTCGACTTTGATCATTTGTTGAATACAAAGCATGCTGATGTAAATAGATTAAAATCTATCATTACACTATGAAAACATTATGAAATTATTGAGACAAATATGAATTGCTGCTCTTCTCATCCTTCTTCTTCCCACTAATGATGATTGAAGTTATAAAATGTGTACAAAGATTCCCTAAGGAATTGCTTTGAACATACATTTGTATTCTGGCAGCGTTATACTAACATTAACAGTGCATTTTACAGAAGTGATTTTGCCTTGAAGCAGACACTTCACAACTTTGCCTTTTATTTTGACCATGAGCCAAATTTCAATTCCCATATTCACTTGATCACCAATGCTACTGACTCCCACCACTATAATATTGTTCATCTCTGCTACAACTTCAGTTTGGCTAATACTCAAACCCCATTGAGTCCTTTGTTACCTCAAAACTCAACAATTCTCCTTGCCTGTACTTCATCTAGCATTCTGCTTGCTGACTTTCCTTGGCTCTCACTAAGATAACACTTCAAATTTAAAATGCTAAACCTGGTTTAATGAACAAAGAACAGTACAGCACAGGAGCAGGCCCTTTGGCCCACCAAATCTGCGTGGACACATGGTGCCTTTCTAAACTGAAAACCTTTCGCCTCCATGCAGTCCATTTCCCACTGTTCCCTGCCTATTCATATATCTGTCAAAATGCCTCTTAAATGTTGCTATCGTACCTGCCTCCATCACCTCTTCTGGCAGCACATACCAGGCACTTACCATCCTCTGTGTAAAAAACATGTCTCTCCTGTCTCACAACTTTCCTTCTTTTACCCTAAACCTATGTCCCTTAGTAAATGACGTTTCTAACCTGGGGATAAATACTCCAGCTGTCCATTCTATCCATGCCTCTCATAAACATAATTTTTTAAAGATCTATCAGGTCACCCCTCATCCTTTGATGTTCAAGTATAAACAAACCAAGTTTGTCTGATCTCTTCTCATAGCTAATGCCCTCCAAACCAGGCAACGTCCTGGTAAACCATCTCTGTACCCTGTCCAAAGCCTCCACATCCTTCTGATAGTGTGGCAACCAAAACTGTACACAATCTTCTAACTGTGGCCTAACTAAAGTTCTAAACAGCTACAACATAACTAGCCAATTTTTATTCTTCATGCCCTGACTGATTAAGGCAAACATGCTAAATGCCTTCTTGACCACGTCATCCACTTGAGTTGCCACTTTGAGGGAACTGCGGACCTGTATGCAAAGGTCCCTATAAAATATATATTACAAGCAACAGGGGTCCCAGAACTAATCCCTGCAGAACACCACTAGTCACACATCTCTAGTGAGACAAACACCCTTCCACCATTACTTTCTGTCTTCTATGACTAAGCCAGTTCTGTATTCATCTTACCATCTCACTGCAGATCCCATGTGACTTCAAGTTTCGTATTAGCTTGCCATGAGGGACCTTGTCAAAGGCCTTGCTAAAGTCCATATAAACAACATCTACCACCCTGCCCTCATCAATCATCTTTGTCACCTCCTCAAAAAACTTAATCAAGTTTGTCAAACACAACCTTCCCCACACAAAACTATGCTGCTCATCATTAATAAGTCCATATTTTTCCAAATGTGAGTAAAATCCTGTCTCTAAGAATCTTCTCCAATAATTTCCCTGCCACTGACGTAAGGCTCACCAGCCTATAATTTCCTCAAATATCCTTGTTGCCCTCTCTTAAACAAAGGACCAATGTTGGCTAGTGTCCTCTGGCACCTATGATTAAAGATAATATAAAGATTTCAAAAAGGACCCAGTAATGTACTCATCTGCGTCCAAGCCACCCCCCCTCAGCATTCTGAGATAGATCAGGTTTCACTTTAACTAAGCTCTCAATTTCTCTTATCATCCAAGGTTCCTGAATCTTGCTATCCTTATCCTTCATCTTCCCAGGAAGATAGTGGACTTGAACTTCAATTAAAAGGCCTTTAAAAGATTCCCACATGCCAGATATGGATTTACCTTCAAACGGCTGCCTCCTGGTCCGCATTTCCTGGCTCCTGCCTACTATTGCGGTAGTTAGCCTTCCCCCAGTTTAGTACTTTCACCCGATTTCTACTCTTATCCTCATCCATGAGTAACTTAAAACTTACAGAATTATGATCCCTTTTCCTGAAATACTCCCCCACTGAAACATTGATCACCTGACTAAGCTCATTCCCCCATTTCAGATCTCGTATGGCCCCTCTCTGATTGGAATATTCACCTGTTGTTTCATAAAACTGTCCTGGAAATTTTCCCCATCCAGGCCCCTGGCACTAAGGGGTTCCCAGTCAATATAGGGGAAGTTGAAATCACCCCACAATAACCCTGTTCTTTTCACATTTTTCCATAATCTGTCCATTTACCTGCTCCTCTCTCACCTGCTGGCTGTTGGGAGGACAGTGATCCCATCAAAGTGATTGCACCCTTCCTATTCCTGAGCTGTACCCATAAGGCCTCACTGGGTGAACCCTCCAAAATGTCCTCCCTCAGTACAGCTGTGATATTCTCCCTTATCAGTAACATAACTTCCCCATCTCTTTTACATCCCTCTCCATCTCCCCTGAAATATCTAAAACTCAAAATGTTAAGATGCCAATCTCGTCCCTGTCTCAACCAAGACTCTGCAATAGCTACAACATAATAGTTACATGTATTAATCCAGGCTCTAAGTTCATCTGCCTTACCTGTCATACTCCTCATAATAAAACAAATACATCTCAGTGTTCAGTAATCTCTGTTCTTCCTCTTAGTCTTAGTGCCCTTAATCACTGACTCATCCTCCGTCATTTTACTTCTGACCCACTGGTCTGCTTGCCAACCCCCACCACAGTAGTTTACACCCTCCCGAGTAGAACTAGCAAACCTTCCTACCAGGACATTGATCCCCCTCTGGTTTAAGTGCAAACCGTCCTTCTTATACAGGTGCCACCTACTCCAGAAGACATCCCAATGATCCATATACCTGAAGCCCTCCCTCCTACACCAGCTCTTTAGCCACGTATTTAACTGTACTGTCATTCTCCTCCTAGCTTCACTGGCACATCCCAAGATTACAACACTAGAGGGTCCTTATTTTCAATTTCCTACCCAACTCCTCAAATCTCTTTGCAGAACCTCATCTCTCTTTCTGCCTGTGTCGTTGGTACCAATATGGACCACAACCTTCGGCTGCTTACCCTCACTCTTCAGAATATCCTATGCCTGCTCAGAGATGTTCTTGACCCCGGCACCAGGGATGAAATGCATCATCCTGGAGTCTCTCTCATGACCACAGAAACGCCTATCTGTGCCCTGACTATAGAGTCACCTATCAGTACTGCTCACCTACACTTTGACCCTCCCTTCTGAACAACAGTGCCAGGGGTGGTGCGACTGACCTGACAGCTGCTGCTGCTTTCCCCTGAGAGCCAAAACCCCTGCAAAAGTACCCAAAACAGTATACCTGTTTGGGGGGGGGAATGGCCACAGTGGACCTCTGCACTGCCTACCCACACTTACTCATCTTCCTGGTGGTCACCCAACTCTTCTCTGATGGTGTGACCAGTTCACTAAACATGCTATCCACAACATTCTCAGCACCATGGATACACAATAGTGAGTACATCCACAGCTCCAGGCACTCCATGGGGAAAATCAGGAGCTGCAGCTGAACCTACTTCCAGCATATACAGTCACCGTGGACACTGGAAATGTCCCTGATTTCCCACATTTTGCAGAAGGAGTATTCCACAGACCAAGTTCTCTTGCCATTGTGAACCTTATCGATTAAATCAACCTTATCAACTACAGACAATAATCCAAGAACTGATTACACAACCTAATCCATGAGTCACCAAACATCGGTCTCTCACTCCCTCTCTACATACCCTCAGACTACAATTACAAAAAGTAAGTACCTTATCTCTCTCCAGACACCACTCACTCAGTCTTCAAACCTGATTCCTGAGCTGTCAGTTCTAGGGCACTTTTTGAATTTTGATATCCCCACAGGAGCTCCGCCCCTAGATTTAGCCTCAGGTTCGCTCTGACTGACCCTACTCCTCAGGTATGTATCCTACTGTTCACCCCCAGGTTTGCTCTGACTGACCCCACTCCTCAGGTATTTATCCTGCTCCTGTTCACCCTCCGGTTTGCTCTGACTGACCCCACTCCTCAGGTATGTATCCTGCTGTTCACCCCGGGTTTGCTCTGATTGACCCCGATCCTCAGGTATGTATCCTACTGTTCACCCCCAGGTTCACTCTGATTGAACCCGATCCTCAGGTATTTATCCTGCTGCTGCTGTTCGCTCCTAGGTTCATTCACCTTCTCTCTTTTAAAATCCTTCCATGTCCTCTATCTTCCCTGCCACTACAACCCCGTCCAAACAGCCCTACAATTTTACAACGCCTCTACACTCTTCCAACTAAAGCCTTTTCCACATCGCTGATTTTCTCTAATGACCATTAGCAGTTATGCCTTCGATTCTCTAGCTAGCCCTCAACTCTAAAATTCCTCTCCAAAACCTGTCCAACTTCCTACTTCTGTTGCCTCCTTTATGACTGCCTGTGAAAGCTACATCTTTGTCCAAGCTGTTTTGGCATCTGTCCTAACATCTCTTCATGTGGCTTGGCATCACGTATGCATGATCATTGCTGCTGTAAACTACCTTGAGGATGTTTCACTATGTGAAAGGTGGTACATAAATAAACATTGTCGATACGCAAATAATGAACCATGTTGTGCAGGTGCCAATGTTGGATTGGGGTGGACAGGGTCAGAAGTCACACGACACCAGGTTATTGTCCAACAAGTTTATTTGAAATCACAAGCTTTCAGAGCACTGCTCCTTTGTCGGGAGAAGAAGCAGCGTTCCAAAAGCTTGTGATTTCAAATAAACCAGTTGGACCATAACCTGGTGTCGTCTGACATCTGACTGAGAATAATTGGCATTTGGCACATGGACACAATGCCTCGGACCAGTGGCTTAAAGCTTTCAGAAGAGGTGAAAGTTGGTTGCAAAATTTGCACAAAAAGAAGCCACCCAGAGCATTAATGATTTACACATGATAAACATGAACATTTCCTTTCTTCATCATCAGTCAGCCCTTTCCTCACAGGATTTTGAAACAGAAGCCCAGAAATCTTTTGAAGTTAGTCATGGCTTCAAAGAATTCAGCCAGCAGGTGTAAAACATGGACAAGTCCATGTCTATTCAGGACACTCTAGGGTAGCTCTCAAAGATTCATTCTCATGGCCACAGCTTCAAGTGAAGAGAGTGATCATTGTGAATTCAGGAGCAATGGTCAAACTGCCCTTAAGGTTTTCTGTTCACATGTGCAGTTCATTGATCTCCTGCCTGAGATGCGTTCTGTGAATTTGACTTGTCGGAATCTGTGAAATCCTCCCTTTAATCTCTTCAATGCTATAAATTGCAATTTCAAGGAAAAAAAAACATTGACTTTGAATTATGTTGCTACTGTGGGGATGGAATCTTAAAATTTGTTTAATATTAGAAAGTAGAGGGAGATTTTTTTGAAACAGGAAGTGTATTACATGTATTTGAACTCCCGAGGCTGGTTAGCTTGGACAGCTGGCGTGTGATGCCAACAGTGTGGGTTCAATTCCCACATGTGCTGAGAGTGCTATGAAGGACTCTCCTCAACCCCTCTTCTTGCGTGAGGCATAGAGACCCTCTGGTTAAACCACCACCAATAATCTCTCTCTAATAAATCAGTAGGGATTATGGTAACTTCACCTATTATTAAAACTCTCTTCAATGGTAGCTGTTGTTTCTCTTGAATACATTTGATTAAGAGTTGATTGTCAAGATCGTTAGTTCAAGTCATGATCAGTACTCCACATGATCTTCGATTAGAAAACAAACCCTAGGCTGGGAAGAATAACAAGTAAACAGGAAACAAACCAATTCTATAAAAGTTGACACTGATTTCTAATCATTTGACCATCAAAACCCAGGTTACTCACTCCTATCTGCTGCTCTGTCTTGTTCGGAATTTGGAGAAGATGATACATAATAATATTGGCTTATTAATAGGTAAATCATACAGCAAAGTCTATACATATTGGTAATCTGAGGTAAATAACTTTAAAGTTTATATGTGGCACTTGAGATTTCATAGCCTGCTTTAATGGAGCCTACAAAGATACAAATTTGGATAGCCCTATATTTGATCGTCAGTAGGGACAGCCACAACTGTGTAGGTTCTGATTGATACATTTCAAATATACCAGTGACTAAGAAAATCCAGCAGTGTCACGCATTATATTAATAAAAGTATTTTTTTTCAAACGTATGAGACATTGAGAAAAGGTTTCCAATGGGGCCTTTTGACATGCAACACATCAGGAATAAGAAAAATGTTATTGAACCTTTGGGACCCGGATTGAAAGCTGCACTGAATAATGGGATGACATTCATTGTGTTGATTGCTAGCAAAAGATGAGGAATAAATTTCACTTGTTAGGTCTTGTCAAAGTGTTGTTCTGAAAAGTTTTAGTGGCTGAGTCTGATTGAGATGGCACAGTATTTCCATGTCCAAACCAGTACAGTGATCTTGTCTGCCAAACCTCACAACTGACAAAGAAGAAAGACCTTGAAGTGATATAGTGCATTTCACAAGCTAAGGACATTCCAAAAGAACTAAACAGCCAATAGGGCATTCTCAAAGTTGAGTCAGAGTTCTGAACGTCAGCCAATTGGCACACAAAAATAATGCATAAACATGATGGGATAAATGATCAGACAATGTGTTTGACTGATTTTGGTTAAAAGATAAATAATGACCAGGTCACGAGAACAGTTCCCCTCCTCAGCTTCAAATAGCAGCATAGTATACCTTGCATCACTTGAGAGGACAAATAGAGCTGCAGTTCAGTGCCTTTGTCATTGCGGCACTCCTCAGCACCCCACTAAAGTTTCAGCCTTGGCCCCACTGCTTCCTAAGTCTTTAGCAAACCCCAGAATAAAGATCAATAATTGATCAGATTGGTTATTGTCAGTGTGCAAGAAAGCAATTAGAACACAATGACTAGAGCATAAACAAAATCAAATACTTTCTCAGATGCTTCAATTGGGTTAAATACAAACGAATACAACCAATACTAAATTCACAAAGAAACTATGATTGTGCAACATGATGGTGGAAACGAGATTCCTCAAAACCTTTCTCCCCAGATCAAAGCTTGCATGGAATGTGACTACACATCATAGAATCCCTACAGTGTGAAAGCAGGCCATTCCGCCCATCACATCCACACCAACCCTCTGAAGATCATTCCACCCAGACCCACGCCCCTGCCCTGTAACCCTGCATTTCCTATGGCCAATCCACCTAACCTGCACATCTTTGGATTGTGGGAGGAAACCGGAGCACCTGGAGGAAACCCACACAGACACGGGGAGAATGTGCAAACTCCACACAGATAGTCACCTGAGGGTTGGAATCAAACCCGGGTCCCTGACGCTGTGAGGCAGCGGTGCTACCAATTGGGCGACCATGCTGCCCCAGTGTAAACATAGTCATCAAAATCTCTTTTGTAAATGTCATAGTTTCTGAACTTGTTCTCCTCCTTTCAACTTAGCTTCACAAAAATATTGAATCGGAAAAAGAAGAGAGATGATATGAGCAAGGCCTTTCTGAGTAATATATTGCAGTTAGTCATGGTGCTGGGGAGGGAATCCTTTGTTTATGATGGAACTAAAGATGAAAAATGTGGGAGTCTACAAAATGCAGTGGAATTGCTGGTAGATCAATGCTGCCTGGAATGACAGACAAATCCTATAAACAAATGAGAGACAAGGTAACTTTTTTTAAATCAGTGAATGTGTCTTCATTAACTAAAATAAATAAACACTTTGTTTCTGAACGGTGTCTTGCTTACACATAGCTGTGTAAAGCCTCAGGCAGACTTGTTAGACCACTCCAGTGAAGTTCAAGCAGAGGACAGTGGCATGGGCTGGACATGGAGATTTTCTACTTGTGGAAAATTTTGCAGGACGGTTGATAGCCATGAAGATATATTTCAGCCTTTGTTAGCATCAGGAGGAGAAGAGGTGAAAGTGAAAGAAACATTGGCATACTGAAGTCAGCCTGCATCAAGCACAACCTTGGACAATACAGCCCCACTTCCTGTCAGAGCACCGGGAGTTGGCTTTAGAGAAATCTGATTTGGGCTTATAAGTTGACTTCCTTCTGCCTTCTCTTCTGATTGCAGCACAGTAATGCTTCCATTGTAATTTTGTCTTCTATGAGAAAAACTGAATGGTTAGGATTTGGCTGATTAAAATGGTCGTGTTTCTCCCTGGACGTGATTAGCTGATCTGCATCAATGCTCTTCAATACTGATAGCAAACAGTAGAACATCCTTAGCTCTGTTGCAATTTGCTTTCCTTTTATTTCCCATGCTTTATGTATGTTATCCCAGCTGGTTAATACATGGTATTACGTGTTATAAAAATGGTGGCAGCATGAGTTCATAGCTGTCTGCTGGGCACTATTTGTTATACCCACAGGTATTTCTGAGTTCTAACTGTTTGATTGGTTGGCAAGATTTCCCACTATCATTTTGTTTGTTTTGCCTTTTTGAAGCAAAGATGTATTCTTTGCACTGCAGTGATTTTTAACAGAAATCTGAGGACTGCATCACCTTCTACCGAAAGGGGTTGATCATCATATGTCAGAGCATCTTCGAATAGAACAGGAAGGGAAAACTGATAAAATTTTAAGTGATAGTAGGAACTGCAGATGCTGGAGATCATAGAAGAC
>NC_063361.1:24114031-24140054 GCF_021869965.1 Rhincodon typus
AGAGACAGTTGAGGGCAGCTGTGTCAGCATGTAGCACAAACTATAAGTCCAGTTTACCCAGCTTCAGTCACTTACAGGAAAACAACTGAAGAATTATCATCAAAAGCTGCCATTCAAAAACAGTGAATGTCTAACTATTCTCCTGGCAATTGCAATGGATGCGCATGCAGTGCAGCCAAAAGATAATTGAAGGTTTTAGGCCTTTGAGTCAAATTTATTGACTTTGATTCAAAGGGCTGCCTGTCAATCAAATGCTCTAGTCATGGTTGGCTAACAGTTCCCAGCAAAGTTGCCAAGAAATGGGGGTGGGGGAAGAGATGGGTGATGGGGGAAGAGACGGGCGATTGGGGAAGATTCAGTCTTCATCTTTTTGAATTCAAAAAGATGAAAGTTATCCCAATGTTTGAGTATAATGGAGGCCAACATTCCCGCAACTGCTGCTAAGCTGTAATCTGGGTCACTCATTTTACGGAGAATTTCTGAAGTCCTATTTAATAGTAATGGAATTTGATTCTTCACCCTAAGTTACTAAAAACAAAAAAAAAGGTAAAAAGGTAAAAGTCACTATAGTCTTGCACTTGCATTAGAGAGACACGACCAGTGGTGAGTTTAACCTGAGGTGAGGGGCGAGGTTAAGAAGGGGAGGCCTTCATGGTAACCTTGGCTGGTCCAGGAATTGACCCTGCACTATTGGCGTCATTCTGGCATTGCAGGCCAGCGGTCCAGCCAACTGAGCTAACCAACCCCTTACTGATGCTGACTGGGATCACAGATTATCAACAAATCATACACAGCTTCTAAACACTCACCCTTTCTGATGAGTGACAAGTTAGAAGCTCAGAAAAGAACTGTTGCTCGTCACAAGAAAAGTAAACAATGCAAGATTTTAAACTGTAAAAGTCCATTTCCTTGCCCATTTACTTCCCTGTACACTTTTTCTGTGAACATTAACTTTTCGCTGGGGAGGTGGGTACAGTTTAATGTCACAGGTATTTGTACTTCACACAAGTGGCCATTATTTGTGTATGTAACACGGGATGTGATGCTGAGCTATTGGACTGTAGGGGCATCAAATCCCCGCCCACTCCTGTGGCATCCATACACAATTCAGCTGAGTTAGTGAGCACACATTGGCCAATATATAAAAAAAAGACTGACATCATCACGTGGCACCCTCACCTGGTCCTACAGTGTTAATTCTGTGCAGAGTGGGCACAATTAGCATCTTCCTCACCTTCATGGATCAGCCACTTCCCAACCAATCAGTCTTTTAATGAAGGAACTTAGGTGAAGGGTCAAGGTCATAATGCAAGACACTTTAAAGCAAGGCTTCCCAAAGTGGGGGTCAGGATCCCAAGTGGGTTCACAAGCTCCATGACAGCAATGGAACCCCACAACAACCCATCCACTATCCCCCCAAACCCAAAGAAGGAAAACTAATAAAAGAGCAAATGACACATGTAGGTCCAACTCGCCTCGCATAGTTCAAAATGGAGCTCCTCTACAATGGTAAATTCATTTCCAAGTATTACTTATTTTTTCCCTCTGGATCCCCATCTCCTTCTCTCCTCCTCCCACCACCGTGCCCCCAACCAACAACGTGCCCAAACACACACAAGCATGTGCGCGCACACACATGCGCATTCAGTTCTCAAAAAGGGGTTAACACAATTTTCAAGCCTTGAAAAGGCAAGGTGGGGGGTGGTGTGGGGAGTCACAGTGGGGGAAAAAAGTTTGGAAAGCACTGCCTTTAAAGGTTCAAAACATTACAGCGAGAAAGTTGGTAAATCTGGAAACAATTTTTTAGGTGACCCAGAGCTTCAGCTTGAAAGACTGAAACTGCAGGGGAATGAAAGATGGAGAATGTTAAGAAATTGCCCAGTGCCAGGGGCTAAAAACAGGACGAGTTGTAACAGCACGGAGTGCTATAACTGCACTACAAAATGGCAGTGTTGGGAAGAGAAACAGCCTCCACAGTAGCATGTTTGCAACTTACAAATGTTAAGAGTTCAGATCATAACTTTAGTGCTAAACTAGATCAGATACTCTGCTGGTTTTAACTACAGAACACTCCAGATGCTATCTGTTGTCAGATGGGACAAGGTACAGTTGCTTGCTTCCAAAATAATTGAATGAAGATGAGAAACGGATGTGGGAGAATAGATCAAATCATTGTCCATTTGTAGCATGCTATATCACAGGAAAGCTGAGCTACAGCCTCATTACAGAAAGACAGAGCTCGTGCTAAATCCAGAAAATAACACCAGCTGTTAAAAGAGATTAGCAGAGAGGGACAGATTATTGACAATTACCAACAGAGGCTGGAGGAAGAAAATGCACACCATCTCTTTCTCCACAGGGATGCTCTGCTCATTTTTCACATATTCCCCATGCCGAGGCCCATCGTGTCTAAGCTTCTAATCTAAACAAATCTCTGAAGACCTCAATGAACCAACTTGAGGATAGAAAACAAAACACAGGCTACACATTGGTTCAGATGAGCTGCTGATGGGAACTAACCTTCACTCACAGTTGCCAAAGCAACAGTTTGAGCTTAAAATTCTGCATTTAGTGATTCTTACTGGGGATACGCTAAGGCTTAGTAAGAAATACAGGAAATTTAACAAAGAATGTTACTTCAAGTGGGGAGGTGGGGTGGGGAGATTGGAGGAAAGGGGCAGTGGTGGGTGGAGGTGACGGTGCCAGTTCGCTGATTTGCTGACATGTTCAGAATTAAAATCAACAATGTCGGGCTTGACGTTCTTTTCTGGTTAAGGCAGCCTGTCTTTTCATCCCATCCCACCCCACCCCCCCGCCCTAAGTAAAAATCACAGCATACACCACTGTTCAGTGACCCTCAACGATCTGGTGAAGAAGAATATTACTTGTAGCAATCTAATATTATGTTTCTAGCGTTAGTTTTGGCAGCTCAGAGGTACAATTAAGAGGTGTAATAAGACGACAACTGACAGTGATTTGTGGGGAGATAATTATGTTCATGAGTCAAAGCCACTGATTGAGCCACTGCAAAGTGACAATGAAGCAGTTTTGTCAAATTTAAAGAACTTTTCGATTTTCAGTTATAAAGATCTGCATGAATAAATGAATAAGGAGAATTCTTCATTTTAAAAGGCTTGGAAATGAACGAGTGAATGAAGTTCTGATTTCAATGTTTCTTTGGAACACTGAAGGCTCATCATGTTGGAATCCATCCCAAATCAAAGTGGAGTCAGTTTTGAGGCCTTGGGATCTACTGTGGACAGAGGGTGGGCAAAGTGGGCAGGAAGCACAAAGACACCACATATTAACCCTGTACAAAGGAGAGGGGGCCTGTCCCTCAAGTGTAAGGTATTGTGTACCTATCGGTTGTAGCAGCACTCTCAAATAGTTTCCCAGTGTGTCCCCAGTGTTCCCTAAAGGAGCAGACCACCAGCTGCAGCTGGGCTGTCCAGCTCAGAGGGCAAACAAGCTCAGGCATTCCCCCTCTAGAATGCAGTCTGGGAGAGTAATTGAGGTGGGAAACTGAACCTTTTAGAGTACTCAGATGGGCCCATGAAATGTCATTACATTCGACGTTATGGTGCCAGAAAGTGTGAATAGACAGTTGAAGACAATCCAGTGTGGAGCTGGAGGAACACAGCAGGCCAGGCAGCCTCAGAGGAGCAGGCAAGTTAATGTTTCGGGTCGGGGCCCTTCGGAAAAAGGGTCCCGACCCAAAACGTCAACTTTCTTGCTCCGCTGATGCTGCCTGGCCTGCGGTGTTCCTCCAGCTCCACACTGTTGTCTCTGACTCCAGCATCTGCAGTTCTTGCTATCTCCTAGCTGGGTGAAGGGCCTCTTTTGTACTGTATGATTCTGTGACATCAACCAGATATTGCCAGAACATCAGTGGGATATGGTAAATTGAGGAGCCTGACTAGATAGTTTTTGCCAGTTCAAAGGACAGACTTGATGTACACAGTATTTAAAACAAAGCACACAATATATTCTATTTATGACATTTGCAGTACATTTTGAATTGCAAGAAATGAAATAGCTTTATTAACTTTATATTTGTACTAGTTAAGCAGTAATCGTATGTATCAGTACAGTGCTGAAATGTTTTAAAATCATAGCTTAATAGATTTAGTGCAGCAAAAAACAATGGTGTTCATCTTTAGTATGCTAGTGGTATCATCACAGCAATACATGCAAAAACTGCCAAGACTTCTTTTCTCATCCATTTCAATAGAAGCTGAAGCCCTTTCAGATTAAGGCTACCCTGACCATTATTGCAGCTGGCATTGACAATGAGGATTCTTACTAAACAGTGCCACTTCTTTTTTTAAAGTGGGAGCTGTAGGCAGTGGCTTGGTTGAATTGCTGGACAGGTGACAGATTTCTGTTGGTTTTCTGTACGTAGGTCCACCATCGCTCCCTGCACAGAAAATACGAGACTTCCAAACTTGGCAATAAAGTAATGTAGCGTGAGTGAAAACAGGCAGCTACAGGAATTCTCCATGTCATCAGGCCAGAGTATCAGTTGCTAGTGGGGGTGGTTTAAAAATCATGTTTCCACAGGGCAGCTTTGGATCCTGGGTCTCTGGGGCACACCCCAATTTTCAAAGTGGAGGGAGCAAGAACACGCTCACCTCCGACTAAAAACCTCTTTCATGGCTAGGCAGGGTGGGAGAACAATTTCCAGTGAACCACATGTGTCCAGTGTACATTAGTGTTGGGTTCAATGCAGGAAGAACTGAAAATCTGTTTTAAAAAAATCATCTCAGGACATGGGGAATGCTGCTTTGAATCCGTGCATAGCCACTTTCATTATTTCATCAACAGTGTTCATTCTCTGAGGAGCTGCCTGCTCAACACAGCAGTCTCAGGTCCTACCAGGGTTGCAGTTTGCATTTGCTGCTGTTTAGAATCCCTACACAGTGCGGAAGCAGGCCATTCGGCCCTTCAAGTCCCAACCGACTCCCACCCCATCCCTGTATTTACATGGCTAATCCACCAGGTGTGCACATCCCTTGACACTATGGGACAATTTAGCATGACCAATCCACCTAACCTGCACATCTTTAGACTGAGGGAGGAAGCACCAGAGCAAACTCATACGGACACTGGGAGAATGTGCAACTCCATACCATCACCAGAGGGTGGAATCAAACCCAGGTCCCTGGAGCTGTGAGGCAGCAGTGTCCAGGTCTCCAAGCTGAGGGGACAGGCCAGGAGCAGCACCAGGGCCTGTGCAAATTTTTTTTTTTTTTTTTTTTTTTAAATATAGGGCAATGGGCACATCAGGTAAAAATATAAGTTAGGGTGATACTGGATCTGCAAGTTTTACTGTTTTATAAAAGCAAAGTTCACTTGCACAAAGAGAGCCCTGCAGTCTGAAGACAGCAGTTGCACATGACTGAATTGCATTAATTTATCAAATGAGTGATTTTAAAAGAGTCATGTCCAATGTTCAGGAATTCTTCAGTGGAGGGTAACCTTTCAATCTTGCCCATACATTGGGATCCCTACTGTCTATTGCAGTCAGGGGGAAATTGGAAGGGGAGGCACCTCCCAACTTTCTGCATTGATATAAAAGCAAAATGCTGTGGATGCTGGAAATCTGAAATAAAAACAGAAAATGCTGGAAAAACTCAGCGGGTCTGGCATCCCCTGCAGAAAGAGAAACAGAATTAACATTTTGAGTCGGATGGCTCTTCTTCAGTCTCTCAGCTTCTGGGCATTTGCTGTTTTTAATTTCTGGATTTGTGAGGTTAAAATCAGATCAGCCATGATCTTATTGAATGGTCGAGCCAGCTCAAAGGACCAAGCGGCCTATTC
Source organism: Rhincodon typus (assembly GCF_021869965.1). NCBI lineage: Eukaryota > Metazoa > Chordata > Chondrichthyes > Orectolobiformes > Rhincodontidae > Rhincodon > Rhincodon typus. Next base: position 24,119,852 of record NC_063361.1, read on the forward strand.
TTATTCCTTATTCGTACGTTCAAACATTCATATTGATTTGACATTCAGTCATTGGAGATCTTTGTGTGGAACTAAAAGCAAACCATTAACTGCTACATGCTGCAATTTCATTTTCTTGATTGGGCAGTAAGGATTGTAAAGTATGATTTTAAACACATTACAACATCCATTTTCAGAATATCCATGTGTGTTCCCAATGCTGCAGCAGTTATTTCACATTCCTAATAGACTTATGCAAGTTGTGAGTGTATCAAATATTACCTTAACACATGATTGTATTGCTCTATTGGAATCTAATAACACTTTAATAAAGAGAAAGATAACCTTCAGGAGAAAGGTAGATCATGAAAAACAGAGAGTTACTTTACAATGAGAAAATCTCAGAAGGGTTACTCAGATATTCTTACACATTGGCTGTGTCATGGAGACTAGCACAACTCAAACCATTAATCCTAATATGCCTTTCAGGAGGGTGTTATAGACACTTATGTTTGAAACACTGTCACATTGATGTGAACACTCTTTGTTCAGTGTTCAGTTCCCTCAGCACTGGCAGTTTCTTTGTAAAGCCCAGCACACCAAGAATGATTGGGTACGAAGGATTTTCTACATATTTAGTAGTTGGCAGGATGTATTGGGTCAATAGGGCAGAGATTTTGCTGCCTGCTCCAGTGAATAGCACAGACTTGGGTTTGATTTGGCTTCCCAAGCGTTTGCCATTTAAGGCAAGGTAGTTCTTCATAGAAAAACAGATGCTTTTCAAAATATTCAAAACTCCAAAAAGTTAAGGGCTGTGAACTTTTGTGTCATGGTATCATAAGCTTTACTTCAAGCCAGGCAACCACAATATTTTCACTTTTAAAAAACAGCAAGTTTTTTGTTCTGTTGTCCCTTCCTGTACCACACACCATTCATGGCCTGCTTTCAGGCTCCCTTCTCTAAAAAGGGGTCAAAGTAGCAGGGAATTTTCCAGACCACCCTGACCACTGGATATTGCCGTCTTCCATAGTGGGATATGGTTCTCAGCGCCTCATCCCCAGTTTAGTGGTATTCAGACGTTTGTGGTGCAAGAAATCTAGAAGGGAGACATCGGCTGTATCAGGGTCTTTGGTACACAGGCTCAGTAGACAAGGTTTTAACTCCTTCAAAACCCACCTGCATACACAGGCTTCAAAGATAACAAGGTGTAGAGCTGGATGAACACAGCAGGCCAAGCAGCTCATCATGGCCTGCTGTGTTCATCCAGCTCTACACCTTGTTATCTCAGATTCTCCAGCATCTGCAGTTCCTACTATCTCTTACACAGGCTTCAAATTGGGCACACTATGTCAACATATCAGCAAGTTCTCAATTTGCCCAGTGCATTGGTCATTAATTTTTTTAAACCATGCTTCAGTGGGAACCCCAACATTGGATTCATAGAATCTCTACAGTGCAGAAGAGGCTATTCAGCCCATCGAGTCTGCACCAACCCTCCAAAGAGCATCCCACCATATCTCCATAGCTCTGCATTTTACCATGGCTAACCTACCCAGCCTGCACATCCCTGGGCACTACCCAGCATGGCCAATCACCTAACCTGTACAGCTTTGGACTGTAGGAAGAGCACCCGGCAGAAAGCCATGTGGGCATAGTGTGGAGTCTGCACATTTACCCTGACAGTCACCCAGGCTGGAGTTGAACCCAGGTCCCTGGCACTGTGAGGCAGCATGCTAACCACTGTGCCACACGCCACTCACTGAACTCGTCGGCAAGGTGGGTGCCCTGTAGTCCCAGAAGTGGCCACCTCTCCAAATAGTGTTGCTGTGTCTACAGAGCAGCTGGTGCTGGCCAGCTCCAGCATTAAATGGCTATGAGGCAGCAGTACGGAGTGGGTAAGTTCATCCTGTTTAACTAGCTGTGTTGGGGAGTGGAAAGTACCACAAGTCCCTATATAATCCAGCACTCATGTTTTCAGTGTTAGAAGAGAGTGATAAATAATGGGAAGACACCTTGTTCTTTTTCCTAAAATATCAAGGAATGATCTATGTCTCCAAGAGGTCAGATGGACCTTACTTTAACAGTTCATCTGAAAGATGACACTTCCAACATTCTGGCATCCCTTCAGCAGGGGACTGAATGGTCAGACGGAAAACTTCAGTCAGTGGAGCAGGAATTACATTTCAGTTTCAGAAGCAAGAGTATTACAATTGAGCCAAAGCACCTCCTCTTATTCTAGTCTCATACTTATATCATGAAATATCCCATTTGATTGATTGTGTACCCTGGGGACAAATCCACAAAAAAAAAGTACTAGAAACACACAGAACAGTGTGCATCTGTAAAAAGTCAAATTTACATTTCAATTCTGCCCTTTTGTCAGAACTCTAGAATTTTCTTCAGTTTCTCAGCACCGGAAAAGCTTGTGCCACCACAAGAACTGTACCCAACCCATGTGGATGCCAGGAATGCAGAAGCTTGAATCATTCAGCATCAAAAAAAAAGAGACTTTATCTCAGAATTGTGAGCCCTATCCCTTTAAGAGCAAAAATCCATCCCTTTCTCAAGGTTGTCCATGACTCTATCCTATTTTTAACTGTCCTCTGTCATAAACTTACATTTCAAAAAGCAGAGGGGAACGGTACAAGAGACTTTATTTATAGTCCTTCCTAAAATTAAAATGTGAACATTTGATTAAAGATAATAAAAATTGAACGATGAGCCCCAGAAGGGATTCTGTGAAAGATTTACCTTCAATTACTTTTGGACAATATTCTCGACAGTCTCAAAGTATTTTTAAAACATACTTAAAAATTACATGCACAAAATCAGATAAGCAACTTATAATGCCAATAAAAACAGATTTAAATTTTAAAACTGTAGAATTATATTGGTTTACAGCACCAAAAAATAAAAAGAGATTATGTGGCCTATTGGATCTGTGTTGGTTCTTTAAATGGAGGGGTCAAAAATTAATTCTAATGCTCTGCTCTCTTACAATCGCTCTAGATCTTAAAAAAAAAATACTGCAGATGCTTGAATCTAAAAGCAAAACAAAGAGACATTGAAATAACCAGAGAGTGAAAGGCATCAACTTGATGGCTTTTCATCAGACCATTCGTTACTCATTACTATGTTAACTTACAGTCAAATCTTCCCAGGCCCTGAAGGATTTGAGCAATGATCAGAAAATTGGAAGGACTGTGTAAGATGGCCAACAAGGAGCTCCCTGATGTCAAGAACAAAATCTCCCATTTTCCAACCAAGTGTTCTCGCTAATGAGTGGCTAAAGGCCTAAGGGCAAGCATTGGCATGCAATAGCATTCTTGTTAAGACACCACTTCACACCTTATTGAGATGTGGCTTTCCATTCTTGTATCCATCGCATAGAACCTAGATGGTGTCAGTTATCGATATGGAAGTCAGAAGGGTTATCAGGTGACTCCAGCTCACCACTTGCTCCTCCGGGCCTACACCAGTCACCAACGTCTCCGGCATATTCCATGGCCACACCACCCGACCATCCATCAAGATCACCTGATCCCCCCTGGCAAAGCAGGGTGTCAAATTTTCTTCTGCCCGACAACTCTGGGGCATTTGACAGGAACAGAGCAGGGCAGCTGCAAAGTGGCCAGTGCTTTACTGGGTGCAGAGCTTGGCTCTAAAGGTAGTGCCCAAGCCAGGAATCCAAAGAGGTTCTGGGAGCAGTGTACTACTGCATGGCCAAGTGGGAGAATACAAGAGAAGCGCCATTGGGACATGGCGCAGATGTCGACTGGAGCCGAGTCTGGGAAGATAGTGTGAGAAAACTCATTCGGGTTCGCAGAGAGAAACCCTCCATAGAACTTGCCAAAATTGACAGCCAATGTCTGGTAAAATTCAGCCCTATGTTTCCCTTCACCGGGGAGAGCCTGACTGACTATTTCCAGCAGTTTCTGCTATTTTAAGCCTTGTATCCTTGTCACATTCAGCCTTTTACAAAGACTGCTCAAAAGCAATATATGAAAAATCACTGTGGAAGTTAATTGCTTTGCACATTTGCAGGAGATTCACTGCTTTAACTGGCTAAAAATAGCACCGACAGAAGTTTCATCCCAATGTGCTAATCAATTTTTTAAAAAATGAACACACGGCTTAATTTCTGTCCTGCAGCTGTGCCTAACTTTTTTCCTTTAAGATATACAGTACCCAACTCGTCTACTTCCTCAAAACAATCAGAGACAGGCACCAACCTTCTTTAAGACACTGTCTAGAGTCTCCGGACGACTGATGTCAAAACAGATTAGCACAGCGTCTGAGTCAGGGTAGGCCAGTGGGCGAACATTGTCATAATACGCTGATCCTGGAAGGGAAAAGGAGAAAGGTGTCAAAACCAGATGCAACAGGAGAGCTATTTTACGCACCTTGTGAGAACTCCTGTCATGACTAAGCAATACGCAGTTTCTTTCAGGAAACAAATTAAACCAAACAATTTTTGCACATCAGGATGTAGAAATCAACAAAGAGAATACCACTGAACACACCTTTTGTCAGAATGCTTGGATAAGTTAAACCCAAAGTAGAAAGTGAATGATACATTGAGAGATAGCAGGAACTGCAGATGCTGGAGAATCTGAGATAATAAGGTGTAGAGCTGGATGAACACAGCAGGCCAAGCAGCATCAGAGGAGCAGGAAGGCTGATGTTTTCAGGCCTAGACCCTTCTTCAGAAGTGGGGGAGGAGAAGGGGGTTCTGAAATAAGTAGGGAGAGAGAGGGAGGCGGATAGAAGATGGATAGAGGAGAAGATAGGGGACTTTACAAGTTGGTAAGCTACAATCAATGAGCTAATAGATAGTACTGTTTATTGAGTGAAAGTCAGTTTGATTCAGATAATCTATACCTTATATGGTGTATTAAAAAAAAAATCCACATTAGACAACATTTTATGCTCTCCCCGATGTTGAGTTTGTGGACAAGGGATATGTAATCAGATGGGATCTGCCCACCTCCTGCCTCCATCTTGATGACAGACATGGCACAAAGGACCAACAGGAGCCCTCAATGGACAGTAGTGCAGGATTCAGGGTCTCTCCCCACTGCTTTCCAAATGGGGATTATAATGAACAAATCCGTGGGTTGCTCATAGTCTCCCTGGGACTTTGAAGGCATTTGGTGCCTGATTGAGGGACATGACCCTGGGAAGAGACAGCTCACTGAGAACCCTTTTCCTGCAGAGTGTTGCCAACACCCCCTCACTCCTCGGCGCCACCACCGTACACCCAGGTTCAGGGAACCAATGAAGATCCTGGGCCTCTGGTGGATGTCTTTCCAGCAATTTCCAGCCTCTAATGACCAACAGCGCTCAATGCGTGGGACATCCCATCCATGGGTCCTTGAGCTTGTAAAAGACCCCTCAACTGCCTGATTGATATTACAAACCAACACGCTTTCCCAGGAGGAGACTACATAAGTCTGTTGCCCACTCTCCAGCTTGCATCTTAGATCCTTGTGATCTGCTTAACATTCCCCGTTCTCCCACCACATTGTAATGACCTTTTCTCATTTTAGAGTAAATATTAATCATTATCCCTCAACATAACAGATGACAATGATTACAACTGAAGATCAAATTCTCAAAGCATTTGAAGAACTGTAGTTACAAAACAAGAACACTTCTGGTCATTGAGATATCAGTATTTGGCAGGGCCTATAATGGTTGTTCAAATTAAACCTCAAAAATGTCAAAAGGTGGTTAAAAGTCTGTCAAAGGCAATCTCCATTTAGAGTGATGAAATGCTTTTAGATTTCTACCTGCACTTTACCAGGACTAGGAACAAAATGAGGGAACCCCATGTTAGCCTTTCCACCAACTTGTACTGTATTGGAAAAACTAGTGCACACTGTAAGAACTCCCATACTGATCCTAGTTGGCATCTGATGACAAAGTCCTGTATTATCAGAACCACTCAGTAATGAGCACGCTGATAAACGAAACAGCTACCATTGCAGCATACACATTTCACAATATCATAGTTAGCTATAGATACTTCCAAAAGGCTACCAATTTCTGGCTGGGGTTGTGCTTGCTTCTTAAAAGTACCACAGCAAGGGAGAGCTACAGCTAGAATTGGCTTTGACAGCATGTTTCATCACTGCGGCAATCTGCCTCCAATACTGTCCCAAACACAAACTTAACCAGTCTGCAAGACCAGCTTCAACAAAAGGCTAGTTCACTCATTAAAAATGGTGACAATGCTGGATTCATACCCATAATTAAGGCTTACATCAAACAGTTCAAGTACCTCCGATCAAAAAAAAAAAGGCATGCTTTCAAAACTTTTCATCATGAATTTATCGGGACAGAGCTGCAAGTATGCCAGATTTCACAAAGACACCAATAAATCTAAACTGAGTTGACTTGACGGCCTTGAATTTAAGAGAAGGTGTGACTGTTATTGCATTCTCCATGGCAACTTCTCAACTAAATCAGAGCCCACTTGCCAACCAATCATCACCCTCTTCTCATACCGTACAGACTGACACGAAGATAGGTCGGAAAGTATGTTGTGAAGAGGACATAAGGGGGTTGCAGGTGGCTATAGATAAATTAAGTCAGCGTAAAGGAAATCTGGCAGATGGAGAATAATGTGGGAAAACCTTTGCTGGAAGAGGAACGAAAACAGAATGATGGAATTGAAGCACGACTGCAGAATTCTGTCATGGAGAGTTTGAGATGTTCTAGTGCATGAATCACTGAAAGTTGGTTTGCAAGCACAGCCAGTAATTAAGAACTTTAATGGAATGCTATCATTTATTACAAGAGGAATTGCACATAAAAGGATATTATGCTTAGAGTATCCTGATGAGTTCACATCTGGAGTCCATGCGCATAATTTTGGTTTCCTTATGTAAAACAGAATAGAAATGCACTGGGAGGTGGTTCAGAGAAATTCTACTAAATTGACACCTGGAATGAACAGGTTGTCTCATGAGGAAGGGTTGGCAGATGGGACTTGTTTTAACTGGAGTTTAGAAGAGAACGGGCAGATGGAGGTATATGAAGATGCTGAATGGTCTGGACAATGTAAATGTGAAAATGATGCTTCCTCTTTTGAGTCTGTCTAGATGCAGGGACCACTGTAAAAAGTAGGGTTGTCCTTTTAAGACAGAATGAGGAAAGATTCTTTGTCAGAGGGTTATGCAACTTTGGAACTCCATGCCTCAGAAGGCAGTAGAAGTGAACTCATTAGATACGTTTAAAGTAAAGATAGTTAGGGGCTTGTTCGAGAACGGTATCCAATGTTGTTATGGGGAGATGGGAATGTGGGAGTCAAAATACAAACAGATGGGCCATGATCGAATTGAATGGTTGAGCTAGCTTGAGGGACCGAATGGCCTATTTCTGCCAATATAATGTTTGTTTACATTCACATGTTTCTGCATATAATTACTCTGACTAATGTTGGAACTTTACACTTCCCCAGGTATGGACTGGTAAGCAGGCGTCTTAAAATGGGCAGCTTTGTACAGGGTGCAGTGCATGGGAAGGGGGTACCTCTTGTTCATTCCTCACTGTCTGACCTCATCAATTCTGATTGCCCATGTTCCCTGCCAGCAGACTTACATTTGTCTAGGCTCTGTGCTGCTGCTCCTCTTCTTTGAGGGTACCCACAGTCCCAAAAGCAGCAAACCTTGATGCCAGTTATTTGATTAGCTTGCAGCTCTGAGGTGGCACTCTCCTCTTGCTGATGTGGGCAGAAGCCCCACCCTCAGGCCACTGGCCAATACCCCCCACAGCTACTAAACGACTGAGGTGAGAGCTGAAAGTGCAGGTACGCTTGTCTCTGACTTTTACACCTGGGACAGGACTACATACCACATCTCCATATAAAACTTTGCCCCATTTACCAATTAAGTACAAATCAGCATATGGTTTGGACCATTGTTTTCTTTTCAAGTGCTGGTAGCAAACTTGTACAGACAATACTTTCTGCTTTTATTATTTCAATAGCTTCCACTTGCACCTTTGCCAATATTCACTGGTAGATTCTGGCCCTCTTTAATGAATGCTGAAGGCTTTTGAGTTGTAGCCAAAACCTGTAGACAGTCTATGCTTGACAGTTTAAAGCAAAACCTCACACTCCAAATGTCACACTGTGTAAAACAGTAAATCACAAGAAAACAACTTTTCAAAACCTGCAAACAAGCAAAAGAAGTTCCTGCAGCTTTTTTTTCCTGACTTTTGGGTCCAACATCAGGATAATCTGTGCAAAACCCTGAACAATAATCAACTTTTGCTGGAGCTCAGGATCTGTTTTTACAACTGGCAGCAATAGCATTCAAAAGGATGAACCAGATTACCATCCAAATACCACAACTAAGCTGCTGAGCCAGGCAATCTGTGAGCAATACCCTCAGCAGTTTAGTCTCTCATTTTTATATGGGTGGATTAATTTCTCTCTAAAGCTGACTAATTGAACGGCATAATGTGGAAAGCCACGTGATCATTTATGGGGAGCAAGGTCTAGTTGCCACCCTGAACTAGGTCTCAATATTTTTCCTTTCTAATGCAGGTGAGAAGGACCAGGGTTGAGTCCGAGACCCAACAAATAACACTGAAAAGATGACAAGCCGGTCGATATGATGGAACCGTTTTCTGCTCCACCAATTGTTATGGCGAATCCATTTCTGAGATTCGTAACTCTCATCATGTCTGGGTGCTGCCTGTTCCCACCATTCATCAAAAAAAAAAGGAAGAGAAAACCTTCATTTGTGATTATTTATTAATGGAGGTGCGATTCCCTCAGTACTTCACTGGATGGACAGTCTGGATTTTTACACTGAATTTCTGGAGTTGGAGTTGGACTTGAACCTGAACCTTTTGACTCAGAAGGCAAACATGCTGCCAACTGAGACATGGGTGACCTTTTAGGTAACAACTCTCTCTCTCTTCAGGTAACAGGCTCTAAGCAGCAAATGTAAACTTCATTTGGATTGGTCCATGATTAATCTTAGCAAAATGCCAGTACATCATAGAATCCCTACGGTGCAGGAGGAAGCCATTTGGCTCATCAAGTCCACAATGACCCTTCAAAGTACATCCTACCCAGAACCAGCCCCCCAGCGTATCCCATAATCCCACATTTCCTATGGCTAATCCACTTAGCCTACACAGCCCTAGACACTTAAATCAATTTAGCATGGCCAATCCACCTAACCTGCACATCTTTGGATGGTGGGAGGAAACCCATGCTGGCTCGGGGAGAATGTGCAAACTCCCCACAGACAGTCGCCCGAGGCTGGTATCGAACCTGGATCCCAGGCGCTGTAAGGTAGCAGTGCTAACCACTGAGTTTGCACTTGCTTTCAGCTTGCAGGATAGCTGATGAGGATTCTCTCCCACTCTTACTGCCTGTCATTAGGTGAATTGGAAGGAGCTGTAGGCGGATAGACAACCTGTTGGTTGATGAACACACCTTTCATGCCCATAGCGTCCTAAAGTGGATTCAAACCTGGAGTTTCTGGCTCAGAGGTAGGGACACTACCACTGTGCCACAGGATCTCTAGGAAATGAGAAGGGGAGATTAATGGCATTGAGTGGTTTTGGAAGCAATTATGCAAATAAGCCAAGAAGAAATAATATTCAATGCAAATATAAATGCAAAATTTTAAAAAGAATGGTAAAAAATTATATTACGGAAAAGAACATGCATTTATATTATGTTTTTCATGACATCAAAGCATCTCAAAGCCATTCACACCTAATTAAATACTTCTGAAATGTGTTCACCTTCATGCACGGATCCATGGAGAACTGCAAAATACATAAGGAAGCTCATATCAGAAAGGCTGTCTTACTAAATTCAGTCTAACTACACTCACTATCACTACATCCGATACAAAGCCTCATCTGATAATGGATACCAAAACTTTTAAACACCTAACAAACAATTACATTAAACTACTTTTCATGAGCTTTACTTTTCCTTATACTCGTAACAATACAACAAATCAGAAGGGAAAATATTTTTTACTATGCAGGATCGTGCTTACTGAAAAAAAAAGAAACTTTGCCTGACACCACTAAAGCTACCAAATGACATTGTCACTCTGAAATGAAGAACAAAGCTGGGTTATGCTTTAAGGCTATTTCTGACAATCTCTAGGGAACCTGCAGCAGGAAGGCCAGTTACCAATAGCCTGCTATTTACACAAAATTATTGGGTATTAGAAATCTGCTTCGTGTTACAAATCTTATTCTAGGATGATTCTCTTAAGGATTCTTCAGTTTTGACATGCATCTTGCTGTGTAAGCTAACACATGGATCATCCTGCTACAAAATCTATCCTATTTTATGACATTTAAGTATGGTGCTACTTTTGGACAACTAAATCAAAAAGTACTAAAAAAATACTGAAGTCCATCTCTGATGAGCGCTGCCTATATTTAGGCAATTTGAGAAATGAAATTGGTAAAATGACAGGGTCTCACTACCTTGCATGTCTGTCTAAAGCAGTTATCCAGCTGTATAACAAGGTTGTTTTATACCAAGTCATATGCTCAAGAACCTAATTATTGGTGGAAGATGAATGCTTCCAACAATCTGAATTAGTCAATGTTGAAAAGATGTTTACTAATGTATGGGTGGCTTGCCTTTGCATAGTTAGTAAATCAGAATGCATCAAAAGTATATACAAAACTGTTAAGGCAGTATTGATTCATAATCTTTCATGTACTTTGACATGGAATAGATTTTTGTTTTTGCTACCTAGGGGTAGCTTGACAAAACATAAAAAGAAAAATCTGGCAGTGTGGATCCATGATCTTCTGTAGGGAGCACGCAACCTCCCCAGTCACTTTCTATGTTCGACCCTACAGCAGAGAGGAAAAAAAACCTCTTTACCCTCAAGTCCAAAGCCAAGCCACCATAAACTGTAAAGATTCCTTGGTTTAGATTCCAAAAACATACTGCTTGAAAGGTTGCAGTATCCAGAGCTGAGTAATGTTTAACATTAATGCAGATATGAATACCAGAAGGGTACAAAATGGCACATATGGCTGTCCAATGCCAGAACATACATTATGCCTGGGCAATTAGACTGACAATAAATCATCCATTAATCCCAATCAGTATAACCAAATCAGATAACTCACTATGATGCAGCCAGGTTTCAGGTATGGGTAAGGTTAAAAGATTAACTTCATGGAAGCTAGGAAATTATTGCATAATGTTGTGTATGTCTTGCAGTAATTATATTCAGATACCTTGAAGTGACATGCTCCTGTTATCATCACTGTACCATAACATGTGTCCTGAGGATATAAAGGTCTTATGCTCCATCTTACCCAGGGATCACTAGTGTTATGACATGCTAATAGAAGTATGCTGTGGTTTGTAGCCAAACAAGCTTAATGTGAGCCAGATGCTGATGTACCTGTGAGTGTAATATTCATAGACATTAATAAACTGTAATAAATGTCTGTTGGATTCTTCAATGCCACATTAGTCGCTTCCATTAGAAGGAAGGGATAACATAAGCATTGTCACATTAGATAGTGAACCCTGCTGGAGGCAAAACCCGCATTGCTTACGCCAAATCTACTAAGTTTTGTTCTCCAGTGGAAAACAAAATTTGCCTATTTAAGAAGAGAAAGTGAATGTGTTATTGCATCAAATATCAAAGTCATTTTTATTAAATAATGTACTAAACTTCATACTTGGGTTTTTCCACCACATATTAGTGTACTACGTTGGTTAGTAGAACTCAGTGGAACAGAAGTCTGGAATAATGCTATAATCTTCAAACAAAATCATTAAGTACACAGACATGGGACTTGTGCTTAAATGAAAGGAAATCATAACCTGAGAGACTGTGAACATTATGAAAAATGCATGTAACAATGAATAATCCCTTCATCAAAACACGGAGGAAAAATAATTTTTCAGCAAAATGTATTTTCGGTTTGCAATTTACAAAATAAAAGACTTTAGCAAATATTTAATTGGAATTAACCATTAGGCAAGGCATTTTTACACTAGTAAAGACAAAAGTTCTATAAAAAAAATTAATTAGCCCTACTCAACAAACTCAAAACGGCAGAATTTTGTCTGAAACAAGATAAGGATTCTAAAGTACTATGGAGTGAAGTCTGATTTTATGCACTATTAAGCTTTATTTAATAATATAGCAGCTGAATTAATAGAAAGTAGACTGAAGAAATGAAGCACAAGTTTAAAGAACATTCTTTAATTAACCAAAAGCTTAACAAGAAGTCCAAAATTACCTGAGGTTAAAACTGACTGTCAGTAATTTCGTCTATACATTTCAAACATGCTTAAATTCTACTTTCCAGTGAAATGCGTAATGGATTTAAAGTACATTTTTATAAATATGATTATTAATTATCTGAATAACAATTTGTTAGTGCAGAATTTAAATATTGCTCAAACAAAAAAGGTTTATGTCATTGAAACTTTTCAATCTTGCACTTATTGGGACAAACACACGAATGTTAAATTTTAAAGAGAGCAACAATTTATTCTGCATGAGAAAAGGTTGCTGATTAGTCCACTCATTGCAATGGAGACTGTATTGGGGAATTATTGTTCCTTTTATATTACCTATAAGATATCTGTTAAAAGGAAAATGAACACACCAAGATTCATTACAATAGGATTGCTGATGGGTTTTTTTTCCTCTCGCGCTGTTTATCATTACATCTATGATATCTGATTATACACTTGTGTAATTTAAGATGCCATTAGATTGCGAATTAATTTACTCAAAGTAGGTTAATCAAGAAAGCTGCTAATGTTGGCCAGGTTACATTTTAGGGCTTCTGACTTTAATCCACTGTTAATTCTATATTGACAGGAAGAATCACTGGTGAATTGCATTCATTTATATTCAATGAACAAAAAATTAAACGGCATTTTAAAAAAGTCAAAGAATGCAGTGCGCTACACTCACTAGCGTTTATTCGATAAATCGGGCAGAAAATTATTAAATCAGAGATTACGTATCTCTTGTGATGTGCTTTACAGTGACATATTTTGGCCAATTGTAGTTTCTCCACTTGCATCTATATTAGAACCTAACATGACACTAGCAATGTCCAGGGGTTCCAAACTTTCAGGATCGCTATTCAAACCATAAATCAATATTTTCTTTTTTTTTCAGGGTGGTCGAACTTGAATTAGGTCTAGGACCACACTATTTGGGCTTTAATAAGTGACTGATTTGTACTGGCTGAAGGGCATTTAGATTTTTTAATGGGAGAACTGGGGTTTCTACATTTTGCCCATAAGAGGAGGAATCAAAACTAAATAGCCCACACTCCTTTGGGTGGCACAGTGGCTAGCACTGGTGCCTCACAGCACCAGGGAACCAGGTTGGAGTCCAGCCTTGGGTGACTGTGTGGAATTTGCACATTCTCCCTCTGTATGGGTTTCCTTCCACAGTCCAAAGATGTACAGGTTAGGTGGATTGGCCATGCTCAATTGTCCGCAGTATCCAGGGAAACAATACTTTGATTGGTTGGCTAAATAGGTCTTTACCCTGCAGAAAGCAAATCGGGAATTACGGACAACAAGGTGCAGAGCTGGATGAACACATCATCTGCTCCTATGATGCTGCTTGGCCTGCTGTGTTCATCCAGCCCTGCACCTTGTTGTCTCGGATTCTCCAGCATCTGCAGTTCCTACCATCTCGGGAATTACAGACTTCCAGGTGGTGCAAGGTTTGAATATTTTCCGTTTGTTTGCAGGGAATGGGTTCCTTCATTTGAATGTATGTTGATTCCAGTGCGTGACAATGAGATAGGTTATGAGCTTGACTGTCTTAAGCTGGCTGCTAAATTAGCTATTATCACACTCAGGATTGTTCAGCAAGTGCTCAAGGGAATCACATGTACATTGTACATTTTGCTTTCAAACAGATTATGGAAATCCACAATGGAAAAGAAAACACTGGAACTCTGCCTCTGTGGAAGAGAGAACCATAGAGTTAATACTTCAGGGCAAGTAGCTTTCTTCAGAATGCTTTCACTAATTAAGCCAAACTTTGCAAGTACCTACTGTTCACAAAATTGCTTCACCAAATAGCAATTAAACTCCGACTGACTCAGAATGCATTTACGCAATTCACCACAGAAGGCACCTGACAAGTGATCTTAAAGGAACAAACCTTTTCAGGTTCAGATAAATATCATCAGGCCCCACATCACCTACAAATAGTGACACTGCAGATTATCTAGCGTTTCCTGAAAAGCTCACACATAATAGTTCTGACATGGAGGGGGGAGTTGGGCTGGAAGTTCACCTTTGTTTGTTGCATCTGCACTGTCAGCTACCCTGTTCAGCAATGCTGGAGGTCCTGCAAAGGGTTGATTGGAATGTTAATTGTCTTTATATCCTCCAGCAGGCAACACATTAAAGGAGAGCCATTTCTCACTCATGTACAATGAATTCACAATTTGTAACATGGTAGGGTGGAAGACTTGCTACACAAAAAGCAAATCAGCACTAGGTACACTTGTCCTTGTGTTTAATCCCGTGGATGAACACAAAATAAATGCCACAGGCTTTAACTCCATTCCTGGAAGGCTGAAGAATGAGAAGAAATACTGCAGCCTCGAACAAAACACTAGTGGAGTTGGCAGGTATATGACTGATGTATTGCTTATTTCTAATTTTCTAATGGTTGTGTTGCATGGCTCCTATCATTTATGCTTTTCCTTCACAGACTGCCACACAGATGAGAAGTTTCTTTTATTGATGGCTTACAGTTAAAAATAGGATTTCTGCTTCTGAAAGCCATTCACTGTAACCATATTTGTAGCTTATCCCTTCTGACATGTAAACAGCCGAGGATACAACATTTTTGAAACTTATAAAGACCGAGTTGCACAGAAAATGAATTCATTTCCTACTTATTTTTAACCATTCCACCTTTCATTGTTTTGATAATAGCAGATGGAGTTCAACATGAGGAAATGGAAGGCCACCCAGTTCAGACGAGCAAAAGAAAATAATTTGATTATTTGCCTAATTATGGGAGACTTGGAGCTGTGAAGGAGTAAAAGATTTAAGTATTCATGTATATAAATTACTAAAAGCTGGTATACCAAGTACAAAATGCAGATCAAATTACTAATGGAATATTGGAGCCTTAAATCAAGAGGATTGGAAACAGTGATACTTCATGCGCATAAATCCATTGTCAACAGTACAGCATTCACTTCTGGGCATAGCACCATTGGAAAAATGAGTTGGTCTTCGAAGTAACACTGTGCAGCTTCATCAGAATTATCCTGGGGCATCGAGGATTAAGTTACAAGGACAGGTTACAAAAGCTTGGTTTGCACTCCCCTGAATTGAGAGAATTGAATGGTGAATCTAGCCGAGGTGTTTGAAACAAAGGAATTCAACAACAGCAGATAGAGAGAGAGCAGTCATTCCCAGCAATGGGGAAGGAAATCTAGAACTAAAGAGCACAAAATTAGAGAAGCCATTTTGGAATCAAACCAGAAGGTAGTGGAAATGTGGAACTCACTCTCCTCAAAAAGGGTCCTGGGTCACATGAAATTTAAGACGGACATCAATAGATTTTTTAAAATAGGCCAGCGGATCACGCAAAGCAATAAAAAAAAAGACAAGGAACAAATCAGCCACAGTCTAACAAAATGGCAAATGAGTCTGAAGAGCTATATGGCCTACTTCTGTTTATGGTGCAGCTTTTATTGATATATTAATTTCATATAGAATATAACTACAATTTTTAAAAATCTTTCCCTCTTGACTACTCTATTAGTTTGAGCTGCAGTTCTACAGGTATCGGGAGATTCCCAGCACTTCCAGAGGCTATTCTTCAGGATCAAATCAGTTCCAGCAGGAAATACAATCAAAGAGGAATGATGTTAGTGCAGTCCAATTCAATCCTCTAGCAACATCTATCTTCCCAGAGAGGATCTGAGGATGATAGTCAGGAATAGGGATTCTGACACAGCGTAAAAGTGTCTGACAAAGCGGTGATATAAAACCACGCAGTATCCCACCATACGTGCAGACGGCAATACGCAGTGGATTGACTTACACAGAGTCAAATATCTAAGCCACTGACTCTATAGGCCAATGTTTTTCTTCACAAATTCAGATGCAAAACTATTGCTCTCAAAAGTTGCCACAGGTCAACATCATCTCGGACTATTCTTGACCCCCTATGGGAAGTCTAAATCTGGCTTTAAAAGTTTCCCCTTACCTGAGCAATTGTTTTACTGAAAATTATCTTTATGGAAAAGCAACTGTTTTTTTCCTTTCCCTCGGAGCTAAAGGAATGGCAATTGTTCTACAGACACGCATGAGAAATTCCTGCTAGAATTACAACTGTCAGAGCTCCTTGGGAAAATGTAACATTTTGCAGAGAAAAGTGGAGCCGTGCCGGTGATGCAGCGCAGGACCAGTCTCACAGAACAGTGATTGAGTGGGATCATTTTAATCTGCTGTGCAGTTATAACTAAACTATTCATTAAGTGCTTAAGCAGAAGCTGCTGCAGTGGCTCGGATGTGGAACAAAGGGTCAACACCTCAGCTGCAGTCTAAGACAGAAACCAATATGTTTTCCTCACCACTACCTCCACCGCCCTCCACAAGTAATTCCTTGCCAATCTTAATGGTTCTTTGCGGAGATCTCTGCTTTAAGTGAAAATAGAGGAGAGAGAAATAAATTGCAGGACGGAGGGAACTGAATAAATTTCATCAAAATGAAAATATTTAGCGTCTCTGCAAATCCATTAGTTTGCTAACCTCTAGTAATTGAATTAAGCACACGTGACCCATCCGATTGTTGAGAGAGTAGGTCTGCTTCGAGTTGCTGCATTTCTTCCGAAACGTAGCATAGCAACACTTTTTCTACTGGATAATCGTGTATAAAATTGTTCTTTTGTGGGATTGGGGTGGGGGCGATGTGGATGGTAAGAGGAGGGTATGAATAGTTGAAGAGAAGAGAATCAGCAGAATGTAAAGTAAATCTACAGCCAGTAAAGCCTTTCTGCTGAATATTCACAAAGCCTGACACTTCTGTCACTTGGTGCATCAAAGATTCTGTGGATCTCTCTCTCTCTGCAGGAAGCAGCCGCAGCTTCTCTAGAGGTTCTTGAAAGCAAAGGCAGCAATGGTCGGCACAATTTACTTTACAGTTCACTTGAGACATTTTCTGAAAAACTTGCAATTTCTTTAGGAGAAGAAAGAACTTATGCAGCCTACGGTCAATGATTGTTGTACTTAATTACTACAGAACAGCAGCTCTTTAAATATATGTCAATATGCTACTTTAACTCCCTACTTACTGCTTTAAGTTAGTCCCTGCCCAACAATGTGTCGATTTCAAAATTCTCATCCTTTTTGTTGTAGGGCCTTGCCTCTTCTCTTCTCTGTAGCCACCTCCAACGCTACAATTCTGAGGTCCTTGCATTTGTGCGTCCCTCATTTCTTTTGGCAGTTATACCTTCCAAATATCGGAGCTGAAAGCTCTGGAGTGGCTTGAGGGGAAAAGCAATGCTGCCTTTAAACAGGAAATTAGCAAAGTACATGATGGAAAGAAGAGCTTGCGGATACGATTAGAAGAGATAACTTGGGTAAAACTCACCTGGACTGTAAACACTTGCATAGACCATTTGGGCCGTATGGCCTGTTTCCGTGCTGTACATTCTATGTAACCCCAAAGTGCAGCATTTCTCCTTCTCTACTAAATTTAGTACACCATGCAGTTCAGTTCCATGATCACTGGACACATACCACTACCTCCACAGTGAGTGCTAGAAAGCTTTCCACCACTTGGAACTCACAGCTAAAAACAATTTGTCCTGACTCAGTTCTTATCGTTGTTCACTTGTCCAAAGGAATCATGGATCCTGATTATTGAGAAATCATTAAAACTCCCATGTGCCCCCCTCTCTTTACCCAGTGTGTTGCTGGAATACAATGAAGCCAATCATAATGCCATCCCGACTAAGACCAGCACAAACCAGGTGAGTGAACCTGAAACCTGTGCATTCCGTGTGACTCACCTAATCCTAAAAGTGCTCCTTAAAATCACTCACTAAAACAAAGAGCTTCTTCCAATGTGGACATTTTATTCAAAATGAGCAAACTACTGCCAAGCAGAAGACTCAATTCTCTGTGCCATCAACAAAATATATATTTCTTTCAAGAAATGCTTAAAAAAGGCATTAAGGGACAATAAACAGCAAACTATAAACATCACTTCTAGTTTTTCAATGACTTCACACCTGACAGATAGCAAATCCCCACAGCTTCATTGCTGTTAAAAACCAAGCTCTTTTATTCCTCTGCCTTCTGCATTTGCTTTTATAGGAGAGTATTTTGTCCTGAATAAATTTGATGATCATGTGATTTGGCAAGGAGAGCAGAATCGAGAGTTACAGACTGTAATGCCTGACAAGCCAGTCAACAGCTCACTTCTGATCCCAACTGGCCAGCTACCAAGTAGACAGCAAATAGAAGTCTGAGGAAAACTATGATCATTTTAATCGAGTAGGGCCAAATAAGAAATAGTTTTGTTGTGGATTGTGTACATGCACAAGAAAGAGGCAAAATTATTGTAACCCACTCAACATACCCATTTTATTGCACAGTTGGCCATTGTTCAAGAACCAGGATTTCATTTGGCTTTCATTACAAGCGCCTAATGGGACTGGAGGCTGCTGGAGCTGCCAGACTGTTACAAATACCACCCGAATATTAGGAGACTGTAAAGTCTTAATGAAAAATACAACACTAGAAACCAGAACAGAGAAAAAGACTACAAATTGACAGCAACAGCAGGGCATTCTCCTTACTCACAGCACCTTTTAATTTTTTTTGTTAAACTCATCCAGCCAAGCTGGTAAAAGAAAATATTAAATATAGAATGTGGCAACTAGTAGATGATTGCAACTTATAGGGTGCTTATGTTGAAAGTAAAGTGCATCATATCGTGCATTTGTTAACAGCTGTCAATTGGGTTAACCCCAATACTTGGAATGATTCTGAAGTGTGATCCATTTTATGGGATGCAGGACGTAGACCTACCAGGCACCTTCGAATGCTTTCTTGGTACAATAGAGTCATACAGCCGTACAGCATGGAAACAGACTGTTCGGTCCAACTCATCCATGCCGACCAGATATCTTAAATTAATTTAGACCCATATCCCTCTACACCCTTCCTATTCATGTACCGATCCAGATGCCTTTTAAAATGTTGCAATTGTACCAGTCTCCACCACTTCCTCTGGCAGCTCATTCCATACACGAACTACCTTCTGCGTGAAAAGTTGCCCCTCAGGTTCCTTTTAAATCTTTCCCCTCTCGCCTTAAACCTATGCCCTCTCGTTTTGGACTCCCCCCATCCCAGGGAAAAAGACCTTGGCTATTCACCGTATCCATGCCCCTCATGATTTTAAAAGCTTCTATAAGGTCACCTCTCAACCTCCGATACTCCAGGGAAAAAATAATTGGAGAGAAACAGAACAAAATAGAAGGTGGTTGGGGATTTTGAGCTCTGTTTCCCAATTGCTAAGCAGAACGCCAGCCTGCTGAAAAGTACCGCAACTCCAATCCTGGGACATTTTCCAGGTCATTATTGCGTAGATATAAGAGATGTTTTAATAAAATACCCACCTGAGACAGGAAATTTTGTTGCCGCTTTTGAATGTGGTGACATTCACTGATGTGGTCTCACCTCATGGCCCATTAATTCAGTCTCCATGATGATAGTTTGATTGAAGTTTACCACAGAAGACAGGTGCCAGTTTAATCCTGGTTCAGTTACAAAGGTTTGGCCTTTAGAGCAGGAAAAGTGGTTCTCAAAAGCAGCTGGCAGTCAAATCATATTAAAGCTGATTGTCATAACAGGTATCTGTTTAAGAAGTTCATTTTCTCTTCTTCCTTTCATTGCACTTCTAAAGAACAGTTGTCAGTCTTCATTCTAACCCACCATTATGCGTCAGATCTACAGATGATACACTAATTATTGCATTACATGTTGGCCAATGAATACGTGCAAATTTCTGAAAACCTATACTACAAATCGCATGTACATAACAATTACACTCTATTCTACAACCAGTGGCAAGGTCCTCAGTCACCTTAATAAATACTGAAAGAACTGCAGATGCTGTAAATCAGAGCTCAAAACAGAAATTGCTGGAAAAGCTTAGCAGGTCTGGCAGCATCTGTGGAG
>NC_063361.1:24140454-24141799 GCF_021869965.1 Rhincodon typus
CTCCACAGATGCTGCCAGACCTGCTAAGCTTTTCCAGCAATTTCTGTCCTCAGTCACCTTAGTCCAATATACTGGAACTCCTTTTCTCAATCCTTGCACCTCTCCAAACTTATCCATTCAGGCAAATTTTCTTCCAAATCCCTCTCAGCACAGCTCTCTGCAATTCCTTTCCACCTATTCATGAAGTGCGTTAGACATTTCTTTAAACTGAAGGTGCTATTAATTCAATTACTGCTGCTACAATGTGTGCATAAACTCCAAGTATCAGAGAGGACATACATGATTAATATAAGCTGATCGGCACAATTGAAGCATATGAATACCACTACTTTGCAGAGCTGAGTTTTGTAAGTGCATATTGGAAATAAAAAAAAATTAAAAGCAAGAACAAATCAAAAAGTTGACAACTAGCACCAGCTTGATGCACAGAAAGTCCTCGTTCTGTGCTGTACTATTGTATGAAAGGAAGAATGGCCTGCACTTTTATAGTTCTGAGGAAGGGTCACTGGACCCAAAATATTAACTCTGATTTTCTCTTCACAGATGCTGCCAGACCTGCTGAGCTTTTCCAGCAACTTCTGTTTTTGTTCCTGATTTACAGCATCCACAGGTCTTTCAGTTTTTATTTGCACTTACATAGCACATCACCCAAAGCACTCTACAAACTACTTTGGAGATGTAGTCACTGCTGTAATATGAGAAGAGTGACAATTTGCACACTACAATCCCCCGCAAATAGCAACGTGATCAGCTATTTGGTTTTGAAATATTTAAAGCAATATTGATTAAGGGACAAATGTTGACTTGGAAACGGTGGATAACTCTTGCTCTTCATTCAAATAGTACCATGGGATTTTTTAAACTTCCATATGAGAGAACAGATACAAGAGGCAGGCTTCAGTGAACTCTCTCATTCCAGTGTCAACATCTCTGATGATCTGCACTTGAACAATCAACTAAGAATTCCAACGAATAAGGATCTCTGCAGACAGACGTGAAACCCATACCCTCTCACTATAAAAAGAGAGGATGTGACCAACTGATCCATAGATGATAGAATCATTTGATTAAACTATGGTTGTATGTCTAAGGGACAAACTGAACCTGCGCTGATATTGAGGTTCTGAGGAGCTTGGAACAGCCAGAATATTTTGGTTGGCATACATTGTAAAAGCTATGACATTCTCTGTTCATCCAGGGAATTGGACTCACAATGTCAACATGAATAAACTGTTGACTCATCTCAGACCATGCATCGGAAATTTTACATAACCTTTTATTTTTAGACACTAAGAAGAATGCAAAACAGTAGATCACTCCCACTCTGTTATATTTTTGATCGACA
>NC_063361.1:24141899-24164031 GCF_021869965.1 Rhincodon typus
TGGATTGAGTGGGAGAGCATATTCGAGGGGCCACATGGCCTACTCCTGCTCTTATCTTTCCAGTCTGGCCAGGTAACCTACAGAAAGTCCTCTCCCCTTTTATCTCCTGCTTCTCTGAACATAAGAACTAGGAGCAGGAGCAGGAGTAGGCCATCTGGCCCCTCGAGCCTGCCCCACCATTTAGTAAGACCATGGCTGATCTTTGAGACTCAGCTCCACTCACCTGCCCACTCACCATAACCCTTAAGGTGCGAACCATTCCCATACTGCATTCTAGAAGCGCATTCCCAGGCACTGGCATTCCTTCAGCAAATCCTTTGTGACCACTTTTTGTAGGCATTGAATGGCAGCTGAGGGAGGCATCGCAGTGGAACCTAACCCAATTTCTTATGTGACTCTCCAGTGGGTGATAGCCTGGAAGCCCCAGAGAATGACTGGAGCGATCCAAAGACAGCCCCAGCTGAGCAGGCAGCAGGGAGTGACAGAAACACATCAGTATGCTTACAGGTGTCACCTTTTATATTTATGATTACACAGTAATTCATGCGATTACCGCAAGAACACTGCAATTAAAAGATTAAAAAGTGACACAGATCCAAGCATACATCTCTCAAACAAATGGAGGACCCACCTTATATTCAGTCAGTATAATTGCTGGTGTCAATTTGCACAGCATATTCCTGTTGGGTTGGGTCTCTTTGGTGTATGCGAATTGAAATGTGGAGTACTGTAAAAATGCCTCAAACTGTAGGGCCAGTCATTTAGCCACACAAACAGTGTCAACATCAGCCAAGTCGAGCATCACTTAATGTTTGGCATACTCAGCAATACCCAACTGCATCAGGAACTAGTGGTTTTGAGAATGGAACAAGAACATTGGGGTCTTTTGAATATAAAATGTCCCCTGTATTTGTCTTTCAGTGTTCTGTTGGGATTGTTGTGATTATTTTAATTCTGTCTCTTTCTTCAATTGACATTTGCCTCCAGAAATTTCCAGCATCCTGAAACCTGATCCCAAGGCACAGTGCACAAGGTGAAATAAAAAATGTACTGCTCTCCAGGCTATGACCCTTCTAAAAATCATTCTTTTGACAGCTCTACGGAAACTACACGGGGACATTCTTGCTGCCTCCTCCCAGAATCCCTTGCTGAGAATTTCCTCAGGTCTCCCGACCAGCTACATTGACTGGAGTGGAATGATAGCCTTGACTCACTGGTACCATCCTCTGTCCAAACGTTCTGGGTTCAAATCCCACTCCTGGAACTTGGGCCTTGAATTCCAGTTGCTATACGAATGCAGTGTGAGGAACTGCTGTGTGATTGCTAGCTGTCCCCACCACTTTGGTGGTGAGGCTCAACAGAGATCTTGTCTGCCCTCATATGTAGGCATAAACGATGTTGAAGAAGCACAGGCAAGATCCCTTCAGCATAGTTTTCAGCATTTATTATTCAGCCGATTCCCAAGTTGGTCATTATTTATACATTGCCTGCCACTTCAACACACCACCTTGTTCCCTGGTCAACATCTGTTTTTCAGGATTGCTGCAGTGCACCGAAGCTCAGTGCAAGCTGGAAGAACAGGCATCTCGTTTTCCGCTTGGGAACCCTGCAGCCTTCTGGACTCAATATCAAGTTCAACAATTTTAAGGCTTGAGGCACCTTCTCCCATGTCCTTACCCCAATCCCCCCACACCAGGCCTTGTAATCACATGGTCTGCTATTACACACAACCCACCATTAGCCATTAATTGTCCCCATTAGTAACTGTTCATTCTTCTAGGCTGACTGTCCAACGGTTTTTCTCTCTTTAGAGTCTATCTCCACCTATCATTTACTCTATTTTCTTTCCCTACCCCATCTTCTGCAATCTTTTCTTAGCTACTATCAGTTCTGAGGAAGAGTCACTGTACCCAAAACGTTAACTTTGATTTCTCTCCACAGATGCTGCCAGACCTGCTGAGCTTTTCCAGTAATTCCTGTTTTTGAAGCTGTATGTAATGTTGGGCCACAGCTGGAGTACAGTGTGCAGTTCTGGTCACCGTTCTAGAAGGAAGGATGCGATTGCACTAGGGAGGAGATTCACCAGGTTGACTCCTGGGCTGGAGGGCTTCAGCTACGAAGAGAGATTAGAGAGGTTACAGTCATCTCCCTTAAAGCAGGATGGCGGAGGGAAATCTTGACTGAGATGCACAAAATTATGAAGGACATAGACCAGGAGAAACTATCCCCTTGATACAGGGGTCAATAACCAGGGGCACTGTTTTAAAAAATGTGGCGAAGGGGTATTTGAGGAATATAGCGTTTTCACTCCGAGCCTATTAATGGCCCCGTAGCCGTAAAATTGACTTCAAAGAGCCTGGCCAAGCAGACACTAGTTTACCCGACTTTCAAACAGGGGATGGAGCCATCACCTCATAAAACGGCCCCCTTCACGTCAATGGCCACTTCCTTTCTACTTCCACACCTTCTACATTCATTCGGGTTTCTCAAATTTAAACAAAAAACTCCCCTAGAAACAGGTTTAAAATGTACATAATGCTGACAAACAATAGAAAACTTACACAGCACCGAGAACGGGATGTTCTTATTATCTTCTATAAAAGCACCTCTTGATAATGGCAGCCATTATGCTCATCATTTTCAGTCACTGATTTTCAACAAAAAATAAAAAGCTGTTTTATCCTTTTTAAGGAAAAATAGGCAAGACATGAATAACACCTGATGCAGCCAGAGATGGCAATTGTTCACTCTTGGATCACAGACAGATAGTTTAAAGTACCTGGCAAGCTTCCGAATATCCCCACTAACATTAAAAGCCATCCCTGTCGCTCTTCAATGTCAGTATAAATACTCCAGCTGAAACAGAGCCCCTGAGTTGAGTTTTACTCTGATTTCTTTTCACAATCATCTCTCTTTCTGGCTGCCAACGTCAACACAGATCTTATTACCTTAGATCCGCATTTGTAGCTTCAGATCTGACAAGTGCAAGCTGCACTTAGCTCCTGAGAAAATGCATGACCTGAGCTACCATGCTGCTCCTTAGAAACGGTGAAGAGGAGTCTTTTGGCAGGAAAAATGAAAGGACTAAAATGAATTTCAGATGTATTAAGAATAAGATTTCAAAAACAGATCAGGAGAGGGCAGAGAAGGGACGTGGGTCAATCTTGGCAAAAATGCTGCATTCTTCATGTTTTAGTGGACAGAGGGTTGTTTTGTTGAGCAGAAACGATGCACTTTCCACTTTAAATAAATATTTGGCAGATGTATAAGTTACAAACAATGGTTATATTTTTAAATAAGATTTAGAAGGTAGTTTCACAACTGCTATAGCATAGGGTGAGAGATAATGAGTTACATGGATTGAAGGGCAACATTTCACAACAAGCATAGGGCAGACAAGAATATAGGTCCCAAGTCTAGCTGAACTGGAATAGGAAGCAAATCCATGTATTAGTGTTCTTCTGAACCAGAACACAAGCCAGTTGAACTAACTGGCCAAGATTTGGAACCATTTTCATAAAAGAAGAAGTTTGCAACAATTGCTTCAAATTCGGCTTACAAATAAAAGACAAACAGATGAGCTTTCTCAATCATAAAGCAACGTGATAATGTAGCTCCCATGTACAGCAATTAGACTCAGCAGTAGAATAATCCCATAGTAAGGGACGCTCACTCAAATGTAAGACCTGTCAGAATAATGTTGAATATTCTCCAACAGGATCTTACAAATATTTTTCTCCTCCAATTATTTTTTCGCTTAGTACTCTTCTCTCAGAGAGAAATAAAAGCAGAATATTGTAGATGCTGGAAATCTGAAATAAAAACAAAGCGCTGAAGAAATTCAACAGGGCAGCTATAGAGAAAGAAACAGAGTTAATGTTCCAGGTCCAGTATGAATCTTTCCAAAGTGTCATCCTGTGCTCAAAACATTAATGGCTTTTCTCTCCACAGATGCTGCCAGACCTGTGGGGTTTTCCAGTACTGTTATTATTTCTGCCAGAGGCAACATACCTTCTGGTTCTTTGATCTGACACTGGAGACTACACTTTATTCTCTTCGACAGTTTTAGTTGTAAAATAGACAGAGTGAGTCTATAGGAAGTATCACAATAATAATGGTCTAATAAATTGCTCAGCAGGGACTCGTTAACCCAGTTGGTTAGTTTGTTTAAAACAGTAAAACACATCACAAGTCACGAAGCTGACATCACAACAAACCAACTGATTCCAATGTGTAGAGCTCACAGATCCACAGCAAACTAACTGACAAGCAGAGACACAATACTGCATATGCACAGTACATGGAGTCTTTAAAAGGTGAATTCTCTTAAAGGCAAGGTGCATACACAATGAAAAATACTAATCATTACTCAACATGCAACACTTCCTTTCCCTCATTAAGGATAGATTTGAGATCAGCAAGAGAGGAAGAAAGTTTGATTATTGTTCTATAATGCTATTAGTAACATAATCATTAATTATGCAGCATAGAAAGAACAATTCAGTCCATTGTAACAGTGCAAGATCTGAAATAAAAACACAATTCAATTGTTTGCTCGATATCCTGCAATGTTTTTCCTCAATCAAATGTTTATTCAGATTATTTTTTAAAAATCACAACTAATTTCCATGATTCTTTCAAGCAGTGACTTATAAACCATATCAAATCACTACATGAAAAGAAACTATTTCTTCAGTTCCCCTCTGGTTCTTTTGTCAATTATATTAAATCTAGGTCCACTAATTAACAACACTCCTACTAGTCAAAGCAGTTTCTTCCTATTTATTCCATCACAATTTTCAATACCTTTATAAACAGACCCATAACCTTCTCTGCTTGAAGAGCAACCCCAGATTCTCTGATCTTTTCACACAACTGAAGCATGCGTCCTTTCCATCATTCCAGAACATCCTCTCTGCAGTCTACCCATCCTTCCTAATGTGTGGTACAGATAGCAAAATTCAGAAATAGTGAGAAATTTGCTGAAGGTTGGACCTTGGGGCACCAGGTTTTGTAAAGCAAAGAATTTCAAAGTATTACCCCAACTGTGTATAGTGTGTACCATCTACAGGATGCACTGCAGTAAATTGAAAAAGCTCCTTCAGTAGCACCTACCAAACCTGTGACTTCAACCATCTACAAAGAAGAAAGCAGAACAAGGGAAGCAGACGCATTAGCACCTGCAAGTCAACCTCCGTCCCTCACCGCTCCCTGCCAAGCCACATACCATCCAGACTTGGAACTATATTGCCACTCCTTCACTGCTGGCACGTCAAAAACTGCACAATATGGACTGTAGCAGTTCAACAGTGTGATGCATCACATCCTTATAAAGGCAGTTAGGAATGGGCAGCAGATGATGCCTCACACAGGAGAGCAAACAAAAATATTATTTCTTCAGGAAAAAGAAACAATAGATCAGATTTGTTTCTTCCTGAATGCACGGCTAGACATATCTCAGTTATGGAAGAACAGAAGGAAAACCCCAGGTGTGGGGTATACTGCAAAAGTAGCATTACCTGGGGAAGGTAAAGCAAACACACACAAAGCAACCCAGGCTCAAAGAAAAAAAAGATTTTAACTGAGGTGTGCCCCTGCCGCCTAAACACCTGCATTCACAATGTAAAATCTGCAATGCAGCTTTATGCCGCAGGGACTTTGGAGAGGCTCTGACTGACTTCAAAGTTTCCTAAAGGCAAATTAATTTGACTAGGTTTTATAATGCTGTGGTAAATCAATTTAATAAGATTTACTTACGCCTTGGGTAACTGTTGTGGACCATCAATATTTGCCTTGCTAATGTTACAATATTGATTAGGGTATTTCATTGACATTATTGATAGCACCAGCTCATACACTTGTGGAAATGTTGATGGAAGATATAATGCAATTCATAGAGTATATTCAGGGAGTACTGATTTTAAGTCTCCACATTTAAATGTTTTCACTTTAAAGTTGCTTCTTACTTAAAGTGCCATTTCCCATTTTAACATCACTTAATTTCTGGTCATGTGTCATGTCATTCTATCCCTTATATCACTGCAGTTCTCGTGTCACTGAATCATCAGTAAGATCCCTGATTGTATTGCCAGAGTTGGTGCCACTGTATCTGCACCCCACAGTTGGGGATTATCACTTAAATAAAATTAGTTCCCTGCTTAGGTAGAGGAGTAATTTTTTTTTTAAACAATCTTTTTAATATCTGAAGAAGAACTGCTGTGGATTTGGTTCTTTCAAAAGAATGCACTGCTTTATAGGAAAATAGTTGAGGAACTTACTGTATCTATAATGCACATTTCTTTAAATATTTCTCTGCAAGCAAGAGGCCAGCTTTCTTCAATTAAGCTTCCCCTGGTTTGTTTTGCAAGTTATTTAGCTACGAATGCACAGTGCTGCATGTTGTATGGCACCATATTTCAACTTTAAAATTGGCATTTCTGGGCAATATCTGTCCTCAGGAACCTAACTCTGGCTTTCCCATTGATTCCTATGGGAAACCACGCTTTACTTAAAGTAGCAATTTCACGAACATATTCCAACTTTAGTGCACTCACTCTCTAGACGATGCAGTAGATACCTGTAGCTCCCAGCCCAATCCAACTTCTGCCATCCCAGTCATTTTGATATATTTAGCATGGCAAACTTCAAAACTATTATTTGCTCTAATGGAGTTGTTCCAGCCAGAATATCACCACCTTGTACAACATTATTATATCAGTATTCTGTGGAATCTTCTGGCTTCACCCTTTCAGTAATAACTGGAATTTCAGACTCTCTTCTAATGTTAAAAATGTCAAAAATGTCACTGACCTTTACCAAGATTGCCCTTTTTTTTTATTAACATCTGTGTGATGTTCCCTTTAAGCCTACAGACCTCAGCAACTTTAGAAGTTAATATTTAACAAATCACCATGTCAGCATAAAGAAAACCACAGACTATCATTATCATCCTTTCTGGAAACAATTTTTACACATTAGCTAACTGTGAAGCAGTTGCCAAGTGGCACAGATACAAAAAAATACCAGTCCAGCACTTGCCAGGATAAACAGACAAGCAAAACCTAACAATCTGATTCATAACATATTGTTATCATCTGTATCTTAAAAGAAATTTAATTCAGTCGCCTGTTGACTAATGAAGATGAACATTTATTTGCCCATGAGAGTGTTTTGCTTAATACTGGGAACCAAGATCCAGACTCATATCTAAGAGTGTATAAGAAAAGCTGCTGTGCACTGCTTTCTCTCAACATTTATTTTGCACACACAGGCTACAAAATACCTGCTATGTCATGGCCATAATAAAAAAATTGTTCTAAACCAACAACAGATAGAATAGACTAGGAGAGAGTTGCAGGCTATATGGTTAAGAAAGTGAAGGATAGAAGAGAAGGAAAGAATTCAACACTGGCATGTATCACCACAAGTATGCAATTTATCCCATTGTGCAATATGTTAATCCATTCTCCAATCAATTCTGAAACTGGAGATTTTACTCAGGTAGGAGGGTTCTGCAAGTCTATTTCCTAATCCACACCAAGCAAATAATCAAACATTTGCAATAGAGAAACGTTCTAGTTGTTTTCCTACTTGTAAACAAGTTGAGGTGATGACCTTGCTGCCATTAGATGCAAGAGACTCTGCTTGCGCATTTTGGTAAGTCAGAGCAGGTCAAAATGATCATTTTCTCTGTTTATTATCCAGACTAGTCGAATACCTGGAACAGAGGTGCATAATGACATTCTAGTTGGGTTGACAGGCTGTGATAGTCAAAGATTCACTCCACTGCACATTACAATATCGTTGTAGCATCTGTTAACAAAGTTCATTAAATGCAGTGCTCAGTCCAGCAATTTAAATATTTCGAGGAACAATTGGCACAGAAGGCAATTTCCATTACAGTTAATGCACATGTTAAGTGTTAGGCCTGCTGGGTTCTTCCACCCATCTGTGTTCTGCACCTTCTGTACAGAGAAGATAAAAATGCATCGAACAAACATATTTCCCACTGTGTAATGAAAACAGAAAAATCATCATACACACTCCATTCAGAGCATACCTTGAAAACTAGACAGTTCTGGTTCTGCAGAAGCTATGGAGACAAGATAGGGTGCAAAAATGATTCCTTGCATCAAGAACTGAACTGATAAGGAAAGAATGGACAAATGCAGGCATTTTGTTTTGGCCTAGTAACAAGCTAACCGAGAGGCAATCTTGTAGATGTACATAAGATAGGCAAGAAAACGAAGAAGGTATGTCCAGTTTATTATTTGACGTTCTTTACTTTCAAACTAGAAAACAGTCAATTTGGGGCCATTGTGTTCATACAGAAATTAAAAATGGATGAGAGGATAGCAAAACAGCTATTCCATCTGCTCATGCATGCCAGCATCAGGTCAAATGTTTCAGGAGGCCAAGAAACAACAGTCTTACTTTTCCTTGCCTTAGGAAAACAAAAAAAAATTAAAGTTCTCTAGTCCATATCATGATCAATACTAGTTGCCCCTTAGTTAGGCTGCTCAATGTCCTGGTATAGTACACTGTCTACATTCTGCCTATTTGTACTGTAACATTGCAATGAGGATCCTATGACTGGCCCAGAAGCCTGATTTGCATACTTAAGCAAACTCCTGGAAATTCCCTGCAGGTGGGCTTTATCCACTTACAGGCCCACCCGAGAACTCCATCCAGTCAGCCTCATGGCGTTACCAAGCAGCTCCATTTGATTTTTTAAATTGCTGCCTTTTTCCCAGTTGAATACTTATGCTAACGAGTGACTCTTATAATGGAATACAGAAATTCTCAAATCGTTTTGAAAACATTTGAATGCTGAAACAGAGGAATTCAAGGATCCTCCCAGATGTGTGGTTTTCTGCATTCCGTAACAACTCATGACCTTAAGGTAACCTAATAATAAAGCCCATTGAAAAGTTAGAGAGAGAATATTTGAGATTGGTTAAATACATGGAGTTCTTAGCTACAAGGGTGGCATGGTGGCTCAGTGGTTAGCACTGCGGCCTCACAGCACCAGGGACCTGGGTTCAATTCCACCCTTGGCCAAGTGTCTGTGTGGAGTGTGCACATTCTCCCGGGGTCTGTGCAGGTTTCCTCCAGGTGTTTCAGTTTCCTCCCACAGTTCAACGATGTGCAGGTTAGGTGGATTGGCCATGCTAAATTGCCCAGCGTGTTCAGGGATTTGTAGATTAGGTGGGTTACAAGGGGGATGAGTCTGAGTGGGATGTCCTGAGGTTCAATGTAGACTTGTTGGGCCAAAGGGCCTGTTTCCACACTGTAGGGGTTCTATGATTCTACATGGTGGAAGAAATAGTCTTCAATTGTTCACATCTCAGTTTCTTCTATGTTCCATTTCTCTGATGCTGTACCATATTCATTTTTTATTTCTGTTATATTCACAGAAGGTGACTGTTCAAATCGAGTTAAGTGTCTAACGTAGTCACACGACCATGTCTGACATCTGTAATTGTCTTTGATCATCATCAACCACTGCTTAATATATGGGAATCTTCATTTACAATTAGCTGCATTCATTTGCACTCATTCTTACTCTCAGTGTGACACTTTTCTTAAAGACAGACACGTTTTTGTCCCCACAAAGCCTTCACAGGTCTCCTGATGCACATGGGTGGAGATCCTCTAGGATAGCCTCTCTCTAACTGGGCAGTGTCTCTCCACTCTATAGACTGTTGTGTCCTCACTGATTTAGAGGTCAATCTATAAATCTTGTTTCACTCACATTCCCTTCAGTTCTTACAGAAATTGCACATCCAATATAATGTAGTGTATTTATGTTATTTAATTAATAGCTCCATTCTAACAGTTACTTTCCAAAATGGCCATTCAATCATCCTACATTTCTAGCCCACTTTATCACATTTGTGCTCAGATGGTGCATTTGAAGGGACCAACCTTCAACGCATTTGCCATATAAATGCTTAGCACTTCATTCTCTTTGAACAAATGCAAGTGTAAAATTAAGCATATCCAGGAATTCAGCAATCTTACTGAAATCATTGAAGGTTTGAGCAGAGAGAAAAGCAAAGATGACAACTCCAGATTTAAACCCATTTTTGTGCCCTTCCGAACTAAAGAAACTGAGCATGTAGCAGCTCACAAGTCACAAATTCACTGAACAGGTTCCCATCATCTTCATATTTCTACTTAATTAAAAAATAACAAATGAGATCGTCTGAAGAAAAAGCATCTTGCTGTGCTTCATTACGGTTTCTTTATTGATTTTTAATGTCTGTGAGCTTGGGGAAACTGAATCAATCAATCAATCCTGCTTTCAACAGGAGGAAAGGCAATTTTAAATATTTTTACAACATCCTGGAAACTGCATGAATTTTCTAATGTTCCAAACAGCTAAGTAACCTGGGGATGGGGGAACTAAAATTTTGAAGCCATCTCTACTTGGTATCAAAAGTACATTTCTTATTGTTAGCTCACTGAAGGAGCCTGAATGGCTGTGTCAGTGAAGTTATTAAACCATGGATGACTTCAGTACGATACTGTACTGAGGTTTTCACTTTTCACAGGTCACACTATATATAGACAGAATTGGTTGCAGCATTATCTAATTCATTCTCATGGTATTCTGGAATATTAGAACATGCTAACCCTCCAGAACAGCATTATTTTCGATAAAATGTATGCAGCTCACAGTGATACGTTAGGATAATAAACCACTGAATGAACTTAGCTAGAAAACTTAAAGCATCATTGATAGAAGAAATATAAGTTGCTTCCCTCAGAAAATTTATTTTCATTTTTCCAGTGTTGCATGGTTCACAGAATACAGCTCTTCTGTTTTTGTACAAATGTTGTAACCACCAATAGTTGCAGCATATGTTCATATGAGCATAATAGGTAGTCCATCTCAGGTGGTAAATGTTATTAGGGTCTCAGCTGATGTTACAACAGGACAAGTTAGATACCAGACTGAAATCTAGATTCTTTTTATTATTTAATGAGGTTGTCTTTCTCTGAACACAAGCATGCCATGCTGTGGATTTAGTTTTAACAATAAAACAGAAGTTTATTATGCAAAAGAAAAGATGAAAAAAACTAGTGCGAACCAAGCGTAGGTGTTCTGCAAAGCGGTCCCCAAGCCTCTGCTTGGTTTCCCCAGTGTAGAGGAGGCCACAACAGGAACAGCGGATGCAGTATACCACATTAGCAGATGTGCAGGTGAACATCTGCTTGATGTGGAAAGTCTTCTTGGGGCCTGGGATGGGGGTGAGGGGGGAGGTGTAGGGGCAGGTGTAGCACTTCCTGCAGTTGCAGGGAAAAGTGCCGGGTGTGGTGGGGCTGGAGGGGAGTGTGGAGTGGACAAGGGAGTCACGGAGAGTGGTCCCTCCGGTTCGCACTAAACAACTGCACCTCCCAGTCGCGAACCATTTCAACTCCCCCTCCCATTCCTCAGACGACATGTCCATCCTGGGCCTCCTGCAGTGCCACAACGATGCCACCCGAAGGTTGCAGGAACAGCAACTCATATTCCGCTTGGGAACCCTGCAGCCCAATGGTATCAATGTGGATTTCACAAGCTTCAAAAATCTCCCCTCCCCCTACCGCATCCCAAAACCAGTCCAGCTCGTCCCCGCCTCCCTAACCTGTCCTTCCTCCCACCTATCCCCTCCTCCCACCTCAAGCCACACCCCCATCTCCTACCTACTAACCTCATCCCGCCCCCTTGACCTGTCTGTCCTCCCTGGACTGACCTATCCCCTTCCTAACTCCCCACCTACACTCGCCTTCACTGGCTCCATCCCCGCCTCTTCAACCTGTCTGTTACCTCTCCACCTATCCTCTCCTCTACTCAATGGTCTGTTCTGTTCAAAATAATTTTGCTCTGGAAAGGTAAGGAGAAGATTATCTAGTTGACTCATGAGCTGGTCATTTCAACAGTTCACCCCCACCCAAAGGTCTATCATAATCAACACAGGGTCTCATAGCTCAATAAGATCCCAATCAGTTATTGTTTTAATAAGATGATATTACCCTTCAAGACCTCTTCATGCCAATGGCTGCAGATTCAACAGGCAATGATGGACAGTAATCAAAACAAATACATTATAACAGGGGTTGCCAAACTGTGGGTGGAAACTGACATGGGGATCGGGGATGGGATTTTGAGGTTGCAAGCTCGAATCTCAGAGTATATAAAGAATATAATACTTGGAAATGAGCATACTGGTTGTACTGGAGCAGCGTTGAGACAAGTAAGACAAGTCGGACCAGTATGCAAGTTATATTTTTTCTTCTTCGGGGATGACAGCCGTGAGAAATTCAGACTGAGTTTTGACAGCTGCAAGTGCAGTTTACAGGCATGAAAGCATTAATGCTTGACGGGGTGCACTGTAATGATGTCACAGAGACTTGGAGAGAGTAAAGAAGGAGCTTGTAGGAGACAGATACGAGAGCAGTGTGCTCATAGCAGCCTCTGTGGTAATGTGGGTAATTAGTTGCTGCAGTGCAACAAACTACATATTGCTAAGTCAACTATAATTCTTCTTGTTAGACCAGGCAGTTGGATATCCTGGTCCATACTACATCACTTGGGGTTGAAGGAAACCCTATAAACAGCGAGGGCTCTTTAAATGTCCATTAGCATGGCCCAAATATCTACACTGGAGGCCTGATTTTCTGCTGCAATTAAATCGATAAGAAAAGGTGGATGTTCACTTTCTTTCTCAGGATGAACCCTTGTAACCTGTCCCCTCCCGATCTGGGTCATCAGTCAGACACATACACTTTTATAATTAAAGACAGAGTCTCGAAGGATGAGAAGGCATTGCACAGAGTGCTAAAATGGTTCTGGGGGTAAGATACTTCAGTGAGCCAACAGATTGCCAAAACTGGTATCCTTTTCTTTAGCAAAGGAAAGTTTGAGAGGAGGTTTGACAGACTTGTTAGAAAAATGAAAGTACTGGATATACAAGATAGAAATTTCATTCCCATTGCTGGAAGTGGTCAAGAACCAGAGGAAGCTGCTTTAAAGAAAGCCAAAGAACGAAGGGTGATAGCAGAAAAATCTTTACTAATAAGAAACAGCAAGTGGTTAGGATCTCGTATTCATTGCCCAAGGGTGTGATATGGAGGTAGATTCAGTTGTGGCTTTCAAAACAGGATAGAGTAATTATCTAAATTGCAAAAGTTTTCAGGCTACATGGAAATGTTGCAGAAGTAGGTTTTGGAGAATAGCTCATGAGGAGAGCCAGCACAAACACATTGGGCCAAGTGGCCTCATCTGCATTCCAACCAGTCTGATTCCACATAATTCTAGCTCCTGGCCTTTGGATTATTAATCCAGTAACATAACCTAATGACATTACCCAATAATATGTAACATGATATTTGACATTGTCACGCAGGTGTTTGGCAGTACTTGAATGGTTTACGCTAAACTGAAAACGACGGACTCATTCGGCCCATTGATATCATCCTGAAGCAGATATCCACACTACTAATTGCCTCGCATTCCAACACATACAAATTAGAACAGTCATTGCAAATTTACAAACTCTACATGACTTGAATGAGGACTACTGCTGCACATTTTCCATTCATGCTGATTAGAACTCAAGTGTAAGGAGAGACAGCTTGTTTAAAGATTGTCATTGTCAGAATTAATTCAGTACTTCACTTTGAAGTAAACTTTGGTGGTGAAAGGATGCAGAATAAAAATGTGAAGTAGATGGTACTAGCAATCAGATTGATGCTCTCACCATTTCTTTAATAGCAAAAACCATGGAAAATATTAGATAGCAGACACCAGTGATATGTACTGTTTGTTCTACAGTTTGGAAGATAAGTGGGAAGACAATGATGAAGCAATCTAATGCAATAAGTGCTCCAGAAGTATTTCAATCACTTGTGATAACTCATTAAAAGACTAGCTGTTCTTTGAAGGGACTCTAACCATTGTTGTGTATATCTTCCACTTCTTATATGAATTTTTATTTTTCTTGGCACCTTCAAAGTCATAAAGCTTCATTTGTGGTTTTGTGTAATGGGATGACGGAACTATTTTTTAAAGTTCAGATAAGGGCAAACTTAGCCATGGTACCACTCACTGGAGAGAAGTGACTGGTGGTGACTTAACCAGAGTGTCACAGTGCCTCATGTGAGGTGAAAGATTGGGAAGGAAAGTCCTTCATGGTAACCTCAGCCGGTATAGAAACTGAACCCACATTGTTAGCATCACCTGGCACTGCAAGTCTGCAATCCAGCCAACTGGGCTAACTGAAACCCCCTGGTTTAGATAGCAACAATGTATAGGGAACATTAAAATTTATCCCATCTGCTTTACTGCACCTCACATTCACAACAATAGAAGAACTTACTTTTAGAAGGTGAACATAATATTTTACAAATCGAAACAAGATTCAACTGATGCAAAAGTTGTTTTTAAAACAGCAAGAGAGTGTGGACAATTTTCAAATTTTTGTTCATTTTACATAAGAGCTTTAAGCTTTAATTTGATTTGGTTTGTGATATAATCTCTTTCAGTTACCTTGCTGGGGAGTAGTGCTTAATAACAGAGTAGGCTGGAGTAATGAATGGAGCCAAGCTAAGCACACTTCACTGCAGCTGTGCCTTCCTGCCCACCTGCAGTTCACACCCCAGTTCCCAGGCAGCACATTACACAGTGACAGATGCATTAGACTTCTTGGTGTATCTATCATTGCAGCTGATCCAAAAACAAGGTGGAGAGAGTTGGGGGGCTCTCTGGATTGGGAGAATGAATTCCGTCATTATGTTTACATTTTTAATTCTTTTTAATAAAAACACAGCCTAAAGCTCCCAGGAATGAAACTATGTGCAATGTCCTAAGGCAAAACTTAAAATTTATTGGAATAATTCAGTTTTAATGCTCATGTTTCTTTTGATTGTAAGACGTATTGGCAGAATGATTTTTGTAATAAAGCGATATGTTCACAGCACACTGGGGCCTCCCTTTTGGACATGCAGCCATCGCAAAACAAGGAGTCATGCAGAGGAACAGGGAATGAGACTGTGCAGGATTGAGTGCATTTAAATTCAAGTAAACCAAAAAGTGCTAAAATTGCACGGCCTAGCAGTCAACAGTCAGCACCTGAAAAGGCACAGCAGATCCCATTCCAAGTGTTAACCCAATATTCCTCTGTTTTGCTAACAGATCAACTGGTGGTGTATTTACACCATTTTGAATGAACATCTGAAATAGGAGCAAAACTAGGGCATTCGAACCAGCCCCACCATTCAAGAAGATCATGGCTGATCTGTTTGGGTTTTAGATTCCGGATTCCACATTCCACATCTACCCCCTGATAATCTTTGATGCCTTTGCCCAGCAAGAATCTACCTCTGCTTTAAAAATATTCAATGACCCCACCGCTTCTGCCTCAGAAGGCAGAGAAATCCAGTCGCAGAATCCCCAAAAAAAATACTTCTCATCTTTACCTAAAATGGCAATCCCTAATATGAAAACAGTGACCCCTTGTTCTGCACTGACCCAGAAGAGGAAACATCCTTTCCATATCCACTCCATTGAGAATCTTATACACTTCAATTATCCCTCACGCCTCTAAACTCCAAAGGAAAAAAGCCTAGCCTGGCCAACCTTTCCTCCGAAGACATCCAGATAATCCATTCCAGATAGCAATCCAGTAAACCTCCTCTGGAACCGCCTCCAAATGTATTTACAATAGTCTTTAAATAAGACCAAAACTACACACGGTATTTGAGATGTAGTCTCACCAGTGTCTTACTTAACTGAAACATAACATCTTTATTTTTTAATGTTCAAATCTTGCAGATTTACAACATTTGTTGTTTCTTATATTTCTCCGATTTGTATTTTAATTTGGACCTACTTTTGGATTGCATAGTAAAAGAAAGGTAAAATTTTGAATGTCCCTTATTGTCCACCAACATCCATGGTTAAAATGAAAATTGGAGTAGCACATCTGTAGCT
Source organism: Rhincodon typus (assembly GCF_021869965.1). Taxonomy (NCBI): domain Eukaryota; kingdom Metazoa; phylum Chordata; class Chondrichthyes; order Orectolobiformes; family Rhincodontidae; genus Rhincodon; species Rhincodon typus. Next base: position 24,157,879 of record NC_063361.1, read on the forward strand.
TTCTAACATGCATGTCCTCACTTGAATTACCCTTGTATATGGAAATAATCAGCCTCCTGATGACTGAGCAAATTGCTGCTATAAATACATTTGTGAAAGTTACCTCTGGTTGGCACTTTTAGCAGTATTAACCCCACCTCAAATACAATATTATGACATGTGAAAATGTGAAAACAACTATTGGCCACATTAATGGCCAAACACTTGACATAATTTGCATCATTGACAGGCACGGGTGAGGTGCCAGAAGACTGCAGGTTGGTTAATGTGGTCCCATTATTTAAGAAAGGCTGTAAGGAAAAGCCATGGAACTATAGATCTGTGAACCTTATGTAAGTGGTGGGTAAGCTATTGAAGGGGATTCTGAGAGTCAGGATTAACATGCATTTGAAAAGGCAAGGATAAATTAGGGATAGTCAACATGGCTTTGTACATGGGAAATAGTGTCTCACAACTTGATTGAGTTTTTTTGAAGAGGTGATGAAGAAGATTTATGAAGGCAGAGCAGTAGACATTGTCTATATGGACTTCAGCAAAAGGTTCCACATGATGGACTGGTTAGTAAAGTTTGATCACATGCGATCCAAGGGGACCTAGACAATTGGTTACAAAATTGGCTTGAAGGTAGGAGACAGAGGGTTACTTCTTGCACTGGAAGCCTGTGATCTGCGGTGTGTCATAAAGATCAATGCTGGATCCACTGCTTTTCATTATTTAAATAAGTGATTTGGATGTGAATACAGGAAGTATGGTTAATAAGTTTGTAGATGACACCAAATAGGTGGTGTAGTGGATGGTGAAGAAGATTATCTCAGAGTGCAATGAGTGGCAGATGGAATTTAATTCAGGTAAATGTGAGGTGTTGCATTTTGGTAGGGCAAATCAGGGCAGGACTTAGAGTTAATGGTACGGCCCTGGGGAATGTTGCCAAACAAAGAGACCTAGCGGTGCAGGTGCATAGTTCATTGAAAGCGGAGTCACAGGTAGACAGGGTGAAGGCGGCACTTGGCACACTTACCCTCAATTGGTCAGAATATTAAACGTAGGCGTAGGGATGTCATGTCACAGCCATAGCCATACAGGACATTGGTTAGGCCACTTTGTGAATATTGAATACAATTCCAGTCTCTCTGCTGTAGGGAGGATCTTTTTAAACTTGAGAGGGTGCAGAAAAGATTTACAAGGATGTTGCCAGGGTTGGAGGGTTTGAGCTACAGAGAGAGGCTGAATAGGCTGGAGCTATTTTCCCTGGAACATCGGAGGCTGAGGAGTGACCTTATAGAAGTTTATAAGGTCATGAGGGGCATGGATAGGATACATAGGGGCAAGGTCTTTTACCTAGGGTGGACAATGCCAAAACTAGAGGGCATAGGTGTAAGGTGAGAGGGGAAAATTTTTAAAGGATCTAAGGGGTAACATTTTCAGGCAGAGAGTGATGCTTGTATGGAACAAGCTGCTGCCAGAGAAAGTGATGGGGGTTGGTACAATTGCAACATTTAAAAGGCATCTGGATGGGTATATGAATAGGAAAGGTTATGAGGGCTCAGGGCCAAATGCTGGCAAACAGGACTAGGTCAGATTGCAATATCTGGTCAGTGCGCACATGTTGAACTGAAATGTCTGTTTCCTGTGGTATATGACTCTACACGTTCATGCTCAATCTGTACAAGTCAATCATTCACTAAAGTATGAGGCAGAGGAGTGTTATACAACAATGTTAAGCATCCATCCGCTGACAGTCATTTCAACAATGAATCACAGGAATTCTTGATCCACTGCCTTCTATCTGACAGAGACACTATGGGATTTGAGAGCTACACTGAATGCCCAGAGGACTTCCAAGCCCATTTGAAAGTAATGAGGTCAGTGGAAACTTCATTGGTCCAACTTAAATCACGATAGAGGTGGTATTGTCCAAATGACATTTCCTGTTTGGGTCAGAGCTTGGAGGGATATTGCTGTTTAAAACTGACATTAGTGCCATTGGCCTATGATTTATTAAAAGACAAAACAATCTTTGTGCAGTAAATGAAGTATTGATTGTGCATGGGGCAAACAGCCTCTACAACTTTCCTGTGCAGTAATAATCCAGTTATTGTTCTCAGATTTGGTCCGTCTTTATTAATCTGCATTCTTGTTCATTGATCAATTAATAGACTTGGCTAATTAAGAGGCCAAAGCCTAGGTCTGTCAACTGACCTCAACAAGAGGTAGCCGCATGGTGGGATCAAGGGGCTACGACCTTTGTAAGTATTCAAGCTGGCAGGCTGCTTTTACACTGAATCCATGATAAATCTATCCTGTGAACAGGCTGTTCACACTCAGTTTTAGGCTGCCCTTCAGGTGAAAATTTCAATCAAATGAATAAGTCCTCAAATAAATTGCAACAGAGGTAGCAGCAATAATACAATTCAGTGGTTATGGGCTTGCAACGTTCTGCTTGAACAACCAGCTCAGAACACAATCGTGTTTGGGATCATGTGGGAGTTAATTTAGTTCATTAATGGTGGGGGGGAAAGAGAGGGGAGGGAAACAGACTATGTCTTGGCATGACTGGGCAATGGAATAGCACAGACACAAATTGAACATCCATCTATACTCCAAAGATAACAGATTCGTTATCGAGGCATAACAGCACCTTTACATCAGGACAAAAAAATGTTTCCTTTGGCCCCACAAGAATCTTCTATATGTAATGACCTGAGTATTGCCCAATTAAACCCAGCTGCAATTCAGGACCAAGGTCAGGCTTGTCACATGTTTAAAAAAAAGGCAGCAAAATTAAAAAGGTACAAGTACTACTGAAATTTTACCATTTCCTTGGATTCTAAGACATTGTCAGGATACACTAGCAAGTGTGCTAATCCCATGGGTAGAGGGCACAGTGTGGTATGTTTGCACAAGAGAGTGAAGCCCATCAGATACAATTTCCCTGTCCCAGCGAATTCCCAATAACGCCGGCACTATCCCAAAGAGGAAAAACAAGGGAGGAGAAGGGTAATAGTTATTGGCGAGCCACACATTTGCAGACTTAGAAACTTGTTGGTTATCCATTCTCTGGATTGAATTGGCTGGTGCATCCCACATAGGAATAAGTAAATAAATAAATAGCTTCCTGACTGGAACATTGAAGTGACAACAAATCTACCATAAGTGTTTTTTAGTGTGTGCAAAATGATGTGCTAAAATGTCTGAATACTGAAATAATTTTGATATTTTGGGGATAATTTTCTTCCTCCACTTTCCTGTAAACAGGAGGTTCTGCTGAAATTTTGTTCTACGGTTCAATAGTAGTTCTCTGGTATTTTGTTCAAGTGTATTCTTTATTCAGAAGGTAACAGTGCAAGTGTTCACAAGCTATTCAATTTTACAACAGCATAACAGATTCTAATTTCAGTGTCCCTAACATCCATACCATTTCTAATAAGATTATTGCATTGTGATTAGGAGAAAGTGTCCAAATTCCTTCTAACTCAGGCATGCTAATGTCAATTGCAATGCACCTGGTTTGATTCTGTCTAGAGCCAGTTAACTGCACAACCCCAAAAATCAAACTTTTGACTTAAACTCAAGTGGATTTTATGCTGCAAAATGAACCAGTACTTGACTAACTTTAGTCAACAGGACCTTTCAGTTTTATGCTAAAACTCATTTGAACTTGACGTTAAAAGTTTAAGAAAAATTATAAAGATCTTATATACACGAATATATAAAGTTCAGATCGCCTAGATAAGCTACTAACTCAAAATTCATTGTCCACTTTCAAAACCTTTTCAGGTTTAAACAGCAAAACTTTCGAATAAGCTACAATATGATTTTAGAAAAAATAAGTGATTTCATCTAAATGAGAATGAAGTTAGGAGAAATGCAACCAAAAAGAAGAGTGGTGTTCAATAGCATGTTCAGTCAATGAATTTTCTGTCATCACTGGGTGCCTATGGCTCTGGGAACCAGCAAGAGGTCAGAATTAAGCTCTAGTCTATTCATGTACCAAATCTCATCAACATTCCTCGAGCACACTTGCTGAAGAGAGCAGGAAATTTGTTACCAGAAACCATCAGTTCCCACACTATAGTCTTGAGAGAGTGGGATAAGGGCCTATCCCAATATAGTCCACTCATTTACAGAAAGAGGAAAACACATTCAATTATTTTCCCATTTTACAAAAGCACAACTCACTCCCACTTTCTTGCAGATTCCCTTACGGAACTTTGAATCAGTACCAGTTTTAGTTTAACTTGTTTGTTTGGCTTTTCAAAAATAAAATCCCCAAAAATGTAAAATTACATTGATTCACTGTACATAATGATGCAAGAAATAGTTATGCAAGAATGTGTAACACAAAAAGCCATAAAGAATAAAAGACATGCAATTTATAACAATTGTATTTAAATCATAATGAATGGTATGTGACAAAGCATATGACAGCAAGTTTGCATTGTATTCATTCTACTTACTACAAAACTTTTGTCTGTCAAATGTTTTTGTCACAATCTTCCACAACATAAAAAGTGCAATAAAAGCAGAAGATGCTTAAAATTTACAGAAACTCCTTCAGCAGTTGAAAAGGAAATCACACATCACAATATAGGTAGGGATCCTCAGTCAAACTGTCCTGTTGTTTTTCCTTTCAATGTCCGGTACTTTCTGCTCCAGTTTCTGATTTTAGAAGAGTTTTGGGTAATGAAACTATACCCTACATTGAAGTGAAAAACTAGGATTGTTTGATTTTGATTACTTTTCTTTAAAATGCTAACTGCATTATTATTTCAGTGATTAACATTTTAAAAAGGAAAGTGTTAAAACTTAGTGATAAGTCACTGCTAAGTGATACTAAGATCTATTATGCCAGGCTATAATTAGTTTAAGTGAAAGCTACTATTGTAAAAAGAGGAAGCAGAGTCCCTTTATAAATCTATTACGTTTAATTGGAACCTTTCTTTATAAATCAATTACAAATGCCCTAACGTGCCCTACTAAATATGCCTGGATAACATAGTATTTCCCGTCTTAGGGTCTAACAGATTTTATGGTCACTGAATCCAAGTAAATCAATACAAATCCTTGCAGTTCATATTTCCTGAAAATAAAATCCTCAGAGACAGAGAAGCAAAACATGGAAAGTGCAGCCTTCCCTTTCACTGCAACACATATCGGGCACTTTAAACATGAAAGATGATCCACCCGGCAAAAGCAATGGTTTCAAGCTCCTTTTAGGCTATTGATTCAGGAATTTGGCTTTGGAAAGGCTCATTGTAGGTTCAGACAATACTCCACATGGGAAAGAGGACTGAAAGGAACAGCAGGGAGCTGCTAGACTGGAAGAGATCTCTGCTGGGTCCTAATTCCTGTTCGACAACACTGATTGCAAGTCTCTTTTAGAAAAGGAGATACTCTCAATAGCAGCCACTGAAGGTGAACAGCAATCATTAGATCACACCAGATAAAAATAGCTATTACCCTTATTATAAAATTATGATATTTATAAGAGGAGCTACTGTAATCTGTAAGATTTTCACTCTAGGAATCAGCTAGTATATTGATTCTGTCACCAACAAGTATAAAACAATGATTTCTCAACTAAATTCAGAAAAATTGTTCTTTTTAAGTAATTTGTCAGTCTAAGGTGAAGGACCAATGCCCACACTTCAAGATTAAAAACATTAGAAAAGACAAGTTATGTCAAAAATCAATAAAAAAAACTTAAACAGGCTATGTCAAAATTGAGAATTCAGAGGGAGAATTTTGTTTTATTAGTTGGGAATGAATGAGCCCTAGATTCTCTGCCAGTTCCACATTTTTCATTTCACTCCAGTGTGGGGATCTGCAGCTGTAGGTTCTCACCCCAATGCAGCTTGCTCCTATTTTAATAACACGGTATAATACAGTGACTGATGAGGTTTGGCTCATTAGTGTATTGATCACTGAGAGAAGAGCCTCAGAGTGTAAAAGGATGAAATGAACAACATTTTATGAATTAATATGGATTTTCCATCTTTCATTTTACCTTCATATTTAAAGAAAACTGAGAAAGTTTAACAATGCAACTGATTTAATTATACCCATGTGGCTATCTGATCAACCAAGCAGATGACTTTCACTTATTCACCTAAAGATAAGGTTAGACATCAAATTGATGCCTAAAATGTGCAT
>NC_063361.1:24164531-24175836 GCF_021869965.1 Rhincodon typus
CTGGATTGTTGAATTAATGAGGTGATGATGGTGGGTCTGAGTGCTGTTTATGTCCGAGTAAGAGAAGAGTTCAGAACAGTACCGTGTAGCTTTCAAACTGGTCTTATGACATAGTGGTAGTGTCCCTACCTCTGGGCCGGTAGGTTTGGTTTCCAGTCTCAGGCTGTGTGTCATAATGTAAACAAGTTGAATTAAAAAGGAGTATAAAGAGACAGTGGGTTGCATAGATTGTACATATTCATTTGTAATGTACAATTTTGTGAATAGATTTAAAACTGTAAAGATTGACTTCTGGTCTCCTCTTTTGCTGACTGGCAAAAGTTTAACTTGTTTTTTTTCTTTAGATTTAACCTTTCCAACCTCTGCTCGTAATCATATGACAGTTAAGACACTTTTGCTTGGAACAAAGAGGGTTATGACACTTCATGATGACGAGCGGTACTGATAGAAAGGATATGTTGGCTGGGATAAAGAGAAAAGACAAAGGAATGTGCCTGGGATAGAGCATGTTAGAATGAAGAGAGTTTGGATAAGGTTGGGTTGTTTTCTTTGGAGCAGAGAAGTTTGGAAGGGAACTGATAAAGATGTGTAAGATTATGAGGGGTATGGCTAGGTGGAGAGAAAGCAGCTGTTCCCCTTGGTTGAAGTGTCAATACCAAGAAGCACACTTTTAAGCTGAAAGGCTGGAGGTTTAGAAGTGAACTGAAGCATTTCTTTTTCACCCAGAGGATGGTGGGAATCTGGAATGTGCTGCGTGGGAGGGTAGTAGAAATAGGTAACTTCATGACCTTTACAAAGTACTTTGATGAGCACTTGAAATGTCATAATATTCAATTCAAGTGCAGGAAAGTTGGAATCGTGTACATTTTGATGGGCTGAAGGGCCACTTCTATACTGTATAATTCAATGATTCTATGAAATGGAAGTATTTGTATTCTTTTCTCTGGCAGTGCATCAATAACTGGATCATAGATTCAAAATTATTAATGAAAATCTGAAAGGGAGATACAAGATTTTTTTCTGCTCCGAATTGCCAGCATCTCATTTGAAAGTCAAGATATCCAGCAGTGCTGCAATGTCACAGCACTCTGCAATGTATGGAAGGCATGCTTGAGGGTCTAGACCGGGGATTGAACCTAGATCCTCTGACTCATAAGTGAGAGCACCACCAACTGATCCAGAGCTCATTAAGAAGACACAGCAGCTGGGATTTCTGATAGTCACCAGTCTGACTGTTATCCATCTGGTCATGTCAGTATTTCTGGTCTCAGAGTGGAAGGCAAGGGCAGTGGCAATTTGTCATTGGCGAGCGGTACTGGACACATGTAGACCTTTGCCTCCCCCAACACTTTGGTGGAACTTTTCCACAGCAAGAGTCAGAGATCCAGCAGATTTGGATCCCACTCCAGCGTACTCTGCCTCACCTCCAGCTGGGCCCAGGAAAGCTGGAGTCTAAATAGTGTTGATACATACATTGAGCTTTGAGGATACAATCTGAGGTATCCCATTTGGAACCGTAATAACTTGGGGAACCTCACCTGAGTAATAGTTGTAAGAAGTTGGCAGCTTGTGGTCACTATTTAAACACACAGACAAAATGGAAGATTTGATAAATTGCCACATTGAAGCCACATTATAACCACAAAATTGCAACGTGCTTTCTTAAGTTTGTATTGCTGTAGAATGGAGATGTTCCCAATTCAGTATTAGTGTGTTCCTGGCAGAAATGGGGATACTTTTGTCTATTTACGAATCTTGGAGAGTTAAAAAATTTAACAATGGATTTACGATTAGAATGCCACCCAAAGGCCAGAAAACCCAGAATATTAAAAGGGGTGACCAATGGTTTACAGGAGGAATTTGAGGATGATGAAACTGATGGAGTAATGGCAGAGAGTTTAAAGTTGGCGCAGCAGAAATTTAAGTTTCAAGAAAAAAGAAAGAAGGGCAGAAAGAGAGAGGAAGGGGAAAGAGAAACTGAGAGAGAAGAAAGACAGAGAGAGATAAATGGGAAGGAGAGGACAGAGCAAAGAGAGAAGAAAAAGAATTTCAGGAAAAATGAAAGAAAAACTCAAGCTGAGAATAAAGAACTCTATTGTGTCCCATAAATACTCCATTGGCTCAAACTTAAGGGTGGAGGCAACTCAGTTTACTGTTAAATTCCAAAGAATGAGAAGGTATAGGTGACAGCCTTCTTTATGTCTTTCAAGTGAGTAGCAGAGTAGTTGACATAGTCAGTCTAACATTAGTCCTTAATGCTGCAGAGTATTGTATTGTGTTACTAGATCATAGGCTGCTTTCTCATTAAAGAGAAATGACTGGTGGTAATTTAACTGTGTGCCACCATACCTCAGGTAAGTGTAAATGTTGAGAAGGAGAATCCTTCACAGTAACCACAGCCAGTAATGGGAATTGAACCCACACTGTTGGTATCACACTACTTCACAAACCAGCCATCCATCCAACTGAGCTAAATCCACTCCCATTACTACAGAATAAACCTTTGGGGTAAGTGCACAAGGTTTGTTCCCTCTTGCCTGAGGTAAGCCACTGATTATGAGATTTAAAGTGCATACCAGTTACTGCCAGAGAGACAAATTGTCAAAAATTCCATCCCCTGAGGGAATGACCTGACCAGATGTACTTGGAAGCTCAACAGATTAAGTAGCTTGCCAACATTTAAGACAGAAGCCACTAATGAAAACCTCCTTGAGGAATTCAATAACTCCATTTTCTTCCAAATAAGAATACAGCTCGAGGAGCAGACAGTGACTGGGTTCAGCCAGGCACCCACACTAGATGATGATTATGAGCTGGTCCACAAACCCCTGTTCCAGAGGAATTCCTTCCCTAGGAACCCCCAGACAACTGAAAAGGATCGAGGTATATAGGGTGATAGGAGAGTGAGCATGGGAGAGAGGGAAGCTTTGAGACCCTTCCTCGAGACAGAAACCATGGTGCTGGGATGAAAAGTGTGGCTGTGAAACCTGTGTGTTTTAACTCTCGAAAGGCAAGACACATCCAGGCCAACTGCTGGAGGCAACAGGAAAATGAGTGGGATTAATCCGGGCATACACACCCCCATATAGAAAATGGGAGTCACTCAGGGTGCATCGCAGACCAGGCTGCTGCACTGACTGGGGCTGAGAATGCCTACTCCTGACAGTGCAGATGAGGTTAAATGAATTCCTGTGTGTTATTAGGATTTTGTATCGAAAGACAGGATAGCCACATTTTCCCAGGGGGAGACGAGCAGACCTGGAGTGATCCTAAGTGATGCCAGAGCAAATCAAACTTCACTGCTGGGAAAAGGTATGACCCATTAGAGAGTGCATTAGGTGCCAATGTGCTGGTAAAAAGGATTGAAAGAAGCTACCTGGCTATCCTCCTTTAGTGGGTGCATTTGCTGTGCTGCGTCGTGTCAGGATCAGTGACTGTGGGATTTGTCCCCACTCTGCCTGAGGAGAGGGTCAACGTGATTCTTGGCAATTACCGACAAGAACAAAAGTAACAGTTTCTACGATGGTATCAGAAGCCCACTGAGGTCAGGGAGACCAAACAGCTGGAGGAGGAAGTACCTGGCATTTCCCTGTCTGTGTGATACTGCGGTCTAAACTCAGACAAGCTCATCCACTGGAGGCTGAGGTACTACTGCAAACTAGAGCCTTTGGTCTGATTATCTTAAACTTATTTTTGGGAGTCCAGAAGACCCCCAAGGAGGAAATAAAGAGAGCAAGCAGACCCAATGTTAATAACACTAGCTCAGGTTGCCCACACTGAAGCTGAGATAGAAGCAGTTCCTCTACTACTATGTGAAAAATAAGGACCTATTGAGGAAATGGAGACCCTCCCCAATGACAGACCTGCAAACGAGGAGTGGTCATCAGGTGCCATAAGGAAAAATTGCATCCAGTCCTCAAAATTCTGATGGCTGATCGTGGAATATCTACAGTGTGGGAGCAGGTCATTTGGCCCATCAAGTCCACACTAACCCTCTGAAGAACATCCCACCCAGACTCACCACATTCCTGTAACTTTGCATTCCCCATGGCTAATCTACCCAGCTACACGTCCCTGGACACTATGGGCCGTTTAGCATGGCCAATCCACCTAAACTGTACATCTTTTGGACTGTGGGAGGAAGCCCATGCAGACAGTCACCCAAGGGTGGAATCAAACCCAGGTCCCTGGTGCTGTGGGGCAGCAGTGCTAACCACTGAGCCACCATACATTAAACCCATCATGTCAGAATATGTAAAACTCAAGCCTACATCAGCCAACATTTTTACTCACCATGGTGCCATAAGGATGTAGTAAAGTTTGATCATATCTGCCAGATTATGGGAAAACCCCAAACTGCAATGAGACTTGTCCTACGATTTACATGCCAACTCTGGGCAACTATTTAGCATGGCATTAGTGTACTGTGTGGTATTCCCTGCTCAAGATAAAGAAGGCTACCTGTCCATTCTTAGCATCATGGATGTGGCTACCCTTTCCCAAAGGCTGTAATCCTGAAAACTATGTCCACCAAAACTGACTCAAAACTGATAGAATTGATTCAATTTCTCACCCAGGACAGTCTGCCAATAGAGATCCAGACAGATCAGAGCTCACATTTAATGCCCAAGTTATTCCAGAGCTTCTTGGGTCATCTGGGTGTGATCCAGCGAAGTCTTCAGCATATCACTTACTGTTTCAGGGGTGCTGGACTGGTACCACCAGGCTCTAAAAACAATGATCAGGGCATAATGCCATGAGTACCCTCTAACTGGGATAAAGGACTCGATTTTCTTTTCCCTAACAAGAACTCACCCAATGTGTCCCCAGGGTTCACTCCATTTGTATTAGTTTACAGTAATCAAATGCAAGGGCTTCTGAAATGAGTAAGGGGGAGGTTTTTAGAACAGAGGGAGGATAAGGGTACTTGTGACACAATGGTATTGTCCCTACCTCTAGACCTGGAGGGCTTGATTCAAGTCTGTGTGTTGTATAATAACATTTCTGATGAGGTCAATTAGGAAAATATTTGGATGAGAAGGAGCAAGTGTCCTTGTTATATGATGTAGCAGAGTTTCGAGAGTGATACCTGTGACCCTGTGATGGCCCAAGGACACTTAAAAATCCCCGAGACAGCGATGAGAAAACAGGCAGACAAATATGCCAGAGCCGGAACTTTCAGCTGGAGAGACTACATGTCAGTGCTCCCATCAATATTAAATGGACTCTTAAAATTCTGGTTCAGGGGCTACTGTGGTATAGCAAAGAACTCAGCAAAGTGAATTATCTGATTGAGAACACGGATTGGGGGAGAAAAGCAAAGGCAGTGTCACATCAACATGATAAAACTATAGCACTGCCAAGAAGGGGACCAGCATGTAACAGTCTGTTTTATTGCCACAGACCTAGAGGATGAGGGTAATAGCTGGCATGAATTAGAAGATGCAGGCAAGGCCCCCATTGTATCTCCTCCTAGCTGGCTAACCAATACAGAAATACCAGCAAACACAGACTCTTCATTAGCCCACTGGATGCACGTAAGCAAGTGGATTTAACAAGGCTGCTCACTGCACTTATGCAGTTGCAAGCCAGGCTTCACCATTCCAGCCCTACATGATGTGGATATGTGAAAGCCTCCCCACATAAGGCAATATGCCTATTGGCTAGATCCAGAAAAACAGGCCCAGGTTCAGGAGGAGATTAACCACATACTGAAGCACCACCCAATGGAACCTAGTAGCACTCACTGGAGCTTCCCAGTTGCGATTGAGCCCAAGCCAGATGGCTACACAAAGCACTTCAATGGCTAAAGAAACATTAATGCAATGATCAGAGCTGACTCCTACCCAATACCCTGGCTGGAAGATTGCATTGCTAGGGCAGGGGAAAGAACCTACATTCCCAAGATAGATGTAATCAAGATGTGTGGGCAGGTTCCCTTGACTGGCCACATGAAGGAAATCTCCACCTTCAGACCTCAAGGTGGGTTATACCAGTGTTGAGTCATGCCATTTGGACTTCAAAATGCCCCAGGCACCTTTCAAAGGCTGATAAAGCTTTAGACAGTGGTGTGCTTAGCTAATTGTATTGTACACTTATATGATTTTCTAGTGTACAGCAGCACCTGGGAAATACACTTAGATCAATTGTTTACCCTCTTCCAGAAAATACAGTCAGCTGACCTAGTGGTCAATTTCACAAACAGCAACTTTGCTAGGGATAAGTATCTCTCATCCACTACATGGAGGGGTCAAGGATAGGTATTGCTCAGGTCTGCATTAGTACAAGTAATAGCACAGTTACCTGTTCCACAAAACAACAGGAAATCATGAGTTTCTTGGGAATGTGTGGCGTGCTACTAAAAATGCATCCTACAACTTCTGCACTGTAATGTGCAGCTGACTGACCTATAGAAAAAAGCAAAGGTGGTATGGACTGAGAAATGTCAAATGGCTTTTAAAATGTTGAGGGCCATTTCACTAAGTGAACACGTGCTTGCAGCTCCAAACTTTAATCAAACATTCCCTATAGGGGAGGCAATGGCCTAGTGGTATTATCAGTGGACTGTAAATCCAGACACCCAGATAATGTTCTGGGGACCCAGGTTCAAATCCTGTCCATGGCAAATAGCAGAATTTGAATTCAATAATATTCAATATCTGGAATTAAGAATCTAATGCTGACTATTAATCCATTGCTGATTGTCAGGAAAAACCCATCTGGTTCACTAATGTCTTTTAAGGGAAGGAAACTCCCATCTTTGCAAGGTCTAGCTTACATGTGACTCCAGACCCACAGCAATGTGGTTGACTCTTAACTGCCCTTTGGGCAGTTAGGAATAATTGCTGCCTAGCCAGCAACACCCCTATCCTGTAAACAAATAAAAATAAAATTTAAAGCAGCTGTTAAAGTCAGAATAGGGGCTGTTCTTATTCAGGTTGATGAATCTGGAATAGAGATTCTAATTGGGTACTTCTCCAAAAAACTAAACAGGCATCATTGACAATACTCCACAGTAGAAGGAAAAGCTTTGTTTATTATGGACTCTCACTTTGAGCTATATGTCCAAAATGGGTGCAGAAAGATAACAGTCTATACTGATTACAACTGTTAACCTTCATGAAAATGTTTAAGACCCAATATGCTAGGTTATCCCATTGGAGTTTGCTCCTTCAACCATGTCACTTAAAAATCACCCACATTGCTGAGAATTCAAACATGATTGTAGACACTCATCCAGAACCCAGTGAGACCCAATTAGAACTGAAGAAATATAATCGACCAAGGCTGAAGGAATGAAAGTGTGACTATCGTTTTATGTTTCTTTTTGCTATTTTTTCTTTTTCTAATGAAATTAGAATAAATCTCATTTTATTCACCATTTGGGAAAATGTCTTGACTGCATCACCATAACCACGTCACAACCCTGGATTATTTACAGACACATCAGACTTTTAATTCCAGCATCATTTTTTTAATTAAAAACAAGTCTGCTACAGTCAAACACATTGCTACAAATGCAAATTCAGTGGCTGTCTAAAGAGAGAGAGACCTTGGAATTTCACACTTGGTGAGGTGTCAAGGAAGCTTCAAAGGGATGGACTTTAAACAGAAGACCTGCATTGCAAACTGAACTGTAAACTCCTGGGACTTGACCAAGATGTTAAAAAGAAAACAACATTATGAGTGAGGGACGTATTTGCATTTACCCGTTCCAGAATACATGAGGACAGTGGTTAAAGGTGAGCTTTAACCATGGCTTCACATTCTAGTATGTGGAATAGTATGCTGTGAAGACCACATATTTGAGAACAACCATTAAACACCCTTGTAAAGCAGGTGAAAAAACAGAAGTAAACTCTCTCTCACTCTGAATGCTGCCAGCTATTCATTGCTGAAAGGAACCAGCATAAACAAATTTAAGTCAACTTGCAAAGTCAAGAATTTCAAAATCAACTGTTCAACTACCGATGTCAACAATACTGATAACATCTACTGTATTGGCTAAAACGTCTACTATCTGCCCTTTATAAATGACTCATACTGATCTGATTATTTGTTTCTTTTAATTTTTAACTGTTTTGGACTCAATTCTCATTTCTAATCTGTGTGTATGTGTGTTGTGTTATTATTTCTTCTCATGTTTAGTAACTAATAAACTCACTCTTCTGTTAACTCAAGCTTAGCTAAATTGGTGCCTATTGAAACATAAATTAATTTGGTCCAGGAGAAAAGTATTAAGAAGGGAGAGGATCCTTTATAAATTGAACTTATTGCAACAAACAAACGAGGTTATTGAAAAAGGTGATAAAATTCACGTGTCCTCACTTGGGAGCTTGACTATTTGGGATGTCCCATTTGGAACCATAATAACTTGGAGAATGTCTCTTAGGGTCTGGTTATAACATCCCACATCGTTAAGTGTTGTGCCAAAACATATTCCCTGGCAACACATTCTTTTTATATTCACTCGCGGGACATGGAAGTCATTGGCCGGGCCAGCATTTATTGACCATCCCTAGTTGTCCTTCAGAAGGTGGTGGTGAGCTGCCTTCTTAAACCGTTGCAGTCCATGTGTTCTACATAGACCCACAATGCTCTTAGGGAGGGAATTCCAGGATTTTGACCAGGCAACACTGAAGGAACCGTAACATATTTCCAAATCAGGATGGTGAGTGGCTTGGGGGAGAACTTGCAGGTGAAGGTGTTCTCATGCATCTGCTGTCTTTGTCCTTTAAGATGATAATGGTCATGGGTTTAGAAGGTGCTGCCTAATTATCTTTAGTGAATTTCTGCAGTGCGTCTTGTAGATGGTACACACTGTGATGATGGAGAGTGTGCATGATTGTGGATTTGGGCTGCTTTGTTCTGAATGGTATCTAGAGTGCTGCGTTCATCCAGACAAGTGAGGAATATAACATAACACTTCTGACCTGTGCCTTGTAGATGGTGGTAGGCCTTGGGAAGTCAGGAGGTGAGTTACTTGCTGCAGTATTGGCACGAATGGTACCTGAAGCAACATGCCAAAATAGGGCCAGTCCTCCTGGCAGAGGTATTAGGGTAGATTCTGAGGTTTGTGCCTCGGTGTGAAACTGACAGGACAGGGCAACTGTCCATTACAAACAGTAATTTTAGAACAGGGTGAAATTAATGGCAATGAAAATCAGGCAGTTTTTCTAACAGGCAGCCAGTCCTTAAACTTGATTTTATGCCCTGAAGTCAAATCAAAACCTGCCCTGATATCTTCAATAGATGGGGAATATTGGACTTTTTAAAATGTCAGATCTGCTTTACTTGCGACCTTGCCTGTACTCCTCAGCCTTGCAATAATTCTTGGTTATCCACAAAACCATGCATCATTCTTACAGCCCAGCAGCAATGACAACATAAATTTAATCTTTTAGCATTGACACTGGGAGATATTTTGAATTTTCAACGTTCATGCAGGAAGCCTGGTAAAGTTCACAGCATTGGGGGAGGTGTGGACGATAGAGAAAAATATTTTACAAACATCCTCTCTACCGTCCACAGGAAGCAGTACAATGGGTTAGACCATGCCTTATGTGCAACACTATTGTGCACAAAATCCTAAAAGCAAGCTTATGGCAGAAATTGCAGTGAGAACTTTTCGTTTGCTCATTTTACCACAAGTCCATTATATAATCACAACCTATATTTTAGTCAAAATAAAACCAAAAGAAATACGGATACTGGAAATCAGAAACAAAAACAGAAATTGCTGGAAAAGCTCAGCAGGTCTGGCAGCATCTGTGGAGAGAAATCAGGTTTAACGTTTCAGGTCCAGTGACCCTTCCTCAGAACTGTATTTTAGTCACCTCCACTCATTAAATTTTGGTTCAAAATCATGACTCGTCCCAAGATTTGGGGGAAATACCTGGAAAACTGATTTAAAGAGAGGCCATCTTATTAGGAAGAATTCATTGGAGGCTTGAAGATGGGAAAGCTAATACAATGAACAAAGAGACCTGGAAGTATAAGTTCATAGCTTCTTGAATGTGGAGTTGCAGCGAGTCAGGGTAGTGAAGAAGGCATTTGGTACACTTGCCTTTATTGGTCAGTCCATTGAGTATAGCAGTTGGAAGGTATTGTTGTGGCTGTACAGGAAGGTGATTAGGATGGCAGTTTCCTTCCCTAAAGGACATTGGTGAACCAGATAGGTTTTTCCTGACAATGAATAACAGATTCATGGTCATCATTAGATTCTTAATTCCAGATATTTATTGAATTCAAATTCTACCATGGCAGAATTCGACACTGGGTTTCCAGAATGTTATCTGGCTCTCTGGATTAACAGTCCAGTGAACACTACAAAGCCATCACTTCCCCATGTGATTAATTTAGGATATCTGGTGGGCAAGGACAAGTTGGACCAAAGGGTCTGTTTCCATGCTGTACATCTCTATGACTTTGTTTGAGCCCACGGATATGATCTGTGAGATTAGAGTCTATAGGTGTGGAGCTGGAATAGCACAGCAGGTCAGACAGCATCCGAGGAGCAGGTAAGTCAATGTTTCAGGTCGAAACCCTTTCTCAGGACTATCCTGATGAAGGGTTTCGGCCTGAAATGTTGACTCACCTGCTCCTCTGATGCAGTCTGACCTGCCGTGCCTTTCCAGCCTCATACCTACAGACTCTGGCTTCCTGCATCTGCAGTCCTTATTGTGACCCATGAGATTAGGTTGACATCGAGTGTGTTTCTAAACCAAGGGGTGAAAGGACAATGCAATCAGTATGCTTGAGTTTTCTTTGTTTATAGATAACTGCTCTCCTTGCCTGAACTGTGGTGACCCCCAGATTAAACTACCACCAGTGGTCTCTCTCTAATGATACAGCAGGACTATGGTGAGTTTCCCTATCAGCATAACAATACAGGGTGTAGAGCTGGATGAACACAGCAGGCCAAGCAGCATCAGAAGAGCAGGAAGGCTGACGTTTCGGGCCTAGACCCTTCTTCAGAAATGGGGGAGGGGAAGGGGGTTCTGAAATAAATAGGGAGAGAGCGGGAGGCGGACAGAAGATGGATAGAAGAGAAGATAGGTGGAGAGGAGACAGACAGGTCAAAGAGGCGGGGATGGAGCCAGTAAAGGTGAGTGTAGGTGGGGAGTTAGGAAGGGGATAGGTCAGTCCAGGGAGGACGGACAGGTCAAGGTGGCGGGATGAGGTTAGTAGGTAGGAGATGGGGGTGGCTTGAGGTGGGAGGAGGGGATAGGTGGGAGGAAGGACAGGTTAGGGAGGCGGGGACGAGCTGGACTGGTTTTGGGATGCGGTAGGGGGAGGGGAGATT
>NC_063361.1:24176336-24179678 GCF_021869965.1 Rhincodon typus
GTAAATCCAGAAAGGACAGGTCCTTTCCAATTCTATTCAGAAGGGAAATGATGGGAGTGGCACCCATTTAGACATATGGAGCTCCATTTTCTTTTAGGAAAATTTGAAATATTCCAAACGCCCAACCAGAATTAGGTTTGAAAGCTACACCAGAGATACTTCTACAGGTCTAAATAGTGTATGTAGTCAAAAAGAAATCCTTTATTTCACACCCGCCCCCATTCTTACAGACACATAACTGTTAAGGCTATCGAGCTTGTGGAGCATCAGAAAAAAAAAAGGGATACTTAGTTGAATCTGAAGGGAGGGGGAAAGAGAAAAGGAATTGCCCCCCCTCTCGTTGAGGAAAAACCCCCGTAAATTTGAGACGGCAGACTGGAGGGATATCGAACCTGCTTTTCGATTGGGTTCTGACAAGTTTCTAAATTACCCAAGCGCAGCCTCAGTCCCGCCAAAGACCCCGTTGTCCTCAGGAGGATTTGGGCGGTGGCTTTCGGAAACAATGCAAAATGGAAAAAAAAAACTTTTTTTTCGGTTGGGGTGGGGAGGGTGAAGAAATAAAATGGGGCAAGTTTGGTGGGGTGGGAGGTGGTGTGAAAGCAAACAGGTTTGCAGGGGACACCTTACCTTTCTGTCGGTCACGTCGTCCCCGATGGTTTCCACCAGCCCAGAGCACTCCATGCCTGGAACCAGCGGCGGAGAAGACGGGAGTCTATCATAGAGACCCTGCCTGGCCATCAAATCGGCGAAATTCAAGCCACAAGCCTTGACTCTTACTAAGATTTCGCCTGATTTCGGAGCCGGGACATCCTTCTTGAGCTCCACTTTTAATTTATCGTAACCCCCAAAGCCAGTGAGCACAATGGCTTTGTACGTAACCGCTGGCTCCGGCTCTTTGGCTTCTTGCTGAGGCTCCTGCTCTAACGGTGCTTCTTTCACTTCTTCCACAGACATTTCTCTTTTTTTCCCCCCCTCTCTCTCTCTCTCTCTCTCTTCCCCTTTTTTTTTTAAAATGGAAGAAGGAACAAGTCAGCGGATGGAATAACGAACGGCCGAGCTCTGAGGAAAACCCAGCCTGATCTCGAGGAAAATGACCACTTACAAGCGAACCGAGAACTATTTGTCAGTGAGAAACGCCTGACGATAAATCGACCTGAAAACCCGGAGCTGGAATTTAAAGCTGGGCCTCAAACGTCACTGAGGTTTGGAGCCAGTGAATTGATTCTCAAGACGCGTCACCCTTCGATTTTTTTTGCTCCCCCTTTCTTCCTATCCACTTGTAAACACCAGTGCCTCAAAGTAAAGTGCTGATTATCTATAAATAAAGAAAACTGTATTGTTATTGCTTCAGAGATAGTAGGAACTGCCGATGCTGGAGAATCTGAGATACACAAGGTGTAGAGCTGGATGAACACAGCAGGCCGAGGAGCAGGAAAGCTGACGTTTCCAGCCTAGACCCTTCTTCAGAAATGGGGGAGGGGGAAGGGGGTTCTGAAATAAATAGGGAGAGAGGGGGAGGCGGACAGAAGATGGATAGAGGAGAGGATAGGTGGAGAGGAGACAGACAGGTCGAAGAGGCGGGGATGGAGCCAGTAAAGGTGTGTAGGTGGGGAGTTAGGGAGGGGATAGGTCAGTCCAGGGAGGACGGACAGGTCAAGGTGGTGGGATGAGGTTAGTAGGTAGGAGATGGGGGTGGCTTGAGGTGGGAGGAGGGGATAGGTGGGAGGAAGGACAGGTTAGGGAGGTGGGAACAAGCTGGGCTGGTTTTGGGATGCCGTAGGGGGAGGGGAGATTTTGAAGCTTGTGAAGTCCACATTGATACCATTGGGCTGCAGGGTTCCCAAGCGGAATATGAGTTGCTGTTCCTGCAACCTTCAGGTAGCATCGTTGTGGCACTGGAGGAGGCCCAGGATGGACATGTCATCTGAGGAATGGGAGGGGGAGTTGAAATGGTTTGCGACTGGGAGGTGCAGTTGTTTAGTGCGAACCGAGCATAGGTGTTCTGCAAAGCAGTCCCCGAGCCTCCGCTTGGTTTCCCCGATGTAGAGGAGGCCACAACGGGAACAGCGGATGCACTATACCACATTAGCAGATGTGCAGGTGAACATCTGCTTGATGTGGAAAGTCTTCTTGGGGCCTGGGATGGGGGTGAGGGAGGAGGTGTAGGGGCAGGGGTAGCACTTCCTGTGGTTGCAGGGAAAAGTGCCAGGTGTGGTGCGGCTGAAGGGGAGTGTGGAGTGGACAAGGGAGTCACGGAGAGAGTGGTCGCTCCGGAAAGCAGATAAGGGTGGGGAGGGAAAAATGTCTTTGGTGGTGGGGTCGGATTGCAGATGGCGGAAGTGTCGGAGGATGATGTGTTGGATCCAGAGGTTGGTGGGGTGGTACGTGAGGACGAGGGGGATTCTGTTTTGGTTGTTATTGCGGGGAGGGGGTGTGAGGGATGAGTTGTGGGAAATGCGGGAGACACGGTCGAGGGCGTTTTCGACCACTGTGGGGGGAAGTTGCAGTCCTTGAAAAACGAGGACATCTGAGAAGTACGGGAGTGGAATGCCTCATCCTGGGAGCAGATGCGGCGGAGGCGAAGGAATTGGGAATAGGCGATGGCATTTTTGCAGGAAGGTGGGTGGGAGGAGGTGTATTCTAGGTAGCTGTGGGAGTCGGTGGGCTTGAAATGGATATTGGTTTCTAGGTGGTTGCCGGAGATGGAGACAGAGAGGTCCAGAAAAGAGAGAGAGGTATTAGAGATGGTCCAGGTGAACTTAAGGTTGGGGTGGAAGGTGTTGGTGAAGTGGATGAACTGTTCGAGCTCCTTGTGGGAGCATGAGGCGGTGCCGATACAGTCATCAATGTAACGGAGGAAAAGGTGGGGTTTAGGGCCAGTGTAGGTACGGAAGAGGGATTGTTCCACGTAACCTACAAAGAGGCAGGCATAGCTTGGGCCTATGCGGGTACCCATGGCCACCCCCTTTGTCTGTAGGAAGTGGGTGGAATTGAAAGAGAAGTTGTTGAGGGTGAGGACAAGTTCAGCTAAGCGGATGAGGGTGTCAGTGGAGGGGGACTGATTGGGCCTGCAGGACAGGAATAAGCGGAGGGCCTTTAGGCCATCTGTATGTGGAATGCAGGTGTATAGGGACTGGATGTCCATGGTAAAGATGAGGTGTTGGAACAATCCCTCTTCCGTACCTATACTGGCCCTAAACCCCACCTCTTCCTCTGTTACATTGATGACTGTATCGGTGCCGCCTCATGCTCCCATGAGGAGCTCAAACAGTTCATCCACTTCACCAACACCTTCCACCCCAACCTTAAGTTCACCTGGACCATCTCTAATACCTCTCTCTC
>NC_063361.1:24194678-24195157 GCF_021869965.1 Rhincodon typus
GAAGGGTCTCGACCCGAAACGTTAGCTTTCCTGCTCCTCTGATGCTGCTTGGCCTGCTGTGTTCATCCAGCTCTACACCTTGTTATCGCAGATTCTCCAGCATCGGCAGTTCCTACTATCAGTGGAGCTAAGTGGTTAGCTCATTATGCTCTTTTGATAAACATTCAGCTAAAGCCAGTCAAATCAACATAACTAATGAACACCCCTTTCGAATGTAAGTGTCTCTTCACAAATCAGCCTGTTTGGGTTCTTGTGTGGTGGATTTGCATGTCCCTACCTCTGGACCAGAAGGTCTGGATTCCAGTGGCCTCAGTTCAAGTCCCACTTGCTCCTGAGGTATGTAGTAACGTCTCTGAACAGGTTGTTTAGAAGACAGCTATAAAGTAACCTATTCAGAGACATTCCCAGGGCAGGTGGGACTTGAACTGAGAACTTCTGGTTCAGTTGTAGGGATACTATCACTGTGCCACAAGTCCTTT
>NC_063361.1:24195657-24222324 GCF_021869965.1 Rhincodon typus
CAGTTCCTACTATCAGAGGAAGACCGTGATGTTTTTCAACTTCCTTCTCCATCTCTATCAAGTGTTTCATTTGGTTTCCTTTTTTTTTTTTTTGAAAAAGGATTTTCCTGGTTGACTTATCCCTCAACTGACATTACTGAAACAGATTGTCTTGTCATTAATCTCAATGCATAAGCTGGCCGCAATGCTAACAGGACCCCTTTTGACTATGCAGAGCACTGCAGAATGTCCTGGAGTTGTGAAAGACACTGTGTATTTCTATACAATACACGTTTGTCAGGGCTTCCATCCTATTGTACTATAACCTAATGCTTTGAATGCCAGTGTGGATTTGTTAACTTAGCAACTAATGTGTACGCTGCAACTGGAGTGTGACCATGATCATAAGAGCTTTATTGACTATTTAACCAGGTCACTGCTAAACTAACAGATTTGATCCAACAGGAAATTTTAACTTCTCTCCGAATTGGGAGAATGCAGTAGCATCAATTAACTACTTATCCTACCAGATTTTCTTTTTCATGAACCTTGTACAAAACCACAAATTTCACCTGTACATATTCTGTATTATCTATTGCTTCAGCAATAATTTTATATGTGCAATCCTGACCTCTTTAAAATATTGCTGTCTGCAATAATAAAAACTGAATGAAACCTAATGGGCTTCTTTGCTGAAAAGCTCTGTAATGGCCTTTCTCTTTGCTTTTGCGGGAGTCTATGTATTGTGGAAAGTATCACCTTTTTGGGGAAAATTAACAAGGGCTCCCAAAGCAGGAGGTCTTGCATCTGAAACTCAAATAGGCTTAAATTTCAAGAAGTAGCTACTTAGCATAACTGTAAAAGAGCAATTGGACTCCAGTTCATTTGGCAGGTTTAAGGATATAACCTCTAGAAGCCTGTGAAACATTGTACAGCCATATTACATCTGGGTGGGGATAGAATTTTTAATTGACTTCCAGTGTTCAAACATTATAGGCAAAAGAACCCTCTGGTGCTGTTGTGATGTCAATTCCTTTTCAGATGCTCACAACATATCTATCGGAGCAAAGGAGGCTAAGAATGGATTTAAAGATGTTCACTTTTGGGGTCGTGTTGACTGGGTGGGTGGTGGTTGCAGGAAAGTAGAATAGTTTTTTTGATAGGGAAAGCACATGCCCTATGGTTTTGAGTGTTTATTGTCGTCGAAGGTAGGTGACCTTTCTTTACACAGACCTGCTGGGAGTGTCAAATGTTCTGCTGCTTGATGGCTGAGGCAGCACCTGTTGCAAGCTTTTGAAGTGGAAGAAAATAGAGTCATGGGACAACAGGACAGTTAGAGTTGGGTTAATGCCAACAAGTTGGGGCAATGAATCTATGGCTAAGTTTGCTTCAAGATAACATTTTGAGCATGAAAAGCAATATAGTCAATCACAAAGAACAAGCTAGAGATGCCAGTATTGATGGTGTATTATCCAAACTGGTATCTGTTTGTGCCCTAATTATCACTGTTAAATCCAGAATCCTAATTAAATGGATATGGCTTTTTGGGGATTTAACTCTCTTTCATGGGGCACTTGCTCTTAAAACCTAAAACTTGCAGCAATACCAGGCTTTTTTGTTTTTGGGAGCCCTCAAAATATTTCAAGGAATAAAATCAATCTGACCAGTCTGAATTCATTTGAATTGAATGCTGTTACTCCTGGATCTGTTGGGTCATCTGATCTCTAATCCATCATTTGTCATCGTCTTGTCAAAGATACATGACTCTAGTTTTGTGGATTTTGCATGCTGTTCATACAGTGAAATAGAAGCACCCAAATTCAATGACCCAGCTCCTCGGCTGCGTCAATGTTGTCAGCCATTCCCACCAGCAGACTGTCAAATTCACTAGAATGATGCAAGTGATGAGTCGAAATTCACTGAACTCTCTGATTAGCTGAACCCGTGTTAGCTTCTCCTGTTACTGAAATGAGCGGTCTCTGTGGCATAATTCCACACTATATCGTGAAACTGTGAAGCACTGTGCAAGACTTGATAGTGATGGAAGCCACCATTGCCCAATGATCCCACCCTGAAATGGTATACAAATGGGCAAGATGCCAGTATAGAGGGTGAAGCCAGTCAAACCAGTGACTCGGCTCTCTTCCTCATCTGAGGTTGGCATGGAGAGAATTCCAGCAGAAACCACCACGGAAAGCTGTGTGGAGGTGGATGACCCCAGTGCACCACGCAGTGGAACAGTCTATCCTTGGCTGAAGGACACTCGGGCAAGGCAGCTCCTAACCCTACAGAGTCTGCTGACTGTTTGTTTGCCTAACCAAAGCCACAAAGGTTTTAGAAGTGCTTCTGGATTTTGCAATGACATCAAAAATCTTTATGCTGCATTGACTGACTATATCACATTTATTGGAACACCAGGCAGAAATGGTTTAGTGCAGTTTTAAGGAGTTAACCCCTGACTACTACTTACCTTTTCTATAAGGTAAGACAATGGTAAGGTGCGAACAAATTGAATAACTTTTTTTTTTTCACATGTTTACTGCTTCAATATCTTTATTTGACTTTTTTTTTAAATGGAGGCCATTTTGTAAGCAAAAATATAAGGTCGATCTCAACTCTCCCTTGACATGAATTTCTAGGCAGATGCTCTGGGATTTGACTCTAAGTAATTTTAGTGTATGTGATTATTCATGAGAATTCTTATTCTGGCATTTTTTTTTAGCTCATGTGGAACACTGCCCAGAGTCCCCACTTGACTGTATGTTTCATGTTGTCAAAGGACACTTGAGTTAATTGTACACATCTCTTTAGCAACCAACTGAAAAAGAACTTGTAGGTTAGTTCTCAAGTCTGATTTATATTTGTACCTTCTACTGATTGGTGATTCTATACAAACAGAATGCATATTTCAATAGCAGGAACCTGAAATGTAAACTTCCTCACTGGCTTGACCTGGCCAGTTCAAAGTCTCATTTTTGATGTATTGGTTAAGGGACTGATTACATTCTACAACTGAACTGAGAAAAAACAAAATGATTACTGAAGATATTGAGGGAAGAAATTCCTTGTCATGTCTGTCCTAAATGGGTGATCCTTTACTCTGAGATTATACCCTTTTGGCCCTAGACCCTTCCGCAGGGGGAAATTATCTCTCTGCATCTATCCTGTCAGGTCCCCCTGAGAATCTTTTATATTTTAATAAGGTCTAGTCTCCTTCTAAACCCCAATGAGGAGTACAGGGCCAACCTACTAAACACAAGACAAGACAATCCCTCCGTACCTGGGGTCAGCTAGTGTACCTTCTCTGGGCTGCTTCTAATACTGTCTGTCTGTCCAGTCCCCCCTCCGAGGACCAAAACGCGTCGGTATTCCGGGTCGGTCTACCTAATGCCTTGTATACGCGCAGCAAGACGTCCCCATGTGTATACCGCATATTGCAATGAAGGCCAACATTCCTGAGAACAATAAAACCGGCTCGATTCACAGCCTGCTCCAGTCCATGAGCTGTGTGTGTGACCTTGCAGTAACCCTTCAGTGATAGTTGCTGGTGACATGCAGAAACATGCTGTAAGTGGACTGGAACTGTGCCATGAGGTTTCTTCGAGGCTGACGCACATTGATGGACAATGACTGTGGATGTGTGCCTGTGAACAGTGCCCATGGAGCATGCCCTGCAATATTGTGCCTAGTGTCCAACACCGAGGTAGATTGGAGCAAGTGGCGAGCTGCAGTTGTCATGCCCCCACTGATTTCCATGTCAAGAATCCTTGACATTTGAGCTTTTTGTTTTGGTGCATGCAGTTACATTAGGCAGCTGAATATTGATGAGGTAAGTAGCATGAATGATGTCTTTAATGAGCAATTATATTTCTTAATTGGCAACCCTTGACTAAATTGAAACTCGCTGCTCTGCAAAAACCTGAACGATTCAGTGGGTTGCTCCTGACGTAGGCCTTGCCAGACTTGTCTGATTTTACAAATGTACAGTAGTTGTGCTGTCTTCTGAATTTTGCACATGATCTATTTCTCCTTAGAATTGCCTGATATGAATAAAGCAGAGTCTGTCAGAACTGTCCTGTCTTTCTGATGGTTGCTACTGACTTGGTTGATGTCTATCAACTAGATATTATGGACTAGAGATAGTAAGAACTGTGGAGCTGGAAGAACACAGCAGGCCAGGCATCATCAGAGGAGAAGGAAAGTTGACATTTCAGTTGGGACCCTTCAGAAATCTTCCGAAAAGACCCTCCTGACACGAACGTCAACTTCCCGGCTCCTATTGGCGTGTGCAATTTTGCTGTTACTGTGGGAGTGAGGCTGGTGAAGGAATGGATGACCAAATGTACAAAAACCGATTTGGTTCAAAACTTGCAAGATTATCTGTGGCTTAATTTTTATGGAGTGTCCTTCATGACTAAACTTGCTGACACGCCTGGAGTGGGTGCCTGCCTTAGTGACAGCACGTATCATCATAGAATCCCTACACTGTAGAAACAGGCCCTTCAGCCTAACAAAGTCCACTCCAACCCTCAGAGCATCCCAACCAATCCCATCCAATCCCATCCACCTAATCTACACATCTCTGAACAGTATGGGCAATTTAGCATGGCCAATCCACCTAGCCTGCACATCTTTGGACTGTGGGAGGAAACCGGAGCACCCGGAGGAAACCCACGCAGACACTGGGAGAATGTGCAAACTCCATACACAGTCACCTGAGGGTGGTGGGAATCGACCTGGGTCCTTGGCGCTGTGAGGCAGCAGTGCTAACAACTGAGCCACTGTGCCACCCATGGTTTATGGCCTTGACATGAGAAGTTGGCACATGAGAAGCTGACTAAACCTTGAGAGGGGAGGTGTTCTATTTTCAATGACCCAGCATTTCAGTTTGTAGCAAATGGTAGGTTTGTTCTTCTAGCTACAGTGTCAAATTCAATGTGCTGAAAGTTGAGAGGAATAGTTTGCCAGCTGTGGTGGTGTTGCTGCCTCAGGTGCTGGGGAAAAAGCTGCACACCTGACACTCTGCACTTCACTGTCCAGACAGTTTGTCGGTATTTTTGTTTGAACTTGGCAAATGTTTAAATTGTGACAAATGTCAAGTTAAAGTCATTGAAATGGTGCAGCTCCCACTTAAATTGAATTCTTCATATTCTACATAGAATGCAAAGCCTTGTATTCAGCATTGTGGTTTTGATGTTTAAATTTTTTTCACTTTGCAGTCACTGGTTTACATCTCCAATTAGCTGTTGGACAAGTGTTGGGGGGGAAAAATAACAGTTGAGTAGGATCCATGATATTTGAGAGTAAATTCAACACACTTGTCCCTGTATTTTACATTGTGTACAACTGTTGAGATTTGAACTTTCCAGCCTCATTCCTCTCTAACTAACTAGTTTTCCAACAAGATTAAAGCATTCAAATTTTAGTTGTGAACTTGTTTAACTTGGTATGAATTGGCGGCTGTTTAGCCTTTTGCCTCTTTTTAGCCATTCTTGCTTCATCAACCTTTTTTTTTTTCAAAAAAAATCCATTTCTCCTATGTACCTAGTGCTTCAAACAATATTGCTTCTTTTCCATTTTTTTGACTTTTGGCATTGAATAAATATTACCATGTTAGACAATTGCAAGCTATTGTCACCATCTCATTGTGCTTACTTAATTTCTTCTATCTCCCCTCCTTCTGGTTGGAGTCATATCTAGTACAATGGAAGATGGTTGTGGTTGTTGGCGGTTAGTCCTGGGATATCATGAGTTCCTCTGGTTAGCATTCTAGGGCCAACCATCTTCAAATTCTTCATCAATGATCTCCCCCACCATCAAAAGTATGTGCAATAATTAGCAAGCAAGTGTTGAGCAGATCCCACAACTCCTCAGATACTGAAGCAGTGCATGTATGTGTCCAGCAGTACCTGGACAACTGCCTGGTTTGGGGTGATGAATAGGAAGTAGTGTGCCACAAAAGGGCCGGCAGTGATTATCTCCATTAGACTCGAACCAAGTTGCCTTGTCCTTGAATGATGTTGATTGCTGCTGAACCCCCACAATCACATCCTAAGGGTTACTATGGACCAGGAACTGAATGGAATTGAACTGAACCAGACCTATAGATAGCCTGCCTACAAAAGCAAGTCAGAGGCTGGAAAATCTGTGTGACTAACCTCCAGACCAATATTCCTGACTTTCTTTCTCTTGCATGAACTTTTGAGGTCCACGTGTGGCAACAGATTCCAAATCCAAAGTCATGCATGACAGTCCATGTTCCTCAGGACCTAGCAGCCCCACAGCTTAGAGGGAACATGGCTCTTCAGTTGGCAAAGTCCATCCAGAGTCCTTGCAGGGCACAAGCCAGGACTGTGATGGAATACACACTCTCTGCATTTGCTTTTGTGTGAAATTCAATGCCATCCCACATCTCGAATTTGACATGCCATCTGCAACCTTCAACATTCACTTCCTCCATCACTAGATAATGGCAACACTGTACTATTTACAAAATGCACTCCTCAAACCTCTTGACTGCATCTTTGGATTTTCTTCTCTCAGTTGTTGATCTTACCCAGCCCAAAATGGAGTCCTACAAACCACAACAGTGCTGTATCCCCAGGTTAAGTACTTGATTTTGGGATTGTATTACCTCTTTTTGAACAAAAACTAAAATCAGCAATTCTTTTACTAGGAGTAGCAGAGACAATTTTGGCAAAATGAAGTACCACTAATTATGCACCCTTCCTTTACTGCAAGTAGTTTGCACCTTTAAAGTTTTTTTACAACTGAAAAGTGGCCACTTTGATTTTTGACAGCTTTAGCTATAGTTTGCAAAGAATTATATATTTGTCTCAACACTTGCCTTCCTTTTTCCCATCCCTTTTTCAGTCTTTTTTTTAAAAATTAGCACTTTTCACTAATGCTTCTGCCCAGATACTTGTCCTACTGGCCATGATATATCACCAAATTGATTTCTCCTTTTTGGTGATGGTCTTGAATGTTGCATGACATGGTTGCTGCTTTACCAGTAAAGCTATTCTCTTATCTGTTTTGTCAACCTCTTTTCATTTTAGACATCCTGTATCAGAGCATGGAAACAGACTCTTCAGTCCAACCAGTCTACACTGAACATAATCCCAAACTAAACTAGTCCCACCTGTCTGCTCCTGGCCCATATCCCTCCAAACATTTCCTATTCATGTACTTCTTCACATGTCTTTTAAGCATTGTAATTGTACCCACATCCATCACTTCCTCAGGAAGTTCATTCTACTCATGAACCACCCTTTTTTTTTTTTGTTTCTTAAAAATTGCCCCTCACATTTTTCTTTTTTAAATCCCTCTCCTGTCACCTTAATGTATTCCCCTAGTCTTGAAATCCATCATCCTTGGGAAAAGACTACTACTGTTAATTCTTTGATCTGTACCCCTCATTATTTTCTAAATTTCCATAAGGTCACCTTTCAATCTTTCTATGCTCCAGTGAGAGAAGTCCCAGCCTGTCCTGCCTTTCTTTATAAGTCAAACCTTCCATACCCAGCAACATCCTGGTAAATCTCTTCTGAACCCTGTCCACCTTAATAATATCCTTCCTATAACTAGGCAAACTCTTGACTATACTTTTTCCCTGATTTTGGTGCAGCGATGCAAGTTCACCTCATCTGTCTCTACTTCATTTCAAGAGTTAATATAACTGGAATCTAGTTTGTTCCATTTGCACAGCAGTTTCAACAGTATTTAAAAATGAAGCATAACTGGCCTTAATCACTGCTGGAGAGGTCTGTCTGTCTGTCTGTCGTTCAGTGCTCTGGTTTAATACCAAATGGTGTCCTATTTCCTTGAAGTGCAAAGCTAAGCTCTTTTGAGAAGTCTTCAGCTCTCTGGATTAGGGAGCACTTCATAAACAGAAACAGACTTCAGGAAGGTTTGTCATCCTTTCTTGTGCTGCCAAAAGTTCAAATTAAACAGCTGGGGAATGGAGCTGTCTCTGTGCGTGAAAATACCAAACACTTTTCTCTGGCCATCAATGTATGCACTTCCAAAAAGATATTGGTAAGCCTTTACAGTGCCCAGTGCAAATCTGTTCAGTAGCTACTGGTCTTTGGCATATATACACAGTAATTACAAAATGTTTGCAAATAGTCTAATCAGTAATGAATTTGTCAACACAGTGCCACAAACCCCATCCCCAGAAAATAACAAGTTAATGGTATTTGACTTGAATTGAAAATTGGACTGAAGTGCTCTGAATCACTTATTTCCTAAATTTTTTACTTTCTTGGGATGTTGTCCTTGAATGCTGAACTTCTGGTTTCAACAACATTTTGTTTTGTGTTGTGTAGGGTGCCATCGTGTGGTGACTTCATAACTACAGCTTAAAATTAAGAGGTGACATTGGGTGGGCACTGTTTAGTGCTATGGCAAGTAAAGTTTTCAGGTGTGGCATTTCTGTCGCTTTGAGTCTGTTTCAGTGCATGGCGTGACTCACCAAGGACCACAAAAAACCCTACTTTTTTTAAGTTTCCACTCTAGTCTGTACTTTTTTTTAAATATGGTTTTACAGTATTCATTTAGTTGGAACATTATTGGAGGATTTTTGGTCAATTTAGCAACTGAAAAACAAATGTATGAATTGGGTCCAGGCTGTTTCCCTTCATGTGGGAAGAAAAAAAAAAAGATGACATTTGTAGTGTGCAGTTTAATGCTGATATTAAAATAAATGTCATAACTGGTCTGGTTACAATACAGTTTGGATGTTATTGGTGAGTAACTTTTTCAGTCATGTGTAGTCTTGTGTTCTAGTTTCACATGGGCAGGATATTTTTAAAAGAGCTGCAAAGTAAAATTGTGCCAAGTTAATCCATTGGGCTATTAGAAATGTTTTCTTTAATTCACTAGATATGAGCAAATTAAAAGACTCGCAAGGTTTGATGTGCTTATTTTTGAAATTCTTTTCTTTAAAGAAAAGAGTTAAGCAATGTATCTTTTAAATTTGGAAGAATT
Organism: Rhincodon typus; assembly: GCF_021869965.1. Lineage (NCBI taxonomy): Eukaryota > Metazoa > Chordata > Chondrichthyes > Orectolobiformes > Rhincodontidae > Rhincodon > Rhincodon typus. Next base: position 24,204,625 of record NC_063361.1, read on the forward strand.
TGAATGATGCATGTAAGTGTCTGTCCAATACGTCATTGTTGTCATAGGAGTTCTGAGGAAGGGTCACCAGACCTGAAACATTAACTCTGATTTCTCTTCAAAGATGCTGCCAGACCAGAAATTTTCCAGCAAATTCTGTTTTTGTTGTGTATGTCATAGTTGTCGTTCCACTGACCATTTTGACTTGAGTATGATCTGGGCTTTAGTCCCATCTCAGCATTTTTTATTAAGATTTTCCTTTTTAAAGTTCCTTTTTATGTAGTAGCTTTCAGTTGAAATGGAGTGGTCAGCACATGGGTTTTTTTTCTTAATTTATCCACTTTCCACACAACTTAATTTGCTCGAACTGTGAATAGAGTTAATTAAAATTAGAAGCAATTCTGGTATTTTAGATTTAAATTGCTAAGCAGATGGCTGCGTTTTTATTGCCACTTGGCAACTTGTGACTTTTATACTCTATCCACTAGCAAGCCTGCCAAAATGTTGGCATTTGAGATTGACTTGACTTTTTTTTTCTTCTGTGCAGAAAATCCTTTCATAATCTTGTGTTAACAATATGCCTGCTTAGCCTGTCTTGTTTGGATTGTCCGGTTTAATATTGCCTCTACTTTCAAAGGAAATCAACTGTAAGACCAGTTTGACATTGACTGACTATTTGGGTGCTAAAAAGTATAAATTTCTTTTCCTCTGCAGATTGGAGACGCTATGAAGCAAATGCAGGAGCGCAGAAACATTGGGAAAGTTATTCTGGTCCCAGAAGCAAAGAAGGCTGAAAATTAGTTTGACTGGGCTTCCAATAGAAGGCAGGGAATAACATTTGTAAATTTAGCATAAAGTGCTAACCTTTTATGACCTGAAGATGGACAGATGACTAATTTAAGCTTGAAGCAGGGAAGCAAATCTTGACTGATCCTGTAATCAGGTGCATTTAGTGCTGATTTGCTGCTTGCAAGTTACCATCCTGTTAGTGGGCCTTCCTCACAGCCTTTTTATCTTTCTCCAATCTCCAATGAGTTAAATTTTTAAAAAATGTTGAACGTCTCTGGCTGGCCGACTGCCTCACGTAGTTCTGTGATGGCGCCCCTTTTTTCTCCAATGACTCCAAACTATTGTGATTATAATCCATGTAGATCAAAGATCCAAAATGTTGGAATAATTGTGTTGAATCTTTCAGATTGAGCCACAAATTGACTAATTGTGTGGACAGCATGGAATTGTAAGATGTTTTGAAACTTAGTTGGCTTTCATCATACATCTACACTAACGATGTCTGACTTCCAGGAACTGCTGAATGTATAATCTGCAATGTATGTCCACCTCCCCTCTTTTATTTTTTTGTTTGATTCAATTATTTGCTATTTCATCCTATCAAATTCCATCTGTCCATGTATAAAACCTTAAAGGGTTAGTACTAAATGGTTCACAGATAAGAGCTGGTTGATCAATTTTGAACCTGTGGAAATATTAGCTGTATGGGGTTTTAAGGACTCCTTTTATTTCAACTATCACATGAAACAGTTGTTTTTTTTGTGCCAGAGTTCTAGCTGGGACTATACACAGATCCAGGCTACTTGACTTGGCTCAGCAATGGTCCAGAGCCAGTGAATAACAAGTTGTCACCCCAAAAGCACTACCAGTGGCATTAGTTTTCATACGGTAACCACTAACTACTTCATTGGAGTCTGATCTTACTCCACTTGATAATTATGACTCGAGTTGAAGCTGTTTTGAGCCTTTTGGCATACCACTAATAAGTTACAATGGATTCAATTTCTTCCGACAACCATCTGAAACTAGACTTTTGTTTCTATTTTGAGTTTTTTTTTAAATAAAAGTTCTGCCTGGAATTATCAAAACCTGGAGTAGCTGCACATTCCCAGTTATAATGTAGCTAAAGGCAATGATTTATTTCTCCACTGTTTGATTTTTAGTATGTAATTCATGATCAGTGATTTTTGTTTTTGTCTGAGGTCTTTGTCCCACATACTTCTGCCTTCATCCATTTTTATCTCTCATTTGAATAGGCAGTGCTACATAGAGCTGATATGTTCCAAGGTGCACATTGGATATGTACAAGTCCAATCATCGTAACCATGTTTCTTTGCTCTTACTTTATAATAGTTTGTCTGTTTACTGCAGATCAACCTGCCATTCCCTAGATGATGCAATTCGATAGATGCCTCTGGCTTTAATGACAGTAGAGGGTGCAATGGTAAATGCATATAGCAGGTGGAGCTAAGAAATTTGATGTACTAAACTAAATCCATGTTTAGGAAGTATAATGAATTCTGATGACCGAATCTTGGACTGTTGCCTCCAACTGTTTAGGATCTATCCTGGAATAGTCAGATCCCATTTATGTGCATACATTGGGGTGTTTTTTTTTTTTTTTAAGGGAAAATCCATAGTAAAGCAAAATAATTCTGAATAGTTTATCAATGCTATACACATCCAGGACCGGCCTTTTAAATCCTAAAAGAAGATTGACAGGAGGCCATTAGTGACTCAGTCAATAAATCACCAAGACTAATGTAAGTTGTTCCCTCTTGCTCTGTTTGCATTACAAAAGAGCATAAAGTTTGATTCAGTGGGCCTAGCTGCTTGACCTCTTGCTAAATGTGTACACTGCCCGTGTGGAAACATATACAAAGAGTACATTACTCTTATAATAAGGATCTAACAGTGGCACCATCTCGACTGACTCCTGTGCTTAAGGAATGGATTCCACAACTAAGGACTTCATCCTGCTCATAGCCAAATCCTTGTCTTTACTGTTGGATCTGTGCCAAAGTAGCTTCTGGATTTTATAAATTCCATCATCCATCTCTGAGGCTTCAGGCTGAGTGTCACTAAGACTTGTCAGTAAGGCTGTCTCCACCTTTTTCTGCACAGAGCACTTGGTTGATTATTTAACATGCAGGTCTGAATTTGGTGCTGTTTGGCAAGATAAAATGCCAAGTATTCTTTATTAAGATTAAGCTTCACAACCATTTATAATAGTGTCTCGTCTGCCAGAGGTCATCTCTGCCTATTGAGTATTCAAATATCTGCCAAATTAGAGTACAAATCCAGTGCCTTGTGAAAACTTTTAACTGGTTTTATTGTGTTCTCCCTGGATAAATCTACAGAAAGCTACCTGTCTGTAGATTCCAAGACGAAAACTTCTTTAAGTGCATTTTTCAACAGCTGGTGAGATATTTGTCAGTATTGTGATCTTTAATGGCCAATTTTAGTTCTACCCAATTTCTAACTTTGAAGCCATGTTTCGTTTGAGTCTCTGTAGACAACGCTTTTGGGCCCTAGGAGGTTTTACTCTTGGTGGTGTTACCTTTTTTAAAAAGTTGAATTCTGGATCTGCAGCTCTGTTTTTAAAAAAAAAAAAGTAAAAATTTGCTTTCCCAAACTCTCATGACACATTTTAGGGTCTAAGTGGCTAAGCCAAGGCAGTTAGCGTAACCAAACCAGCAGAAGATAAGTGTGTTCCAGTATTGGGCCTTCTTGTAAACTGTCATATGGTTTGATATCTCTAATGTTCATGTTCATCATAATTATTGCCCCTTCTGAATGTACAACCTTAATCACTTGCTGTTCACAATATTTTGTCAAAATTGTCATAGTCCTCAATCTGTATTAAAGACAGGGTGAAGCCTCTTTCTGCATCCAATTGTTTGACAGAATTCCAGCAGATGATGAAAGTTTGGTCAGTCTGAGCTACCTCATCCTCTGTACCTGCTGTACATTATCATGTGATCAGCAACATAGTGATGAACAAGCTCTTACCCACCTCCCAGATCGAAAAGAATAGCCTTGACAGTAAAATCATGAAATTGTCCTAACCCTGCAGTGCCATGTTTGTGGATTCTGGTGAAGAATGGGTTAATATCTGATTTGAAGAAGGAAACTGTTTGGGAGTTGATAATGGGAAGCAAGAGGTAACTATAAGAAAATGGACTCTTCACTTTTTAAAAAAAAATGTCCAACTAATGTTTGGTGGAATCCTTTTTTGACTGCAAGGTTTGATTGATGGGATAATCTGTTATGCTATACTCCTTATCACATGTGGCCTTACTACCCTACTCCTTTTTCATGTGCTATAAGTTTGTATCTTAAGAAATTGGAGAAAACTGAGTTCAGACAAATTCCTGAGATTGATTGATTGATTTTGTTTTTTTTTTTAAAATGTGGTGTGAAAGGGGAGCTATCCTGTTTACCAAATAAAATCTACAACCTTGCAGAAATAACTGGGGACCAAAGAATATTTGAGCATTTGGAATCTTTGCAATTTGCCCAAGTGGACAGATGAGTTTTTTTTTTCATTAATTTTATACAGGTAACAATTCAGAAATTGACTTATCTTGTGTGGTAAGCTGGAGAGGGCACATATGTTTTCCTTTGTTAACCAATGGACTACATGGAACACATGGGCAATCAATCAAGTTATTTAATAGCAACATCTTACTTGTAACTTGGGCAAGTGGGAAGTCACGAGTGATCTGATTTGTTTGTTTATTTCACAGGCCATTTTGGTTTAACTTTTTTTTTCTGTTCAATCAACTATTTCACTCAAATAGCCAACCAAGACCATGTAAGATTCTTCCATTCCTTCCCATTTGCTGTCTTTATTTAAGATCACGATCAGTGTGGACCATCCAATTTTTGGATCTCATTGCACTGCAAATGAATTAGCTGAGGAAAGGGTTGTGGTCAATATTTGCAATCCATTTCTTCTTTTTCCTTAGCCACTCGCTGAACTGCATTGATCTGCTCAGCCAGAAGGGCCTAAAGTTAGTCCCAGGTTTATGCTGAGCTGACTCACCTGTAGAAAATGCAGTTGGCTTCTGTATACATGGATTTAGAGACTTTAATCAGCCCACCATCCTGCTCAAACGTGGCAGCACAGTCTTGAAAGGCATCCGACCATGACTCTACCTCCTAATTTTTTTTTTTTTTTGTCGACCTTCCATTTCTTTTCTGTTTCTCAGACATTTCCATGAATTATAGACAAAGGTGAATAGCAGAAAAAAACTTCAGTATTCCACTCATCTGTCCACTGAGGTAGTCTGAAACTTTGTAAACAACATGCCTTATTCAAAGCTGAGCCTGAGCAACAGCTCAAATGTCTTGAAACTTACTAAAAATGTGCCAATATGACTTGAGAAAACCAGGGGACCAGTTGGTTCTGAATGTGATTTGAATGACATGATGGAATTTGAGATCCATTTCTGTGGTTAAGCTTGATGTCAGTTAAAGGAAGGGACTAATGTTCCAAATAAAACTTTGTCCATTGTCAGGATTTAAAAGGGCCAAATCTGCCTTCATATGGCTTATTATGTAACCCTGCAATCTTTGATTTACAGTTGCAAGTCCCTTTTTGATTAGGGTCTGGATGTACATATCTGGCTGCTCTGGGGCATTCTGATTCCAATAACATCTAAATTGCAAAGACACATCAACTTTGTAAAGTCTGTTGTAGTTCTGCTTGGTGATCTGGGGTCTGAACACTTCTGTCTTGAATAGTGAACCTTTGAGTTTTGCGTCTGGTTCTTGCTACTTTTTCAAATATATACAGTTGCATGATTCTTCAGTGTGCATGTGTATGGAGGTAATTTTATTTAGTGTGAAGCAGAATTTCTGATTTTTGTCCTGATTTTGATGCATCCGAGTGACTTAGTCGGCAACTTGGGAACACAAACCCATTCAGTGTACGACTGGAGGAACATATAGACCTGACTGGGTGAGGACATGCATGAACTAATTAATGGGAGAGCTGTGGCCTTCTGCTTAATTTATCTAACTGGAACTCCTTTTATTTGCTGATGCATATCAGTAATGTTACCTGACTTACAATGGCAGCTTGTCAACTTCCATCCTTTAATATTTCACCACTACAATGCAAATTTCATGTACATGTCCTGTTTAATCCTCCCCATAAATTAGATCCTCCACTCTTACTCAGAGTAGAGCTCATTTCATTATTCACTACCTTTTTTTTTCCCAAGCTGGTAACCTTCCAATATATGTAACAGAGATTATGGCTTCATCTAATGAGTTTATAGGACTGTATTTTTGATCCCATCATTCATATAGTTTTACCAATGTAACCAGGTAAAATGTTACCAGTGTTAACTACAACTCATTCCTGGTTTTGGCCCATACTTGGGTATTTTAGCCCCATGGAATTTGATTATTATTCTTGTTGGCTTTTCAGAGGGTGGACGTTTTCCTTTATCCGGAACAATCAGAAGTCCAGGTGCTGAATCGAGATGCTATACAGTACTGCTTAATAAGCTATACTGTAAATTGGAATAGAAAGAATGTCCACACTAAAACTTCTGACACTTTTCATGCGTTTTAATTCTGATCACTGGTTTCTAAAGCCTAGCACTTCCAGAAGATTAGAATAGCATTTATGACAAATGTTTATTATGACTGAGAATACTGTATTTGAATCTGCTCAGTTAGTGTAACGGGATTATTATTGTTGTGCATTGGGATACTGTTATCTGGCCAGCTCTACACTTAAAGGAAACTTGCAACTGGAAATTCACTGAAGGCACAAATTGTCCTTTTTTTTTCAAATAGGTCAACATTAACTCTGCTCGATTTTATTCAGTGTTTTAATCTCATACTAAAAGCTGCTTTTTCTATGTGTGTGTGAACAGTTAAAACTGTGCAGTTGCTGTTTAGATGGATCCTATGAAATGTAATGCTGTTTTATGCCAGGTGTTACCATATGCCTTAAATGTTTAATAAAATGCATACATAAAACCGAAAAGTTTTGATTCTGGAAGCTTTGATCTTAAAAGGGTTTGTTATGCCTCAGTTAGTATGTCAGTTTGTTTTCAAAGACATGCTTGTGATATCATCACTATTTTAGCATGTGACTTCAGGGTGTAAAACACAGACTCCATCTTATCTGGAGCCACTTGAAGCATGACAGTGATGAAAGTTATATTGGCTGGCTTAGTATTAGGCTATTCAGTAACACTGAATTGTCTGTGAATCACAGCTCACTTAGATGTTAACATGTAATAAACAATGTTAGATTTTTTTCATGACCGTGTTACCCACATTTGGATTCTTGTGAGGGGATATGGGCATTGCACCCTTGGGTAAAATGCCAATTTTATTGGAGGCAAAACACACAATACTAGATCAAAATACAGCACTGTGGATTCTGGAAATCTGAAATGAAAATAAATGCTGAGTGGTAATATCTGTGGAGAGAGCAGCAGTTCCAGGTCTCTCTCCTTTTAACGATAGAGATATGGAGCATTTTGAATGAAAGGCTATTCATCTGAAACATTTTAACTGTTTCTCCCCACAAATACCTGCCTGACTGAATTCATCCAACTTTACCTTATTTCAAAAGAAGTGGCTTTTCTTGCATTCAATACCATCTGGGTCTTACTGTAAAAACTATCAACAGAAATCATTCTCCCACATTGTGTTTTGAAATTAATTTGTGAATACACACTCAGGATCTAAGTTTTTAAATTGGAAAATATTTTTCCTCTATTATTTTATGAATAACAGTGGTATACAATCTGCTCAAAAATTGCAACCCCAAAGTGATGGTAAAGTCTTCTGTACAATGTACACATCTTCAGGTTTTAGCTGTTCGGCTGTGAGCTCTTCCAACCCTTCTGGCTTTGTTTGATTTTGTTTTTGTTATGTTACCTTAAGTAACATCCTCCGCGTTAATGTAACGCTGAACTTTTTTTTTCCACTCCAATTGTAAGGCCAGATGGAATCTTAGCAAAATCTTTCAATTTAACTGCTTCTTGACAGTTTAGGCACTGCTGCACTAATGCACTGGATGTCAGGTCCCCAGGTTGGGAGCTTGAGCCTTTAACCACTAACTGAGAAAGGAATACGCCTAATGAGTCAAGTCTGACTTCCTCCAGTTTCGTGTTCTTGCAATCTGTCACTTCATGCGCCACACAACATTGAACAGGCCCTTTGGCCCACCATGTCCATGCCAATCAACAAACACCAAACTAAACTAAATCGATTTACCTGCATTGGTTTGTAGTCTACTACGCACTGGCATTTTTAAGAGATTGTCTAGATGTGGCGAGAGAACCTAACTCCACTATCCTCGGGCAGCATGTTCCATATATCTACAACCGTCTGGGTGGAAAAGATTTTTCTTCCAGTCCCCTCTAAACCACTTACTCCTTACCTTTTAAATTTATGCCCTCTGGCCTTGGGCATATCTGCCAAAGGGCATAACTTTGTGTATATATACCTCTATCAAAACCTCACCCCACCCAGTCTCCTGTGCACCAGGGAAAACAAACCCAACCTATCCAGTTGCTTCTCATAACTGAGACTTTTCATCCCTGGCCATATCCTGGTGAATCTCCTCTGCTACCTCCAATGCAGTCACATCCTTCTGATTGTGCAAGTCCGGTTGCTACACACATTATTTCATCGGTGGCCTAACCAATGCTGTATAGTTGCAACAAGACTGCCCCACTCCTATAGTCTATGCACTGGCTAACGAAGATGAGCATCCTGTATACTGCCTTCACCACCAACTATCTACCTGTGCTGACACCTTCAGGGATCTGTGGACTTGTACACTAAGGTCCCTTTATTCCTCAGTACTACTTAGCATTCATTTGTGTAAATCCTTCATGATACTATTCCTTTTAAGAGATGTATTTTGTCCTTTTTTTTTTTGTACACCCACAAAAGTTGAGACAGATGCCAAACAGACTGTTCAAAGCCAACAAATAGCTTGTGAGGCCTTGGTTCTTTTTTTTTTAAAAGAAAAGCTTGGAACAATAGAAACAACCTGAATGGGTGAGGTCTGGATCCCACCAGGGTTTTCTTTTTTTTGTTTTAGCTTTTTGCAGTTGCTGGGGTCTTGAAGCTGGACGTGCAAGTTCTTATTCCTCTTGCTGTCTCTCGTGCCATTTTAGCTGCAACAATCTATTTTTACTGAAGTTGCCTTTGCCAAGGGTATGTTTATGGGTTGTTACTATATTCGAACAGTTAACTATTAATGTAGCTATTCTTAAGCATTTGATACAGTTACAGTTCATTCATTTCCTTTTTACCTGTATTTTTAATTTTATGAAAATAAAGTGTATTTTAATTAACATTGGATAATTTGACCAATTGAATTATATCTGGAATTCAGTCTTACACTTACCCTAACTACTTATTTTAAAAAGGTCTAGACTACCTTAATATATTTTGAGTGGGTTTTGTCTGGTCCATAACTTCCCATATTAGACCTCCCAAAATGCAACACTCTCATTCATCACCTAGCAGTGTAAGTTTCAGCAAATGTTGAAAATATAACACTGGGTTTTGGGGTAGTAATGACAGCAAAAGTGATGACATTTGTCAATTGTTTCAGAAATGTAAATTAACACCTTCTGCAATCTAATCATACAATTAAACAGTGAAATCCAAAACGTGCTTCTCCAATGAACATGCAGTTCTTCTCCCTAGTTTGAATGCCCAGCTGAAGTCTCAACAATTAGAAATCATTGAACTGATGAATTTGTTCCTTTTCTTCTGCTCTTAGTCTGTCCATTTAAAAATCCAAATTTGTGCCTTGTTGCATGCGGTGTGACTGGGTTTTAATGAGGTCTGTACTTCAAAATTACTACAGGAAATCTCTTTGGCTCCGCAAAGGCTAATTTTATTTGTGGAATGTAAAATTCTCAATTGCACATTTCAGTTTTTTTTAATTTCTTTTATATCTGGTTTCTAAGACATCAGTGCTGGAGGTACTCAAAATCGGAGACACCTTCAGATGAATGATCAACAATAGAGGATTTCACAGCTTACTAATCTTGACAGGCAAACACCATTGCTTTGCTGATTGCAAATTCTGACTTAAATGATTCAGTATTTTAAAATGATTCTTTGGTTACAATTTTTTTTGTTTTTCATGTCATTTGTATCATCAGCTTGACTGCTTGCTTAAACATTTCTCTTGGTGTATCAAGATTTTCTATCTAATTTGTACCTTTTTGTGCATTTTAAAATATTTTTAAAAAATCTTTCACTGAATAAAGGCATTACTGGCTAGGCCAGCGTTTATTGCCCATCCTTAGCTGCCCTCAGGACAATTAAGAATCAACCAGATTTCTATTGGTCTGGAGATGCCTGTAGGCCAGATGAGATTAGGATGGCAGATTTCCATCCCTAAAGAACATGAATTTTTCTGACAATGGTTTCACGGTCATGGTTAGATTCTTGATTCATAACATCATACAATGACTATTGATGGAGTATTGCTGTATTGAAAGAAAAATTAATTACAATAATTTGTAATGTAATAACGAAAATGTTTTCATTGCAAGTGTGTAAGCTACAATCTGGAATTGACGGGGATTGACATTGAAGCTAATTTTGAATCCAACATATGAGATTCCTGAACAATTTCGGCAAAAAGAAAAGCATGATGCAAAGACACTACTTGTTGCAGGCTCTACACCAGTTGAGACTCTTTCTTTGATATCTTGTTTATCTTAACCTTTTGGTTTTTCTTTTTAAAAAAAATTGAAATAAGCATGCAGTAAAATATGTACATTTAAGGCTCTTCCACTGACTTGACATTGTAGTTCAGATTTCATTGAATACCATGGCTCTCCAAAGCTGCCAAAACGTTCTTCAAATAACTTGAGTCTGGATAACCTTGCCTGTAAAACATAAAGTTTTTTTTTTCAGGAATTTTAATCCACATTTACTCCACAAATGAAGCATTAATTTGGTTTGTGGCTGAACATGTATGTAATTTTGAAAAGTAGCATCATCAATCAATTATCTATGTTCCAACATGCTAATGGAGTACTCCAATTGAATTAATAGCTCAATGTTTTAACCCCTCATAGCCATAAATTGCTGAGTAACCAGACATTTTAAAGGTCACAATGTTAAATTTATTGCTCCCTTTGCATTTGCCAGCATTTTCATGTTTCTGACTTTGCTTCCCTCCTGCCATCATACCATAGATGTGCTTATCATCCTGACCTATTGACGTAACTTTCCTCACTCCACTCAGTTGTTGCCTAATCTGAGATTTGTAACCTTCTATTTTAGAATTGGGTTTGCAACAGGTGCAGTTTGCTTTCATGATGAGGTTTAATTCGCATCCAATATTTCCAGAAGCATCCACATTAGAATACAGCAGAATTTCAGTATTTGCAGGTCTCCCCTTCAGCTTTGGCTTTCAGTTTTGTACTTGATTAGGAATGTGTCTTTTTTTAAAAAATTTTTTTGTTTTTTTTTTCCACAGCCATTAGCTTGAAGTATAGGGACTTTAAAATTTATGTTTCAGATTCAGCTGTGATCACACAACTCCAAGTCGTTCAGTATTCTTTGTTCAAGTATTGAGATCCAATCACAATTTCCTTGATTTTTCTCAGCATTACCACTAGCTTCCCCCTATTTGAGCTATCCTGCAGTCTTTTTTTTTCATTCTTCTTTTCAGGGATTCACTGGCTAAGCCAGCATTTATTGCCCATGCCTAGTTGACTAGAGCCAGATGAGAGTCAATGTTATTGCTCAGCCTACAGTCACGTGTAGGCCAAAGCAGGTAAGGACAGCATCTCCTCCTCGGAAGGATGTGCGTGAACCTGGGTTCTGGGACAAGGGTATATCAGGGACCAATTTCCAGCACCCTACAAGTCTGCTGTGTTCAGGTCAGGGTGGAAAAGGGTTCATAACTTCTCTCCTGGCCCTGAGTGAACAAAATTTATTTTTATGACTTTCATCAGTGATTAAATGATTACTCTTAAGTTAGTTTTTTCGAATCCAATGAAAATCTGGAATACAGTTCCCTATCTGCTATGGTGGGATTCAAATCTGTGTCCCCGGAACATTAGCCAGGGGTTTTGAAATACTAGTCCAGTGACGTTAGCAATGTGCCATCACCTCCCGCAGATCCATATCCTCTTCACCCTATCTGGCACTATCGGTTAAATTCCTTTATCTTTATTCTTGGATATCGAGCACAGCAGACTTTAGCAGCTAATGCCAGCACCCTTTGGGCAGATTCTAACTGATCGCGATGGACTATGAGCTCAAACGTTCAGTGCTTCCTCTGCTTTTGTGCATGTCTTTGACAAGTGCTCTTCCTGCTCTGTCCCTCATTCCTGTTACATAGCTGATGCATTCTGCTACCTTACTTCCTCACAGCCTGTTACTCTTCTTTTTCACTTCGACCCACTTTATGGCAACATCAAACTCGGTCTTCCCCTCTAACCAAGATTTTTTTAAAAATATATTTCTCTCCAAGTCAAGAGGCTCTACAATTGTATTTCCCAGATAACCGATTCCTCCTAAGTCACGTGTTTCTTTGTAACCAAACTGCTGCTGAGCTTGCAGTGTGCTAGTCTCAGATTCAACCTCGCCATTACTATTGAACCTAATGAAATCATCATGATCGCTATCTTCCTTTTTGTTTTTGAGCAGTAGATCCTGGTAACAGCAGGGACAATTCCACCTTGATTTTTTTTTTAAAACTCCAGCTCCACCACACCCGGCACTTTTCCCTGCAACCGCAGGAAGTGCTACACCTGCCCCCATACCTCCTCCCTCACCCCCATCCCAGGCCCCAAGAAGACTTTCCACATCAAGCAGATGTTCACCTGCACATCTGCCAATGTGGTATACTGCATCCGCTGTACCCGGTGTGGCTTCCTCTACATCGGGGAAACCAAGCGGAGACTCGGGGACCGCTTTGCAGAACACTTACGCTCGGTTCGCAACAAACAACTGCACCTCCCAGTCGCGAACCATTTCAACTCCCCCTCCCATTCCTCAGACGACATGTCCATCCTGGGCCTCCTGCAGTGCCACAACGATGCCACCCGAAGGTTGCAGGAACAGCAACTCATATTCCGCTTGGGAACCCTGCAACCCAATGGTATCAATGTGGATTTCACAAGTTTCAAAATCTCCCCTCCCCCCACCGCATCCCAAAACCAGTCCAACTCGTCCCTGCCTCCCTAACCTGTTCTTCCTCCCACCTATCCCCTCCTCCCACCTCAAGCCGCACCTCCATCTCCTACCGACCAACCTCATCCCGCCCCCTTGACCTGTCCGTCCTCCCTGGACTGACCTATCCCCTTCCTAACTCCCTACCTACACTCACCTTTCCTGGCCCCATCCCCGCCTCTTCGACCTGTTTGTTTCCTCTCCACCTATCCTCTCCTCTATCCCTCTTCTATCCGCCTCCCACTCTCTCCCTATTTATTTCAAAACCCCCTTCCCCTCCCCCTTTTCTGATGAAGGGTCTAGGCCCGAAACGTCAGCCTCTCTGCTCCTATGATGCTGCTTGGCCTGCTGTGTTCATCCAGCCCTGCACCTTGTTGTCTCGGATTCTCCAGCATCTGCAGTTCCTACTATCTCTCACTCCTTAATGAGTCACTTCTACCCACCCTCCTTGTAAACACACCTCTTCCCTTCCATTCCTTTCCCTTCTTCTCTCTTTGACCCTGACTTGCAGATGTTTTAATGTTTTCATTGCAAACTTTTTTCATTCTTGGCGATTGTTGATCTAAACTACTAATATTTCTCTCTTCACAGATGCAGTCTGATCTACTGTGCGTTTCCAGTGTTTTTCTGTTTATTTGGTACATTTTAAACTGACAGGCAATTGACTACAGAATAAATTTGCATTTGAAACCCTTTACAGTCAATGAAGCAACTTTGATTACAATTCAAACATAGTTTGAAAACAGCAAATGAAATGAATGGAGTTATTTGTGGGAGGAACGTTTATTGTGTTAGAACCTCTTTCACATGCAGAACAAGCCCTCGTTTTAGCACCTCATCCAAAATAAACATTCTTCCTATTCTGCAGCAGTCCCTCTGCAATGTACTGCAGAGTCAAACTCCAGGCTCCGAGCAGGGCATGAATTTGCAGGGATGAAATGCAGCATATTCCACTATTTAATCCTCTGTATGTGTAACTTGTTTAGAAATAGTTCAATTCAAACTGTTTAGGAATTGGGATTAACAAAAAAAAGGATATGCATAGGGTTGACTAGTCAAAAAGCCACCACATCACAATTGCAAATTCTGAAGAAAGGTCGCCGAACACGAAACATTAACCCTGCTTTCTCTACACAGATTCTGTCAGACCCGAGTTTCTCCAGACATTTCTGTTTTTGTCTCAGATCTTCAGCTGCAGTTCATTGTTTGAATTTATTACATAAACTGTAGTTTTATGAGCAACCAAAATACAGCTTAATTACCTTCTTTGATGTTTGTTTGGAAACTGTTTTAAGTTTATTCATTGTTACACAATTTCAAATTTAAAAATTGTATTTGTGGAGGCCACACCTGAATGAAATAAGATAGAGGAAGTATTTCAATGCTAGAGTTTTTTTGTGTTTTTTTTAAAAAAATGTATGGTTCTTTCCACGGTCTGATTTTTTTTTAAAAGAAAAAATTTTTTTTTCCTCCGAGTAGACTCTTTTTTTAAGAATATCATCCAAAGTGAAATTTTAAAGTTAATCTGTAAAATGTGATGTTGAGCGAAAGATGTACCAGTTGGTAGCTAAAGATCAGTCTTATTGTCTCTGCCACAGAGAAACAACAACCAAACTGTTTGAGAGAAGGTGTGTTGGGGGCAGGAAACTTACTGAGATACTCCTCCACTTGTCTTTGTTTTGTGAGGGATATCATTCCATGTCACCCGAGCCAATCCTGAGGGACCAGATACTATTTTGAAGGTCAGGCCTCTAGTAAAGGCTTCTCTTAACAGCCTTAAGATCTTTTTGCCGTTAGCATTATCTGGCAAAAAGGCTTGAAAGATACCGCCTTTAAAAGGTTGTCCTGGGTTTGGATCACATTCCTATAAAAGAAAAAGAAATGAGTACTCAAAGCAGAATTTTTTTTTTGTCGCAGTTCTGCTATAAAAATCAAGGCTTGTAATATAACTCCACACTGTCTATGGATGTTTTGGATCTCGCTTTTTCTCTCTTATGACAGATCTCCAGCACTGCAGTATTTTGCTTCTGCGACTGATTTTTGTTTTTATTCACAATTTTAACTATTGACATCTTGGAATTACCAGTCCCTAGAAACTTAACTGGACCACCATAATTGGCATAGCTAGGCTCAGCTCACAGAGTCTAGGTTCTATGGTCAATAACTCACCTTGTGATGCCCTGGACCCTGTCCATCATTTAAAAGGCACAAGTCAGGATAATGAGAGTCCAGAGTCAATATGTTGCTATTAGTGTAAAGGGCAAGGTTGGTAGCTGTAGGGAATGCTGAATGACTAGAGAAGTTGAGGCTCTGGTCAAGAAAAAGGAGGCACAGGGCAGGTATAAGATTGAATGAATCCCTCAGAGTATAAAGGCAATACAGTATACTTAAGAGGGAAATCTGGAAGACAAAAACGGGACGTGAGATAGCTTTGGCCAATAGGGTTAAAGAGAATCCAAAAGGATTCTACAAATACATTAAGGGCAAAACAGTAACTAGAGAGAGAATAGGGCCCCTTAAAGATCATTAAAGTCATCCATGTATGGAACCACAGGAGACGGGTGAGATACTAAACAAGAATTTTGTCAGGTATTTTCTGTGAAGAAGGATGTGAAAGCTGGACAACTTGGAGAAATAAACAGTGATATCTTCAAAAGTGTCCATATTATACAGGAGGAGGTGCTGAATGTATTAAAATTTATAATTTCAAATAAATCCCTGGGACCTGATCAAGGTGTATCCCAGAACATTGTGGGAAGTTAGGGAAATGATTAGGCCCCATGCTGAGATATTTGTATCATCAATAGCAACAGGTGTGAGGTGTTAGAAGACTGGAGGGTGGCTAACGTGCCATTATTTAAGAAATATGGTAAGGAAAAGCCAGGGAACTATACAGCGGTGAGCCTGACTTCAGTGATGGGTAAGTTATTGGAGGGGATTCTGAGGGACAGGATTTACGTGTATTTGGAAAGGCAAGGACTGATTAGAGATAGTTAACATGGTTTTGTGTGTGTGAAATTGTGTCTCGCTAACTTGATTGTCATTTCTTCAAAACAATTCAAAGAAGATTGATTATGACAGAGTGGTGGATGTTGTCTATGTGGACTTCAGCAAGGCATTTGACAAGGTTCTGTATGGTAGACTGGTTAGCAAGGTTAGATCATGTGGAATCCAGGGAGAACTAGCCATTTAGATTTTTTTTGTCAAAATTGGCTCGAAGGTAGGAGGCAGAGGGTGATGGTGGAGTGTTGCTTTTCAGAATGGAGGCCTGTGACCAGTGGAAGTGCCACAAGGAAGGATGTTGGGTTCATTGCTTTTTGTTATTTATATAAATAACTTGGATGCTAATACAGGAAGAATGGTTAGTAAGTTTGCAGATGACACGAAAATTGGTGGACAGTGAAGAAGATTATCTCAGAATCCAATGGGACCCTTGACCAGATGCGCCAATGGGCCAAGGAGTGGCAGATGGAGTTTAATTTAGATAAATGTGATGTGTTGCATTTTGGTAAGGCAAACCAGGGCAGGACTTATACAGTTAATGGTAGGGTCCTGGGGACTATTGCCAAACAAAGACACCTTGGGGTGCAGGTTCATAGTTTCTTGAAGGTGGAGTCACAGGTAGACAGGATAGTGAAGAAGGTGTTTGGTGCAGTAACCTTTATTGGCCAGTGCATTGAGTATAGGAATTGGGATGCTATACTCCAGCTGTACTGGACAGTGGTTAGGTCACTTTTGGAATACTGTATTCAGTTCTGGTCTCCCTGCTACAGAAAAAGATGTTGTGAAACCTGAAAGGGTGCAGAAAAGATTTACATGGATGTTGCCAGGGTTGGAGGGTTTCAGCTATAGGCAGAGGCTGAATAGGCTGGGGCTATTTTCCCTGGAGCGTTGGAGGCTGAGGGGTGACCTTTATAGAAGTTTATAAAATCATGAGGGGAATGGATAGGGTGAATAGCCGAGGTCTTTTTCTCAGAATAAGGGAGTTCAAAACTAGAGGGCATAGCTTTAAGGCGAGAGGCGAAAGATCTAACAGGGGCAACTTTTTCACAGAGGGTGGTGCATGTATGGAATGAGCTCAGAGGAAATGGTGGAGGATGGTACAATTACAGCATTTAAAAGGCATCTGGATGAGTACATGAATAAGAAGGGCTTACAGGGATTATGGGCCAAAGATGGCAAATGGGACTGGATTAATTTAGAATATCTTGTCAGCATAGGTGAGTTAGACTAAAGGGTCTGTTATCGTACTGTACAATTCTATGACTTTGTGATTCAGGATATGATAGAACGTTCCTCATGTTCCTAACTGCATGAATCTTGGGCAAAGGAGTCAGCTTGACTAGCACCCCCTCCATCTTCTTAAACATCCACTCCCTCCACCATTGCTACATGATAGCAACAATGTGTATCATGGACAAGGTGCTAAACTTCAAATAACAACAACTTACAAGCCTGCAACATCTGCCTCCAAGAATGTCTTGCTGCCTCCAAGCATCAGATGTAGTTACGCATAAGTGCTGGGCCTCCGACTGAGTTTGTAATCACGGCCTCATTGAGCATGGTCAGTACCTTGCCTGCTGTGACCATGCAAACGGATGTGCTGTTTGTTGTGACAGGCGGTTTGCCCTTGTGGGACACTCTAAAACCAGAGGGCATAATCTCAATGAGGGGGTTACACATTTTAAGACAGTGACAAGGAGGAATAACAAGGTGTGGAGCTGGATGAACACA
>NC_063361.1:24222724-24237158 GCF_021869965.1 Rhincodon typus
CTGACAAGGAGGAATGATTTCTCTGATGGTGATGAACCTGTTGAATTTTTTATTGCAGAGGGCAGTTGAAGCTGAGTCATGAAGTATATTTAAGGCTGAGATAGGCAGATTTGTAATCAGTAAGGGAATCCAGAGTTATAGAGAAAAGGTAGGAAAGTGGAATTGTGGATTACCAGATCAGCCATCATATCACTGAACGGCAAAGCAGATGGGCTGAATGGCCTATACCTGCTCCTACGTTTTAGTCTTATTATGCTCTTAACTTTCAAGGTCATTTAGGCAGGTTAACTGAATGGTGAAGGACGTATCTGTGTAAAAATGAAAGTTTCCTATTTGTTCATGGGATGTGAGTGTCACTGACTAGGCTAGTATTTATTGTCTATCCCTAATTGACCCAAGGGCAGTTTAGAAGTGACAGCCTAGTGGTATTATCAATGGACTATTAATCCAGAGACTCTTAATGTTCTCAGGACCTGGGTTCAAATCCCACCATGACAGATGAACCATAGCATCTCTACAGTGCAGCAGTGATCTGTAATTACCCTCCAAAGAGCATCCCACCCAGACCCACAACCCTGCCTGGGGTTTTACCGTGGCCAATCCATCTAACCTGCATATCTTTGGACTGTGGTGGGGGGGGAAAGCCAAAGTATCCAGAGGAAACCCACGCAGATACAGGGACAATGTGCAAACTCCACACAGACAGTTGCCTGAGGGTGGAATCGAACCCAGGTCCCCGGCACTGTGAGGCAGCAGTGCTAACCACTGGACCACTATGCTGCCTCACGTCAACCAAATTGCTGCGGGTCTGGAGTCATGTGTAAGTCAGACCACTTAAGGATGACAGATTTCCTTCCCTAAAGATCATTAATAAGCCAGATTAGTGTTTATCACAACTAATTAGCCTAGCTTTTTAATTCCAGATTTTTTTTTGAATTCATATTTCACCATCTGCCAGGGTAGGATTCAAACCCTTGACTGCTCTGCATGCACCAACCAACGCAAACTTCTGCTTGCCATCTATTTTAATGCCCCCTCCCACTCCCCTGACGACATGTCTATCCTTGGCCGCCTCCACTCAGAGTGAGGCTGAACATAAACTGGAGGAACAAACCTGATATTTCACCTTGGAAGCTTACAGCAAAATGGCCTTAACAGTGACTTCACCAACTTCAAAATCCCTCCACCCCCAGCCTTGTTCCATGTCCAGCCCTACCCCTCCTGACCTGACCTAACCTGTCCATCCTCCTACTCGCCTATCTGCTCTGCCCTTCCCAAGGACCAATCACAATAACCCCCAACCTGTATCCACCTCTCACCATCTTTCCTACTCTTTGTCCCATTAGACCCATCACGCCCTCCACCTCATTTATTTCTGGACTCCCCTACCCCTCCCCAGTCCTGATGAAGGGTTTCGGCCCAAAACGTATACTTATACCTGTTCCTCAGATGCTTTTCCAGCCTCACATCTATAAACTTCAGAACGTTAGCCTGGTGCTCTGGATTACAATCTAGTGAAATTACCATTAAACCACCACCACCTCTTTTTATTCTGAAAAGTAGAAATGCAGAGCTCTTATTGAATGGTGAGAGGTTAGGAAATGTTAATTTCCAAAGGAACCTGACTGACCTTGTTCATTAGTCATTGTGACCTAAAATACAGACGCAGTAAGCTATTAGGCTAGCTGTCAGTATGTTGGCACTTCTTGGAAGAGGATTTGAGCACAGGACTAAAGATGTCTTGCTTCTTTAACTAAATTTTCACTTTAGTTTTGACTAACAGCCGTTTAAGACAAACAGGAAGCAAATTTGGACCCACCCATTGCCATACAAATGATTTAATTCTCCTTAACTGGATCAGACTACTCACCCTTTGAATACCATCGGGAATGTAATAGGTTATTTTCAAGGTCAGGTCTCTAATAAATCCAGGTAAACTAATGTGCAGAAGTGCCGACTCCATGTTCCCCAGACATTGGTTTTCATTTTTAATTGAATGTGCGGTTTGGTGGCATTCTGGACAAGATGATTCAGGAATTCTGGAACATTCCTTACACAAATCGTGACCACAGTCCAACTTTACTAAGCAACCACCTTTCTTACAGGCACTGCAAGATGTGGTTGATTTGTTTAGTTCTTGCGCATCCAGTCCAATGGCTGGACTTCTGATTTGACTTTGCTGAGAATTTCTCAACAGGTTCCATTCCTGTGATGTTGTCACACTGCTGTTATCATGCTGCTGTGTAGATGCATCTTGCAATCGGTCTCCTGAATCTGTAGCTGTTTCAGAGGCATTTGATCCATCTCTATTTTGTGGGAGCACTGATGTATTAGTGTAAGAAAATACTGGTAACGACTGTGTGCCACTCTCCAGTTTACTGCAATGCAAGCCATCTCCTCTGTTGTGCCAATGACTTTCCTTCACCAGCTTGTTGGCTGTAAACTGGAACTTATCAGGCAGTGCCTTCTTTGCCTTGATTCCCTCTCCCTCTCCAATGTGCTTGATCACCTTCTGACTTTTAGAATCCCCCTGATCATGAAGAAATGGAAAACTGCTGTATTCTTCAAAAGGCTTTGGTGATTTCTTCTGATCTGTAAATGGATTGTGCTCCTGCCTTGAATTTGACCTAGTGCCATTGTTCTCAATTGAATGCTTTTTCAGACTCTCCTCTTCTTCAACACCTGGCTGGGAATTACAGTTCTTTTTGGGATTTCCCACCACCTTCCTGTGACCCAAACTTTCAATAAGTTCTTGATCTGTCTCCAATGAAGAAGGCTGTTTCTCTAGTTTTTCACCTTTTCTCAGGCTGGTCTCATCCATGTGGTGCACTGGAGTCCTACTACCATGAGGACTCTGACCCAATAATGAAGAATATTCTGTAAATTTGCTGGGAACCTTCCCCTCTGTATCTTTGAATGGCTCTGTACCAATGAATGAGTATGGATTAGAAGCTGCTAAGGAGACAACATCTGTCGCGGAGAATGTATCTTTTAACTTGGGTTTAAAAGTTTCTGTAACTTTCATGCAATGTTCATATGTGGCAATAATTTTGAAACCTGTCTGTTCTTTAATGAATTTTACTTTTGGAAAGTTCTTTTTCAGACTACTGTACCACTGATCTACTGTTTTCTGACTGCTGTGCTCAATTCCAAGATCTGCATATGAAAGAAACTGCTGAACCAAATTCTTCATTACCAATGTGTAAAATGACAAAATGTCCTGCTTGGCAGCCGTGGTATTTGCTTTATTCACTGCACTAAGTTTTACAATTGTTATATCTCCCTGCGTCTGCTCATTCACCACAACTTCAGTTTTACTACTAACGTTTCTAATAAAAGAATCATAGATGTCTTTCAGGTATGACCATACAGTTGACTCCACTGGAAACTCTTCAGTGAAGTGCTCTTGTTCGACAGGTTTGCTTTTGGTCATGCCCTGGAAGTTGTTGCTGAAGTCTCTGGAAGGCTTTGGTTTTAGTAATTCTGAAGTGCTACTGGTTCTTCTCAAGAATGGTTTGAATGAATGACCATCTGAACCTTTGGTAGTCAAAGACTGGAGTGTCTGCATGTTGCCTTGCAGGTCTCCCTGATGAAAGAGCGTACCCGCTGATGTTTCAAAGTGATATGGCTTGATAGGACCATGGGTTTTGTTACTTTTGGAGTACTGGAAAAACTTGTCGCCTTTATTTGTACCAACAACGGAAGAGCTTTCGTGTCCCCTGAACAGAATGTTATCACCTGCTTTGTCAGGGCTCTTAAGATCCTTGGACTGAACATTTAATACTGAAAAGTCTTTGACCATCTTGGTAAGAGAGTCTTCCCCTGTTTTTTTAGGTAAAACAAACTCCGCCGTTGCACTTGTTAAGGTTTTGTCAGCTGAAGTAAATATCTGACTGTCACTACTACGGCGCCTCCGTTTTTGCTGAATTTCCGAAATCGAGCGATGTTTGTTATCCTGTTTACTAATCTCGATGCTGTGGCTTGTCAGTAAATTATCAGTTGAACATGTTTGCTCAGGTACCAGAGTCAGGTCATCTTCAGCTGATCTGCTCCCTGTCTTCAAAGGATTGATGTTTTCCCTTAGATCACCAAAGGTTGGAGCCAATTTGTGATCCTTTCTGGCATCTGCCTTTGGGACTCCCACTTGCACAAACACATCATTGCCGTCGAATTCCCGCAGAGATGGTGGTACACTGCTGATACTAGCCTGACCACTTTCTGAATCTCTCCTTGGAGCTGGATGCTTTCCTTTTTGAGATTTTGCTGCAAATTCTTCCTTGCAATCCTGTAAGTACTTCTTAGCCAGACAGCAGTCATCTGACGTGCCTATTAAGTAAAAATAGTTTTCATTTTCATTTAAATTTATTTTAGGGAACTGTACCTGGAGGCTTGCACAGATGGTCTGGAGGAGAGACATATCTGAAGTTATATCCTTCTTGTAAATCTGTTCCTTACGAAGTCTAACCTCAAAGTTCTGGTAGAGTTTAGAAAGTTCTTGATGTGCTTGCAGCATTGATAGCTTGCTGTCCAAACAGTCAGAAGTCTCTTGCAAAATTAAGGTGGTGATGTCTTCACTGGTAATATCCAACACCTTAACGTGGTACTGACAAAGAATATTTTCATAGCTGTCTTTATAAAATTTCTGAATATACTTGTAAATATCCGAATCCATCAATAAAATGTAATCTTCAATATTCCCCATATGTTGCTCTCTGCCACGTTGAAAGTTGATGTCTTTTTTAACATTGTCATTCTCAGAGCCTTGCACACCATTTTTAGTTCGCAAATCTTCTTCCCCCTTGACGCTAGAGTCTACGCTTAATTTCCTAGCAGCTTTTCTGATGCTGTCTGAATGACCCACAGCACTGTTTTCTGATTGATCGTGTTGGAGTTGCTCAGCTTCATAAGAGCTGCTGTTGGTTTGGTTGGGTTTTAAACTGAGCAAATGGTGAATTTCTCCACTTAGTTCCTGTATTTGAGAAAATTTTCCAGCAACGTTGCATTGTTCTGCCTTCTGATCAAAACTAAATTGGACATCACTATATTTCTTCTGCAAGTATTTCATTAATCTTTTTCCACTGAGAAGTTTTCCATAATCTATTGTCATAGAAATATGACAGATGACCTGCAAGAACATTACAAAAAACACATTTATTGCATTCTATGATATGTAATTAGGCCCGAAAAAATGTATCTGCCTATGCTAAATGAAAACTAATGGTAAGAGTGGCTCTTTCTTCAAATGCAATTTGATCAAATGTTATTTCAAAGGAGAATGTCCTTCTTGCCAACAGAATCAAAGGAATATGAAAATGTAAACAGCATTAAAAATGGGAAGTAACACTGACAATATTTACCTCACACAGATAGCATGGGTATTTGTTTGCATGCAAGCCGACCTCAAAAATACCCTCCAGACAAAGGATTTAAATGTCAACTATGAAAGTGAGCTGCCCATTAGCTGTGGATAGTTGTCACCTACGTCAATCCCGAGCACAGTTTGCTTTGTTTGGGTGTGTCCTAACTCTCCCACATCTTCACAACACAGCCCATATTCCCTACTTGATTAATGCAGCCAATTACAAGGGATCAGTGAGTAAAACTTCCATTGCGGGCTGAGAAACTGAAGTTGCCTATTATTGCACAGCTAACGTTCATGGCAATCACTTGCTAATGACTCTGTGTAATGTACAACGTGCCTTGCTGAAAACAGGAATCAACTTCTACACCAAATTTATGCAAAAATATGAATTATCGGCAGAAAAAATGATGGTGCCTCATACACCAGGCCAACTTGTACCCTATGATCAATGGAATGCATACAAACATTATCATAAATGTGAACTGTGCAATATACTCCATGATAGTCATGAATATTTGGAATAAAACTCAATGAATGCCTACTAGTCAATCTCCTGTGGCACGCTGTGTGGTTTTCATGTGCCATGAGTGGTCAGGATATGATGACATAATACAGTTCCTGTTTTAATGTCCTATATCCTGTCCGTAATTTGACAGCTGTGTAATAAATGGCTAGCCAAATTTCCCTCTTCACATAGCATCCTCATTGCCCAAAGTTTGCTAATCGTAGCTCAACCCTTAATATTGCAAAAGAAAAAGGCAGCTGCCAAGAACTATCACAGCCACTCCAAACATAAGACCACAGGAGCAGAATTAGGCCATTCAGCCCACCAAGTCTGCTCTGCCATTCGATCATGGCTAACATGTTTCCCAAATCCATTTTCCTGCCTTCTCCCCATAACCCTTGATCCCCTTACTAATCAAGAATCTATCTTTCTCTCTCTTCAATACGCTCAACTTGGGACCCCCTCCACAGCCTTCTGTTGCAATGAATTCCACAGATTCACTACCCTCTGGCTGACAAAATTCCTCCTCGTTTCAGTTCCAAATGGTTCTCCCTTCACTCTGAGGCTGCAACTGAAAGTGCACTGCTAGCTAACACATTCTAGCTAACTGAGCCAATCGATTCATTTATTTACACTTACATTGGAAAATGCCTATGGCCACACTGCAGTACTTGTGCTGTGAAAGAGGGATATAATTAGCATGACAAATTTCCAGTGGCAGCTTGCATTGTAAATGTGAACACATATAATCAAGGAACCAGTGAGAAGGGATCACAGATGAAATTTTTGATTGATTATATATAGATATAAAATGGCACCCTTTGTGATTTCATTTTATTTCAGCACAGTAGACTGAATTTAGCAAGCAGTCCTAATACAAGATAATTTACAACTAATATCACAATTCAAAACTATTTCCCAACAGCTTGTACAGAAAGCCTCAGCTTCATTTCAAAAGCCACTATGTCACAGAAATCAGAAAATATTAGAGACTATCCTGCTTCTCGTAAACATTTTTGAGTGTATTTGCTATTTATCACCAAATTGCTGTAATAAAAGTGTCACATTTACTGAAAATATATATGATCCCCCTGCTGAACATGTTGCACTCTGCAATCTGTAAGATATGGTGTGAGAATTGACTTTTACAACGGATGCAAGATCTAAACCTCAAATGTTCCTCAAATATGTAAAATAAATGCTGGATTTTGAGAATATTCAAGTAATTCATCAGTTACCTGATCAACTTTGATCTCAGTACAAGCTGATTCTACTTTTAATTTGTAATGCTTCCCAGAAATTAGAAGAACATGATTTTCCACTTGGAGAACCCGTTGAGCCACTAAGAAGGAACAGAGAATATTGGTTATTGTTAATATTACAAGCCTATGCGCATGCTGAAATTGGCAGCTGTTAACTCAACCACAAAATAGGACTCTTCAAGTATTGTCTCTCTCATCCTAGGACCTTTATTTCTTTAACAAAGTCTCACCGCACCCTCCCTCCAAAACCACCAATATTTCAGGAGCAAAGGTGACCCCCACCACCCAGAATTCTTTTGTCTACTACCAACCACCTTCTTAAACCCATTCCCCTCCTTCCCGTCTCTCTGTGTTCAGAGCTAATTGCTATCTTTACCAGCCATTCACTTGCCTCTGTTGCTTCCCTTTATCCCACCAAATCATAACTCTTCCAAGCCTTCGCCACCAATCCAGGCCTGAACAGTTTCTGTCCTGGCCATCTCATGTCCTTTTCAAACTTATCCCATTCACACCTTCTGCACGCTCGATGCAGTTCCAACGTAAAACTCCTGACCACTCAGCTTTCTTTTGAAATCGTGCCAGGAACAAAGGAACAACTTTTTAAAGTAATTTCACAGTGCACAACAAGCAAGGAACAAAATCAGGTTAGGGTCAAAGCTCATGCTATGCATTGTATATTTTCAGAATCAGTTTAAAGACCCACTATGCCCTAACCAGGATCAAATATGATTTGCCTGTTGATTTCATCAAGATTGACACACTGGTTTGCTTCTAGACTATAAAACAATTTTTTAAAATTAGTCTCACAATTCAATATTTGTGATTAAAATTAATCCTTGATGGTGTAAAATGCCTTCTCTCCGCAGATGCATTTTCTCTTGCTTATAAAACAAACACACCCATCAGCTCTCTTTCCTTGCAATCTGCGCCCATTCGCCTTACTTTCCAGGGAATCCATGGCCCAATCAGTAATCGCCAATTCCACTCCTAATGTGTCAATCTGTCCCAGAATTCCACTTTTGAATCGCCCTAATACTGTAACAACAAAAGAAAGTCACAAAACGATGCATTATCTGTCTTCCTTGACCTTTCACTATCACTGAGTCAAAATCCTGGAATTCCTCTCTCAACAGCACTGTGAGTGTTCCTACACATCAATGCAGCATTTCAAGATGGCAGCTCAAAACCATCTCCACAGCAATTAGAGATGGGCAATAAATGCCAGCCAGGTCAGTGATGCATACATCCATGGAAGGAATAGAGAATGTGGTAAATAAGATACAATCTGTCCCAAGACACAGAAGGTCTAACCTACTTTTGTTAACTTGGAACATATACATCCATATTATGAACATTCACCTTGATCTATTTTTGTTCCCTGTTTGTCGTGCACTGTGAACTTCTTCTCCAAAACCTCTCCTGTTATCCATTTAGTGGTATTGCCCTCACCTGATCCCATTCTTACATGCTTGATCATAATCATACTGTCCCCAGCAATGTCTTATCTTCCCAACCCCATGCCATTACCTACAAAGTGTCTTGCGTACTTAATCTTTCTTATTCGTCATACTGCTGCTGCCCAGTTACATCATATGCAGCCAAGCAGACCATCTCCCTCATGTAGGCTGATTACACCCAGATCTTCCATTCTGCCATCCCTTCGTCCAACAGTTCTATCCTCTCTCCAGCCACCATCTCCAGCTGAATCTGACTGTCTGCTACCAGAGCCCTCTACTCAACTCAACCTGCGCTTTTGATCTTATTGTCCACTCCACCACCAGGACTGTCAACCTTCATCGCTGTGATGGGGAGGCAATGGCCTAGTGGTGTTGTCACTGGACTGTTAACTCAGAGACTCAGATAATGCTCTGGGGACCTGGGTTCGAATCCTGCCACAGCAGATGGTGGAATTTGAATTCAATAAATATCTGGAATTAAGAGTCTAACGATGACCATTGCTGATTGTCAGGAAAAATCCATCTGGTTCACTAATGTCCTTTAGGGAAGAAAACTGCCATCCTTACCTGGTCTGGCCTACATGTGACTCCAGACCCACAGCAATGTGGCTGACTCTTAACCGCCCTCTGGGCAATCAGGGATGGGCAATAAATGCTGCCTGGTCAGCGACACCCTCATCCCGGGAATGAATAAAGAAAAAAAAATCTGCCCCTGCATCAGTGTAGCTGCTGCTGAAATCCTAATCTGCACCTTCGTCATCTTCAGACTCAATGACCACCTGGCTAGCTTCAAGACACTACAATAAAAAAGACACAAAAATGTTGCACATTGCCAAATCAGAGGAGGTCATGTGCTGAGAGGATTAGTAGATAGGAACTCTCTACAACTGTAAACTGTAGGAATACAAGACTTATTGTAATAATCACAGGAAAATAATGATTCAGTCACTAATATTGTACCTTATGACATATTGCACAGTATGACAGCAGTCATTTACTTATTTTTTTCAAATATTAGATTATATAAGATCAAAGATACAACATACTACAGTCGCACCAGGCTCACTCGAACCACTGTTAAACATCTAGCTGGTGTATCGTTAAGTTTGTTTTCAAATGTAGCACAATAAGGGATGAAGGAGTGGAAGAAGAGTGAGATGAAGCAGGTGAGAATCATCTACAGCATAAACACCAGTAGTAACTGGTTGGGTCAAATGGCCTGTTTCTGTGCTGTTAGTTTCTATGTAACTGTGCCAGGAACAAAGAATAACTTTTTAAAGTAATTTCGCAGTGCACAAGAAGTAAGGGACAAAACCAGGTTAAGATGAATGCTCATGCTATGCACTGTATATTTTCCAAGTTTCAGAATCAATTTGAAGACACGCTGTACCCCAGGCAGGATCGGATAATGATTTGCTTGTTGTTTTCATCAAAACTGACACACTGGCTTGCTTCCAGGCTATAAAACAATTTTTAAAATTAATCTCACAATTCAATATTTGTGATATAACGTAATCCTAGTTCTCACTGTCTATTTAATTGATGCCATTATGACCAGCCTTTATTGTTTTCAAGCCACCTGGGTGGTTATACTGGTGTATGTTCTGGGCTGTTTGCTATTATGCCAGCCTTGTACTTTTCTTTTAGCAGGGGGCTATTTGTCAAATTACTCGAAGGAATATTGGTGGTTATGTGTGTTACGATTAACAGCAGAATGCAGAGACAGTGAAAGATACTCAAAATCGCTCACACAAAAATTAAACAGAAAATTGCCCTTTAACTCATTTTTTGCCTTCGGTAAAGGTGATAGTTCCTGGGTAAACTGTTCCGTATAACTGACTGGATGAGATTCTGCATGACCCTCGGAGACTCAGGCTTTGTGCCCTTGGCCTGCTCCATCCTGTCTCAGTTTTTCCCTCAGTATGCTGCTCTGAGGCAAGCTCCCACATCGTTTAGACTTTCCCTGTCAGTAGTGCAAGATGTTGGAAAAGTCTGAGACAGCACCAACCCCATTACTTAGAATCAACATTTGTTCCAATAATATTCTACTTATTGTGATTTGAAGTTCTGAAAATTCTTTCATAGGATCATTGGGCACCATTGGTTAGGCCATTACTGTCCGTTTCCAATTGCCTTTGAAAAAGTGGTGAATTCACACGTTAATTTGAATTGTCTGATCATTAAAGTTGAAACTGATGATAAAAGAAACTGTTCTATTAAAATTGCTGAGATAGCTTAGATTAGTGCCCTTAGGTCCTAGTCTCTCCTACAAGTGAAAACATCTTCTCCATTTCAACTCTATCCAGGCCTCTCAGTAATTCTGTAAGTTTCAAAGAGAACCCCCTCATCCATTTAGCACAGACCCAGAGTCCTCAACCACTCCTCACTTATCCACGGGATCATTCTTGTAATCCTCTTCTGACCCCTCTCTCAGGTCAGCATGTCCTTCCTTAGATACAAGGCCCAAAACTACTGATAATATTCCAAATGGGGTCTGACCAGAGCCTGATACAGTCTCAGCAGTACATTTCTGTTCTTGCATTTTAGCCCTCTTGAAATGAGTGCTAACATTGCTTTTGCCTTCCTAACTGCCAAGTGAACCTGCAGGGCAGTATGACCTCAATGAGCAACACATACAAAACCTTCCTCTTGTGGATTGTAGCCTATATATTCAGGTTCAGCTCACTACGGGTTTGTTCGATTCTCTCATCGCTCTTTACTAGAATGTGCTGCTTTACCTTCTGCCTCTTCAAAGACAATGAGAGCAGACGTTGGCGATTCAGATGGGAACAGGATATCGGTGATCTCGCCTCCTCCATTCTTGGACCGTAAAAAATGAATCATGAGTTTATCTTCAAGATTCCGTTTTGAGATACCCGTGGGTAGATCAGACACTTGAATGGTTCTATTCATTGTAAACTGTGAAGAAATCGTTTCGTTAAAACCTGACAGGAATGCTGCAATTCCCTGCATTACAACAGTGGGCACATTTTGCAAAAAAAGCAAATTTGTTTTAACCAGCACCTTATCAATCAACACTCTCATTAAACCAGCAACAATTATATACCCGAAATACCAGAAGTTTACTGTATTACCATGATCTCGTCAATGTTCAAGTAGTCAGTTGTGGGGTGTGAGTGAGAATGCTCTCTGCCAGTTAGTTTCATGTGAGGCAAATTTGCATTATTATTTAAGTGATTTATGCTGTAAATAAAGTATAACAGTATAGCCACTGCATTACATTTCTATTACTTAGAGTGTGTTTTCACATTGATTATGTGGACTTCTTGATCAACTGGAATATTTAATCAACTGGTACACTTCTGGTCCCATAGAAGCCGGTTAATGAAAGGTTTGCTGTACTTAATTAGCTCTTGTGCTATCCCAAAGACATTAAATGTGCTACATCAATGCAAACTTTCTGTCTTTTATACAACATGTATTATGAGTTTTATCAAGCAGGAGAGGGTCAGTGAGGTGGCTCTGATATTTATGCAATCATAGTGATGATTAAACAGTAATTGATGTCACTTTTGGAGAAAGGTTACAGGATCAGTATGTTCTTCATTTATCAGTTGATTTACATGGAAGAACACTAGTTACTATTCAGCAAAGTATAGTAAGCACTGCCAGTAAGTATGATACTGTGTATTAAATGACCATAAAAATTAGAGTTTAATATGACTCATTCAATCACGGGGTCCTTTGAAATATAACTACATAAAAGATGACAAGTCTCCAATATTCACAATGCAGAGGAGGTTTACCGGTATGTTACCAAGGTTGGGAGACTCAGTTATGAGGTAAAATTGGAAAAGTTAGTAAAGTTCCTCTTGAGATAGGGAAGGTTAAGAGGTAACAAAAAAGACTTTCAGGATAAAAGGTTTTGATAGAGTAGAGAAAAATATTCTCTCTCTGGTGAGTGAGTCAATATGCAGGAGTCATAACCTTAAAATCAAAGGCGAAATATCTAGAGGGGAGATGAGAATTATTTTCACTCGAGAATTGCCACAATCCAGAATGCTCTGTGTGAAATGAGTATGAAAACTAATTCCATAAAGAATTCTTAAAGGGATTTGGACAGTATGTGAGGATGAGTGACTCAGTGGGTTACAAGGGCATGTGGGATTAAGCATAACATCTCTTTAAAAGGGATAGGACTGGATAAGTGGTTTCCTGTTCTGTGAGTTTCTTTGATTGTAAATACAACGGCTACTACAATGACCCTGACATTTCAGGTTCTCCTTCCGGTTTTACATTGGTATTTTGAGATGCGATCAAGCCTATTATATTTGGCAGACTTGTTCCGAAAGGACCCTATATGAAAAATAAGAATAAGGACAATGATGAAATATACAGCAGGCTGACCAACAGCTGACTACTAACGCATATAAATGAAGGCTCTCTACTGCAAACAACCACCTCTTTTTGATATAGAGATAGTAGGAACAGCCGATGCTGGAGAATCTGAGATAACAAGGTGTAGAGCTAGATGAACACAGCAGGCCAAGCACCATCAGAGGAGCAGGAAAGCTGACATTTCGGGTCTGGACCCTTCTTCAGAAACCCGAAACGTCAGCTTTCCTGCTCCTCTGATGCTGCTTGGCCTGCTGTGTTCATCTAGCTCTACACCTTGTTACCTCTTTTTGATATGTTCTTTTACTGGTAGTTTTAATTATCTATTTGTCTCTGGTTTTAAATCAGCTTTGTACAGTTTAATAGCTGAAAAACCTTGTCAACTGCTGTAGACAATAACTGTTAAAACTGTTGCACGTGAAAATGATACCAAGCTTCGCTTTTCCATACTGATTCTCAGGCTTTAGGCATTGTTGGTATTTATGGACCTTCCCTAGTTGCCTGACTATATTGTTTGCTTGACTTCTCCAGAGGGCATTGGTGTACATCTGAATCACAAGTAGACCAGACTGGGTGAGAGTGGCAGATTTCCTTCCCTGATGGACATTACTGAACCAGTTGGGTTTGCACAACAATCTGACAAGACTCATGTTACTAACACCAGCCTTTACTCTGCCACCTTTTTAAAACAGAGTTCAAATTGATGTGAAGGGATACCAATTCATGTTGTGGAGTATCAATCCAAGCTTTTGAATTATGTAGTGTAACAGGACGCAGACTAAGCTACTGCATCCACATCTCATCTTCCTCTTAGGCAGACATTCTTCCATTGCAAAGTTGTGAGTCCTGAGGTGACTGGATCCACACACCCTGCCAGAGGTGGGGTAGGCAGTGTTTGAAGAGGCAGGTGGGTAGGAGGCTTGGGTTTCTACACACTCCTTCAGCTGTTTGTGCCTGGCCTCCACCTGGGCCCGTCAGACATGCTCAAAATGGACAGCCCCTCATGAGGAAGCTCAGAGTGCAGAGTTTACTTTGGGAATCTTGTGCCAGGGATGGAGTCAATACCACCCAACCAGCACAGCTGATCAACTGTAGTCAGCATCTCAATACTGGGGACATTGGTTTGAGAGAGGACAGTGATACCGGAGCTAGTGAATTCGCAAGATTTTCCAAAGGCAGCACTAGTGATACTCCTCAAAGGATTTGCTTTACATTGACCACATCTCTAACACATCCAGAACAATGGGTAACACTGCTGCTCTGTACTCTAGGAGCTCGGTGCTGGGTTTTAGGTCTTGTAATCAGATGGTCTGTTCAAAGTAGAAGAGGAAGTGAGGAGAGATAGTAGGAACAGCCGATGCTGGAGAATCTGAGATAACAAGGTGCAGAGCTGGCTGAACACAGCAGGCCAAGCAGCATCAGAGGAGCAGGAAAGCTGACGTTTCGGGCCTAGACCCTTCATCAGAAAAAGGGGAGGGGAAGGGGGTTCTGA
>NC_063361.1:24237558-24253880 GCF_021869965.1 Rhincodon typus
CAGCATCTGCAGTTCCTACTATCTCATCACTGATTAGAATATAGATTAGTCAACAATGTAAATATCTCAAATTACAACATAACAGGATGGTATTGTCACTAGACTATTGATCCAGAGACCCAGGTAATGGTCTGGGGAATGTGTTCAAATTAAATTGAAATCAAAAGAAAATCTGGAATTAAGGGTCTACTAATGACCATGAAACTGTTGCTGATTGTCAGGGGAAAAACCCATCTGGTTCACTAATGTCCTTTGGGGAAGGAAATTACCACCCTTACCTGGTCTGGCCTACATGTGACTCCAGACCCACAGCAATGTGTTGCCTGTCAATTTCCCTCTGGGCACTTACGGATGGGCAATAGATGCAGCCTACCCAGTGATGCCCACAATCATATAAATGATTTTTTTCAAAAACTCATAAATATGCGCAAGATAAAAGCACTTTTCTGCAGCAGCGTGAACTCACCTGCTAGGCTGAACAGGACTTGGGTTCGATGTGGGCTCAGGACTGGGTTCTTGACTCTGGGTTAGCGAGGCCGCATCCGTTCACAGCAGATCCATCTAGAATGGCCGCAGAATGAAGACTACAATCAATCTCACGATGCAATTTACGGCCAAACTGAAACTACAGCCCATCCCCGCTGTTCCATGGGTGTCTCCACTTCCCCCTTGAAGAAGCCTCTTTCTGTTGCAGGAAGACCATTGTAGATTTCCGCCTGTCTCTCTAACACCACCCCCCACCGCCGGGCTGTCCCCTCCCAGGTAGGTTTGGGGGATGTTTCTGGTCAAACTTCTGCCAAAGTAGTCAAGGCATCAAATTCCCACCTGCTGCGCTGCTTGTGTGTCAGTCCCCTCGCATCCAAAACAGAGACAAACGTAAACGCAACTGGAAATGTAACAATCGAAAGTGAAACTCCTTGAGATTCAATGCCCGCTCTCAGCTCAAACTGATTCTGAATGCACCTCCCCCCCAAACCCCCAACAACTCAACATGGGAATTTACAGCACACCCCGACCCCTGGGCTCACTCAATCCACTGCCATTCTCTAAAGGTTGGCTCTCTTTTAATTCCCAAATCCAAAAAAAAAATCACAGATAGTAAGAACTGCAGATGTTGGGAGTCAGAGACAACACAGTGTGGGGCTGGAGGAACACTGCAAGCCAGGCAGCATCAGAGGAGCAGGAATGTTTGATGTTTCGGCTCGGGAATAAGCATGCCATCCAACTCCCTGGCATCGCAAGCACAGGGCACTGAGACCCAACCCAGCCCTGGAAGGGTCACCGGACCCGAAACGTTAACTCTGTTTTTTCCTTCACTGATGCTGCCAGAACTGCTGAGCTTCTCAACAATTTTGTTTTTGTTCAGCCCTGTTACCTTGGGAGTCTTGAGTAAGTTAAAATTAGACTCCTGGGAGGAACACGAGAGAGAAAAAATGATTTTTGTTATTTAATTTTTTTGAACAGTTGAATTATAAAGATATTAGCACATGGGTGGAATGAAGGCTATAACTGGCTGAGACTGCAGGTGGGAGGCCATGTTTTATTGATGGGATATGGGCATCACTGGCACAGCCAGCAACTGTTAGAGTACCACATTCTAATGGGTCTGGAGTCACGTGAAGACCAGGCTGGATAAGGATAGTAGATGTCCCTTCCAAAAGGATAGGGGTTTTACAATAATCAATGGTAGTTTCATAGTCACCATTACTAATCCTAATTTTGTTCATTAAACCCCAGTCCGCAGACCATTAGCCTTGGCACCAATGTTACCAGGCCAGTAACATTGCCCACCATGTCACTGCCTCTGCACGACTACACCTCTCAGCATTATATCCAATCAGGATTTGCAATTATAATTGAGAAGTGGGGAAAATATTGAAACCAAAAGGAAGACGATTTGGCTTAACACTGGGGTGGGGAACCCAATAATGACAGGATAATGGGGAGGGTGGACCAGGAAAACCAGCTGATAACAGAGGCCGAATAGACAGATGTATATGATCTGGCACCACGGAGGGTCAAGGCAAGGAGCTGAGCTGTCACAAGAGTACAGTACAGTATGGGTAGAACTCTGCATGGTTAACAGTTGATAGACAGATAATATATTCTAGTCGATAAGGGCAGGCTCATTCACTACTAACAACCACCTTACATTATTCTGAGGAATTTTCCTTTATTCTGAGGTGTTTTTCTTCTTGTCCATCTATCTATTCCTGGAGTCTCCTGCCATATCCCTCATGCTCTTTTTCCACTGCCATTAGCATGCCAGGGCTTACCATTGACCTTAACCTGAAGTAGCCATAAACATACTGCAGCCAAAAGAGCAGGTCAGAGGCCAGGAATTTTGCAGAAAATAATTCACCTTATACCTCCCCAGTGTCTGTTCACCATCCACAAGGCAAAAGTTGGGAATATTCTTCATTTGCCTAGAAGAGTGTGGCTCCAACAAAAGCAGCTTGTCACTATTTAAGACAAAGCAGCTTATTTAACACTCCATCTAATATCTTAAACATTTACTTCCTCTACAACTGACACACAGTGATATTAGTGTGTACCATCTATAAGATGCACTGTAGTAATTCACCAAGTTTCCTTCAATTACACCCTCTAAATCATGATATCTGTTTCACAATATAATGATTCCTAAGAGCTTAATGTTTCTGTTACATTGGGTCCACCCATTCTATATTCTGTGTCCCACACAGTCTATGGGTGGAGAAAGTAAGTATTACTCTAGCTTTACAAGGGAGGATATGTATTTGTACCAGCTCCCTAAGATCCTAGCCATTATACCCAACCAAATGTTGTCATATTTATTGATGTCAGTCAATTAAACATCTTGTTCTTTTAGGACAGTGCCTCTTCTATAGATATTCTACAGTGGTGCATCCTCCACCATCAGTCATGAGATAGGCCTAAGACAAAAGAAATTGGTGGCATCAACTAATGGATGACAAATATCATAAGGTACCAGCAGTGATCACCTGGGGATATATCACACCCTCTACTACCTAGAAGGACAAGAGCGCAGCAGCCATATAGCAACACCAGCACTTGCAAATTTCCCTCTAAGTCACACACCATCCTGACTTGGGACAATATATCATTGTTTCTTCATTGTCATTGATCCTGGAAGAAATCCTGGACTCCCTTCTGAACTGCACTGTGAGTTACCCTCCATGCGATAAACTGCAGTGGTTCAAGAAGGCAGCTCACCTCCACCATCATCTGAAAGGTGTTTGGACTGAATGACAGCCCATCTGAAAGATACAGCTTAATAAACGTTTCCAATCTTAGAACGATATTTCAAATGATGCTTTCTCCCTAATATTGTCTCAGGATTCTAAGGAGTTCCTAGAGCAGATTCTTTCCCTCTCTCTTTGTGGGGAGTGTGGGGGAGCAGGGGGAAGGTGACAGGATAAGGATAGGGAGACACCCATCATCTTCCTGCCAACACAGAAGTTAATTTTTACAAGTGAAAACTCTCCTGTCCCACCTCTAACTGAGATTGTTAAGTGGCTAATTAGGAATGACGTAAGGACCTCTACATGACAGCCCCACAATTAACTCCATTCCCAGTAAGTGAGGATGGTCTTATGGAGAACATTGGCATCCTGGCTAATTGGTAAAACAGTAAGGCCTACCAGCTGGATGAAACATAGAAACATAGAAGATAGAAGCAGGAGTAGGCCGTTTGACCCCTCAAGCTTGCTCTGCCATTCAATATGATCATAGCTGTTTATTTAGGCCAATACCCTATCCTATCCCCATATCCTAATCTCATCAGCCACAAGAGCCATATCTACCTCCTTCGTGAAAACACAATGTTTTGGCCTCAGCCATTCTCTGGGTGAATAAATTTCTCATCTCAATCCTAAAATGTTTACTCCTCATCCTTAAACTATGACCCCTGGTTCTGGACTCCTCATCATCGGGAACATCCTTCCTGTATCTAACCCATCTAGTCCTGTTAGAATTAGAGTCATAGAGCACAGAAACAGACCCTCAGTACAACACACCCGTGCCAACCAGACATTCCAATCTAACCTAGTCCCATTTGCCCATATTTGGCCCATATCCCTCTAAACCGTTCCTATTCATGTACTCATCCTGATGCTTTTTAAATGTTGTAATTGTACCCACCTCCACTGCTTCCTCTGACATCTCATTCCATACACACACCACCCTCTGCATGAAAAAGTTACTCCTCAAGTCCCTTTAAATCTTTCCCCTCTCACCTTAAACCTCTAGTTTTGGACTCCCCCACTCTAGGAAAAAGACCTTGGCTACTCACCCTATCCATGCCCCTCATGATTTTATAAACCTCTATAAGGTCACTGCTGATCCTTTGACACTCTGGTGAAAATAGCCCCAGCCTATTCAGCCCCTCCCTATAACTCAAACCCACAATCCCAGCTAAATCCTTGTAAATCTTTTTTGCACCCTCTCAAGTTTGACAATGTCCTTCAATGAGATATTGTATCATGATTCTCTTTACCAACTTACAAGTGACTACATCACTTCCGCTAATGTAGCTGACCGCTTCCACCAACAATGCTGCCAATGTCACCAACAGCATGCCTCTGCCAAAGCTGCTGACAGTGCTGCTTCTGCCACCGATGCAACTATGTCACTTCCACTAACGCCACTGACTTCTTCTGCCTTCGCTGCATTTTCTCCCATCATGGAGCATTCCAATCCCAGACATCCCAGAGTCTTCAAGGACTGCAACTTACTTCTTCCAGCATTTCACAATGCCCATTACCGCATCTCTTGCAATTCCCACACTTCTGCCCTCAAACCCCCTCCCCCCAACAACAATAAGGACAGAGTCCCCCGGTCCTCACATATCACCCCACCGACCTCCGCGTCCACCACATCATCATCTGCCACTTTCACCACCTACAATCCAACCCCACCACCAAAGATATATTTCTCTCCCCACCCCTATCTGCCTTTCGTAGGGACCGCTCTCTCGGCAACTCCCTCGTCCACTCTACACTCCCCACTAACCCCACCACCCCTGGCACCGTTCCCTGCAACCACAGGAAGTGCTACACCTGTCCCTACATCTCCCCCTCTCACCTCCATTCAAGGCACAAAACAAACCTTTCATATACGACAGGGGGGTTCACCTGTTCATCCTCCAACTTGGTCTACTGCATCCGCTGCTCCCAATGTGGCCTTCTCTACATTGGTGAGACCAAGCGCAGACTTGGTGACCAATTCGCAAAGCATCTGCACTCTATACACTATAATCAACAACACCTTCCGGTTGCCAACCATTTTAACTCCCCCTCCCACTCTCTGGGTGACATGTCTTTCCTGGGCCTCCTCCAGTGTCGCAATGACGCCACCCACAAACTGGAGAAACAGCACCTCATATTTCACCTCAGGAGCTCACAGCCCAATGGCCTCACCATAGAATTTACCAGTTTCAAAATCTCCCCACCTCTGGCCTCATCCCATGTCCAACCCTCCCTCTCATCCCCACCTCCTTGACCTGACACAACCTGTCCATTTTCTTTCTCACCTATCTGTCCCACCCTTCCCATGACCTATCCCCACAACCCCCTACCTGCATTCACCATCACCATACCACCTACCTTCCCCCAGCTCCACCCGCCCCATTTACTTCCGAGCTCCCTTCCCCCTCCCCAATCCTGATGAAGGGTGTAAACCTGAAACATCGACTTTCCTGCTCCTCTGATGCTGCTTGACCTGCTGTGTTCCTCCAGCTCCGCACTATGTTGACACTGACAAGCGCACCATGTTCACTATACCACATTTCCATTCGTTCATTCATAAAACCGCATTAATCTAAATTAAGCATCCCTTCCAATGCATTACAGCTTCTTTGCACCTTTCAATTCTTAACAACCTCATGCTGTAAGCAGCATTTAGACCTGTTTCTGTATCAAAGGCCATCCCTGAATAAGTGTTAATACTGTAACCTACTTAGAACAATGCCATCCCTGCCATCGTGTCTCCATAACTCACTCAAAACTAAGGAAAGATCATAACATTAATTAGCCCTGAGCAACCATCTCTCGGGACCTGAATAGGTTGCAGAACATCTAAGAGTTTCCTCCACTACTATGTACTTTTAAAATACATCTTAAATAGGGCCCCTACCCCCTTTAAGAAACTTACTATCAAAACAGTGCTTCCATGAAAATGCATGAATGAATGTGTAGAAACTATCAAAACCAGCAATAGTAGATGAAATCTCACGACCCAGCTGCGGGAGATCAGTTTAATGTCCCCTATACTTTTATTTAGCATACGTATAATTTTTCACTTATTTAGATCATGTAGGTCTAGTATTTTTAATAACATTACTAACTTTAAAGACAAAAGGACTAAGACCTCTTAAGCTCTGACCCATTCTAATCCCAACAGGAATAACAGCCAGAGATAGTAGGACCTGCAGATGCTGGAGAATCTGAGATAACAAGGTGTAAAGCTGGACGAACACAGCAGGCCAAGCAGCATCAGAGGAGCAGGAAGGCTGATGTTTCGGGCCTAGACCCTTCTTCAATATTATGTTTATATCCTCTTTAACCAGTATTGCAACTCCACCACGTTTTTCCTTTTGTCTGTCCTTCCTAAATGCTGAATATCCCCAGATGTTCAGTTCCCATCCCTGGTCAGCCATGTCTCTGTAATCTCAACTATATCATTCCCATTTGTGTGATTAATTTATCTACTTTATTTCGAATGCGCTGTGCATTCAAGCGCAAAAGACTTAAAGTTTGTCTTTTTTAACGTTCCTGTCCCTTTCCCACTATTTTTTTACAGTGGCCATGTCTGACTCTGGCCTTTGATTCTTCTGCCTACCACGCCTCTTATTCATCTTTCTGTCTTTTGGTCTTGATTCCTTTCCTCTGACTCCTTCCATAGATTCCTAAACCCCTGCCAATTTAGTTTAAATCCTCCCTAGTCACTTGAGCAAATACAGCCCCAGGCCATCAGTCCAGGTCCTGCCCAGGTATAACCTGTCCAGTTTATACTGGTCCCTACTCTCCCTGAACCATTCCCAATGCCCCAGAAATCGGAAACCCTCCCTTCACACCATCTCTTTATGCGCATGTTTATCTGATACATTGTGCTATATCTACTCTGACCAGCATACAGCGCTAGTAATAATCCTTAGAACACTACCTTTGAGGTCCTACTTTTCATCTTGCTTCCTAACTTGCTATATTCTG
The DNA here is from genome assembly GCF_021869965.1 of Rhincodon typus. Taxonomy (NCBI): domain Eukaryota; kingdom Metazoa; phylum Chordata; class Chondrichthyes; order Orectolobiformes; family Rhincodontidae; genus Rhincodon; species Rhincodon typus. The sequence continues at coordinate 24,244,770 of NC_063361.1, forward strand.
CTTTTAGGGCCTCATCTGTTTTTTAACTGAGTCAATACAGTGTGGATCTGGAGGAACACAGCAGGTCAGGCAGCATCAGAGGAGCAGGAAAGCTGATGTTTCAGGTTGGGACCCTTCATCAGGACTGGGGAGGGGGAAGGGAGCTCGGAAATAAACAGAGGGAGGAGGGGTGGGGTTGGGGGAAGGTAGGTGGGATGGTGATAGGTGGATGCAGGTAGGGGATGGCGGAAATAAGTCAGTGGGAAGGGTGGGGCAGACAGGTGGGAAAGAAAGCGGACAGGTAGTGTCAGGTTAAGGAGGTGGGTATGAGAGGAAGGGATTGGACATGGGATGAGGCCGGGGGTGGGATGGGGTGGGGGTGGGGGTGGGGGGAGAGACTTTTAAAGTTGGGGAATTCTATGTTGAGGCCATCGGGCTGAAAGCTCCCGAGGTGGGATATGAGGTGTTGTTCCTCCAGTTTGCATGTGGTGTCACTGTTACACTGGAGGAAGCCCAGGATGGACATGTCACCCAGGGAGTGGGAGGGGGAGTTAAAATGGTTGGCAACCAGAAGGTGTTGTTGAGTATAGCATACAGAGCACAAGTGTTCCGCGAATAGGTCACCGAGTCTGTGCTTGCTGTCACTGATGTAGAGGAGGCCTCATCGGGAGAAATAGATACAGTAGACCAGGTCGGAGGATGTACAGGTGATCCCCTGTTGGATTTGGAAAGATAGTCTGGGGCCTTGGATGGAGGTGAGGGGGGTGTGTAGAGGCAGGTGTAGCACTTCCTGCGGTTGCAGGGAAAGGTGCCGGGGATGGTGGGGTTAGTGGGGAGTGTGGAGCGAATGAAGGAGTCGTGGAGAGAGCGATCCTTACGAAAGGCAGGTAGGGGTGGGGTCAGATTGTAGGTGGCAGAAGTGGCAGAGGATGATACAGTGGATGCAGAGATTTCTGATTACTAGTAGTGTATTGGGTTATGGGGATGAGGTAGATAAAATGCATTGAAGTGTTCAATCAACCATGTAAGCACTGAATCGTGGGGTAGTCTTGATGGGCTGAATTCCTGCTCTTACGTCTCCCAGTGTGTGTGACCCAGCTTCTGGGAGTGTCTTTCTTCTGTTCATTTTAAGGATCTATATATTTTTCAGAACCTTTAAGTGTTCTGGCTGCGTACTCCAAGACTGGAAACTGTGAGTTACTGATAGCCATATTATGGATGCACTTGTGCCATGTGACAGCTGGGAAAACAAACTTATTTTCTTTAACAGCATAGATAGTTGGATACAAGAAATGGAAAATCGCAGAAGTGCTCATCCAAGGTCACATCAGTGGATTGGAAAATGGAATTAACATTTCAGGATGATGACCATTCACCAGAACTGATTAGGCAGAGGGGGATAAGGGAATACAGGAACATGACAAGTGCATACAATTGGCGATACTGCTTGTGTAGAGAATAAACACCAACATGGGCTGAAGGAGCTAAAAGACCTGTCTCCATGTACGAACATCTGTATTATAGAGAGTGCAGGTTCCTCATTTCTTTGCTGTTTAGCTTTCAGCTCCATCACATCACAGTCACTATTAAAGAGAACTTATCTGATGTCAATAAAGCTTCTACGACCTGATTGTTTGCTCTTCCCAGATGAAAGTTTCATCTACAGGTGTGCCCATAATGCCCAAAGTATGCTTGAGATTAATGGATTATTTTCTACGTACAAAGAGATTCAGTCAACAGTCAATATAAATCTATCGCTTTTCAAGTTTAATCAAATCAGTCTTGGCCTGCCAAGGACTGTAGAAGTCATAAGTTCAATTAAGCTGTTTTTGATCCTCATGTCTGTTTCCCTGCCAAGTTTGGGTGTTTTATTTCTTCTCTGGCTTTTATTTTCCTGCCATTGTTCTTTTTGTGTTTGCATAAAGCCAAAGAAAAATAAGCATTGTTATCAGCCTCTCTCTGGGTAATAGGAAAATGATCAGCACACTCTGCGAGAAAATAACAAGAATCTATTCCTTTCTACGGTACAGTAAAGATCTCACCTTTACTGTGCACTGCTTGCTTCTATGAACAGCCAACTAGTGTTTCCAACAAAGCACCAAATGGATGTGTGTGTGTAGTACTGACATTGGCAGGATACAAGTGACTCCAGCAGCCCTGACTTAAACTAGGTAGCCATGACGTGGAGGTGCCGGTGTTGGACTGGGGTGGACAAGGTCAGAAGTCACACAACGCCAGGTTATAGTCCAACAGGTTTATTTAAAATTACAAGACTTCACCTGATGAAGGAGCAGTGCTCCAAAAGTTTGTGATTTTAACTAAACCTGCTGGACTATAACCTGGTGTCGTGTGACTTCTGACCTTAAGTTAAATAGACAGAAAGTGGCTCAGACACCACCCACCCTGATCTTAGCAGCATGAGGCCTAGGAGATTTTAAATTGCATGTCTTGTTTACAGAAGCCCTGCTTCCCCAAACTCCTTGGCCCAAAACTGACTAGAAGCAGCAGCTGACTGATGGGCAGGAGAAGAACATCAAGCGACAGGAGGACCTCACTATTTTCAAAGGCAGACACAGAAATAGGCAGGGAATAGAGGGATACAGACTGCATGGAGGCATCATGTGTCAGTGCAGACTTGGTGGGCCGAAGGTCCTGTTCCTGTGCTGTACTGTTCTTTGGTGTTCAGAAGGGGCAGAGAATGGAAATGCCTGGGTTTGAGGACATTTATATGTGCAGCTCGAAATGCACTTTTGTTCTCTTTTGGCCCCACACAGCAAATTAAATGAAAAGCTAAACATGGTTTTTGGTCATGTTCAGGCCGATATTTCTTTCTTGTGGTGAATTAATCAGTTCAGAGTTCTGATTTGAGTCCAGATGTATCATCAGGATTCAATGTAGATTTTTATAGAAGGATCTCACTGCTTTCCAACCGGCTGTCTGTTTCGGCTGCTCAGAAGCATGTATGATTGGCAGTTTTGATTTTTGGAGGTTACATGTTCGTTTCACTGTTGTGAAGTTGGATAGAGAATTTGTGGACTGAGAGGCAGAACATTAGAATTTGGTATTTGTAAAGTATTGGTGATTGTAAAATGCTAGGGGCAAAAGCAGTGCGTGGTCCCTTTAAGAGATGATGTGCTTTTTCTATGCTTAGAAATTCAAAGAGGATGTCTGTGGGCAGCAGCTTGTGGGTTTGCAGGTACACAGAGCACCTGAATTGAAACACTTGTACCAAGAGGCTGTACAGTCAGCAGGCCAAGCGGCAGTTTTGTTTTGTTATCAAGACAATAAGTTTTGAATTTCACCAACTGACTTGAACCAGGCACGCAGATACAAAAACCAATTAAGTTTAAATCTGATAGTTTTGAAAACATTGGACCAATCCTATTGTAAGAATTATTGATATGTCACCAAGGGTATAACAGAAGGGGCAGTGGGGCAAAGACAGGAGAGTGAACTGCCATCTGCAAGAGTTAACAGCTCTCGGCTCTCAAGGCAGAATCGCTTGCTCTCACAGTCTTCTCTAAGTTTTAGAGAATGCACCATCTAAATCAAAGGTACCTGTGGCACAACTAGTTAATATTCCTGACAGAACATTTGACAGAGAAGGCACAGAACATTCCAGAAGACACATAAATTGTAATTTTGAGAGACTAAGTTCCATTTTTATTGTTTTTGTTTTATATAAGTGGAACTTGTATTTATTGGAACAGCATACTATTAGAATCTTGTTTTATGCAGGAATAGTTAGTTAGAAGGGGTTTGTTTGGTCTGTTAATAATTTATTTAATTTGTTCACTGTTAGAGTTAGATAAATGAATTGTTACTTGTTGATTGTAAAGTGACTGTTAGGGGTTTATTTTAGTTAAACACTAGAAGTTGCTGAGAAAACGTATTACACTCCTGCTCACGCTACTTTTAACAGCTTATAGGGTGAGGCACTCCTCTCTGGGTGTTTTGGTTTTAGTTCTCAGAGTGGGGGGGTCAACCTCCGCTTTATAACATCCCTTTGGTTGAACATTAAAGATGATGGGAAGTGCATGCAAGGGACACATATATTCCTCATTCTTCAGAGACCATTGTGATAGGATCTAGATACTCCATCAGTCCAAACAATTTCCACCGATGATTTTATGAGTGCTGACCATAACACATAGGAGCAGAAGTTAGGCCATTCGGCCCGTTGAGTCTGCTCTGCCATTCAATCATGGCTGATAAGTTTCTTAATCCCATTCTCCTGCTTCCTCCCTGTAACCCTTGATCCCCTTGACAATCAAGAACCTATCTCAGTCTTAAATGTACTCAATGACCTGGCCTCACCAGCCTTCTGTGGCAGTGAATTCCACAGATTCACCACTCTCTAGCTGAAGAGGTTTGCCTTTATCTCTGTTCTAAAAGGTCTTTCCTTTACTCTAAGGCTGTTCCCTCAGGTCCTAGTCTCTCCTACCAATGAAAACATCTTCCCAACATCCACTCTATCCAGGCCATTCAGTATTCTGTAAGTTTCAATTAGATCCCCCCTCATCCTTCTAAACTCTACTGAGTATAGACCCAGAGTCCTCAAACGTTACTCATATGTTAAGATTTTCATTCCTGGGACCATTCTTGTGAACCTCCTCTGAACCAGCTCGTAGGGCCAGACATCTTTCCTGAGATAAGGGGCCCAAAACTGTGCACAATACTCCAAATGTGGCCTGACCAGAGCCTTATAGAGCCTCTGAAGTACATCCCTGCGTTTATATTCAAGTCCTCTCAAAATAAATGCCTTGGTCTTGTTTTAATGAATTAATGAAGAGGGTCTATTTTGTATTGACAAGGAACAGATGAAACACTTTAGAATTCTGTAATTGTTCTTTTGTTACTGTTCAGTTTTTTTAAAAAAAAGACAAACTTGTTTCTTTTGTTTACAGCTTAAGCCATAATTCGATAAAATCTTCATTCTATCACTTTCTGAAGTTACAGCGGTCTCGATAGATCCCATGAAACAGGCAGTCAGCTAAACATTGTAAAGAAGGGTTTCTGTTCCCCATTTTGTACGATTACTAGGTATTGAACACATGATATCAGAGTCTAATTCTTAAGGAATGAAGTCTTGACAACAAAAGTGACCTTTGATACCAGCTGCACAAGAAATAATAGATGTAACTCCCAGCTTCAGGACTGTCAAATCTTTGCAGTTACACAAAGGTTGTGTGGTTAGATGTATATGTGACTGAATCCATGCACTTTAACTGTAATATTATATTGCCTGAGGTGTCTTTATATTTATTCAAACATCACTTCCACCTTCCTCACTTTATAAAATTGAATTCTTAGTTTTTGTTTCTCCATGGTCATGGAGGAAATGCAAAGAAATTCTCACATGCAGCAAAAATTTAAAAATAAGTTAACTGATTTGTTCAGAACTGATAGTTATCGAAGATGCTACATCACAATATTATAAATGTGGCAAATGTTTTTGACAGCATGAAAAGCTGTTGTTGGAATTTAAAATTAGATTTAATGGATTGTGGAATAATAATTCTAACAAACCAAGAGGCAATTCCATCCATTTTATTAAATTACTATATTAACCCATTATTAAACATTCCATGTGCTAAAGAAGTTACAAAGAAGTTACTGTGCAAGTGTGATATGAGAAATTTCTGCAGGTGTAATTGGCTGAGAAACTTATGAGTCTTAATGTGATTGAATGTCATTGTGCCTGTAGAGTTGAATCATTTATCAAAATTTTACTGATACACAAAATATTCTGCTTGACATTTGTCTGCTTGACATCAAATAATGATCTAATGATTCCAAGACCACAAGCAAGCAGAAATATGTATTTTGCACAAACATTATTAAGAAGCAATAAAAAAGCTACTGTGAATCTTTCAGCTCAATATACCCTGGATAATATAGCAGTTGAAATGAACAAATAGAGCAAAATACAGGTCTACATTATTTAGAGAACAGTCAACTTAAATAATGCAAAAATTTTATTTGAAAGACCGCTTATGTTTCAGAAGGGAGACATGTCAAGTATCCTATTAATGTTTGTATCAGTATTTCTATCTCTAGAGCATATAAACAAGATACATATTGAGTACATAACAGTGCATCACTCTTAGATTAATCTGAAAAGTCACAAAATGAATTTTAAAAATCTTTTATTTAGACAAATTAGAATGCAAATAGGATATAGTTTAGAAGTAAATATCGTGGCTAATTTAATACAAAATTGATCAACCTCAAATAACATTTATTGTACTATTATTCTTTACACAATCTGTCTGCATCTGTGGTCCATTGGGTCCTTTTTTTTATCCAATTTGATTCCTGTAATGGGATTTGGATCAGTCCTGCATTCCAGGATAGACCTGGATTGACTGCATATCTGTACACTAAATTACACGTGTTAGAGAAAGTACCAAAAATGATAGAAGACTCACTGGGAAAGAGTCGAAGGGAGCAGTGATGTTGCCTGTCTTCCGAACTATCACAGAATCTCCTTTTTTGCTTTGTTTCCACCCTCCCCCATTTGACTTATTTAAAAAGATTGCATTTCTGACTTTTTCCAGTACTGCTGAAAGGTAACAGAAGTGAAACATTAATTCTCTTTCTTTTCCCACATATGTCCCCTGACCCGCTGAATGTTTTCAAAGGGTCCTGGTACAATCTAAATGATGTCAAAGATAATGTTTTCAAAATTACTTAATTTTATTTTTTCAGATGCCATGCTTGGCAGAACTTCAAAGATGCAGCCCAGATTTTGGAAAGGGGAAGGTGTACAAACTCCACATGAGGAAGTGCTACTTTTCATTATCTGGATTGCACCAGGCCCATTAATAACTCAGATACTGCAACCTGAGGCACTGAGACAGAGTCTGTTCATCCAGCATTGAAGCAGAAATGGCCTGCTCCTATTTTCCATGTCTCTACACAGCTGAAGAGATGACGACAAAAAAAACAGTCCCTAGGCCGAGACTCAAACAACAATTGTAACGGCCACTCAAGTTACCAAAGTTAGCATGTGTTCAACAGAATTACTTGGATCCAAATGTCCATCTCTTTAATTAAAACTGTGACCTTAACCCTTAATGTTTATTGTAATATATTCTACGTGCATAAATGTATATAACCTAACGGTATTTCGCAATTACCAATGGGAGGCCGATTTTCTGATATTCGCAGTGGGACATAGAAATGTCATAGATATCATTGAATCCCTACAGTGTGGAAACAGGCCCTTCGGCCCAACAAGTCCACACCGACCCTCAGAGCATCCCACACAGACTCAGTATGTTCCAATTTGCAGACTCTGCTTCTCTATCTGTTATGTCAGAGCAGGAGGGTGCAAAGTGCTACAAAATGTGAGGTCTGACCATCATCCCATGCACTTCTAGGGCTCGGCCATGTTACGGGATAAGTGCATCACACCGAACGACAATTATCGTGGTAGTTCTCATGCTCCTCCCCGACCGTGGTTCCTAGCAACACCGGTTACATTCCAAGAATAAAGGATTCACCCTGGCAAGTGGCTGGGGCAGCTGTGAGAAGCTGTCTTGGGTCTCTGAGTACGACTGATGCTGGGGGAAACTAAATATCTCATCTCTTTTAGACTGAAACACCTCTACAAATCTACTGGAAGTCAATTGAAAAACACAGCTAGGTTTGAGTATGAAGTTGTCTGGATAGTAAATGAGTAGAGCAGTTAATCATGTTCTGTACTACAGTAAATCTTCATTCTCCTTTTCACTGTCTGCCTCAAAACAGGCAATTGCACTTTTCTCCTCAGGAACATATGCAAATGCATCCACCTCACCACCTCCATTACTGGGTTTCTGGAAGTGTATTTCGATATTATCCTGAAGGATTTCTTCATCCATTATGTCTGGAATTCCAGTAAAGAGGATACTCCTTTTAGAAATGACCTCCCGTACCTGAGGGTAAAGCAAAGAGCAGCAGGATATTTCAATAAAACAGAAGTACTTCTAACATGGAAAATCCAAACAGAAGAAGCTGGAAATATTTAGCAACATCTGTCAGAAAGGAAGAACAGCAGATTGAATTAACTCCGCAGAAGCTAGTATCCTGTCACCAGGTCACCCTTTATTTACACGTGGAGAGTCCTTGACACTGATCCAGCTCCCTCAGAGCCAGCTCTCAGGGTGGCCAGGATGTTTGACACCCCTGTTCTTCTCTGTCAGCCAGGGCTTCTGATTGAACCAGGTTAATAGCCAAAATCACGGAACCCGTTCAATGATGTCCAGCTGGCTGACCTTGTTACAATCACTACACTGACTTTACAGATTAAAAATATTTTTAAAAGGGAAACAGAGTAACAAGAGGGGTAAACAGAGACACCATTATAGGATGATTTGTGCAATGCTTGGATGGACAATGGGAGAGAAGGAAAAGTACAGATTCAAGAGGAGAAAATGGCAAATAAGTGAAATAACAAACAGAAACATGTACACATTACTGAGTTACTTTGATTCACCAAAACCAGAAAGGGACACAGGAAAAGCTAGCAAGGAAGAGGAGGTTCCAATGGTCCAGGACTACAGTAGAAAGAGGTGAAAAACAGTGAGAATTAACATGACTGAATGCATCTAAACAAGGGGTTGTAAATGTTACTCCCATGTTCCCGGATCACAGTGCTGGAACAGTTACTCCCGTATTCCCGGATCACTGTGCTGGAACTGTTACTCCCATGTTCCCTGATCACAGTGCTGGAACAGTTACTCCCGTGTTCCCAGATCACTGTGCTGGAACTGTTACTCCCGTGTTCCCGGATCACGGTGCTGGAACTGTTACTTCCTGCTCCTGGATTACTGTGCTGGAACTGTTACTCCCGTGTTCCCAGATCACTGTGCTGGAACTGTTACTCCCGTGTTCCTGGATCACGGTGCTGGAACTGTTACTCCCGTGTTCCCGGATCACTGTGTTGGAACTGTTACTTCCTGCTCCTGGATTACTGTGCTGGAACTGTTACTCCCGTGTTCCCTGATCACTGTGCTGGAACTGTTACTCCCGTGTTCCCGGATCACTGTGCTGGAACTGTTACTCCCGTGTTCCCAGTTCACTGTGCTGGAACTGTTACTCCCGTGTTCCCGGATCACGGTGCTGGAACTGTTACTCCCATGTTCC
>NC_063361.1:24253890-24265774 GCF_021869965.1 Rhincodon typus
TCCCGTGTTCCCGGATCACGGTGCTGGAACTGTTACTCCCATGTTCCCGGATCACGGTGCTGGAACTGTTACTCCTCGTTCTAAACTGTAAATTCGTGGAATACAAGGAATATCTGACACCAAACTACATCCATTCCTCCCTTAATCAACCGTAATGCACCCAAACTGTAACTTTTGTTTGCCCCTTTGGTGATTTCACTGAATAAATATAAACATTCCTATAACATAAGTGAAAAATACATAATAAGAAAACAAATCTTCATACCATTATTTTTACAATTTCACCATTGATAAACGGGGATATCCTCAGTGGGAGGATTTTGTCAATTCCTCGGAGGTCCACTTGGTGAAACTCTTTCTTTGTCAAGTTCTCAGCAACTGAAAGAAATAGAAAGAAGGGTAAACATGGATGTGCATTCATGCGATGACTGGCTAGTGCTTTTTCTGTCTCATGAATTCCTATTCATATCATAGCAATCACTTGCAAACGTTCCTAAAATCCTTCACAAGTTCCTTCCTTCTTGTGATTCCATTCTGCAACACTCAACAGACATCAAAGCGGAACTTGTTCTCGGGTTTGTACGCATTGTCACAAACGTTGTAGTGCCTGAGAAATGAAAAGTTGAGGATGGGGAGGTTTCGACAGAACTTAACCGCATAATTTTTTTTCCTTTCTTGTGGCCAGGACATTTGCAGTTTGCTTTCCAATTGGGACAAAATAACAAGAGGAGACTCTTCAGTCCCTTGGGGCCATTCCACCTATCAATTTGATCAGTGTTCAGATTGAGGCCAAGAACTTCAATACTTTGGTCAAGAAGCACTTTTGTTTTTGCTGGGAAAAGGACACACTGTTACCTCTTGTACTCATCAAAACAGATGTAAGAATGCCAAATTTTAAAGGGAGCAACAATTTACACCTTATAAGACAAGGGTGCTGATTGGCTGGCAGCTTGAGGCCAATAAATTGAGACATTGCCATGGAAAATGCACTAAGGAACTGCTGTTCCCCATGCTTTTGTTTAATTCAAAAAGGGCGCAATGGTTGGATATGTTCAGTTTGCCTGCAGAGGACAGGTCCCTGTGTATGAATGTGTCTGAAACTAATATCAAACATTGGGAGTCTGACTGATAATCTTATAATGGCAATTCATGGAACACCTAGGGTTGTTCAGCAAGTGTTGTCCAATCTGGAATCACATCTAGCGCTTGACATAATATTTGCAACCATGAGCAGATTGATTCACCTCCATTCTGCCTATTGTACATAGCACATCACTTTAGCTGGGCCCTGGGGGATTCGCCATGGCAACAGCTCAACTAATCACAGCCAACCAATCTGCGCCCTTTTCTCACACCATGTATCATCTCTCCCTTTCAAGTTTAGAAATGGGGTACCCTACAACTCCCTGCCACCTGCCCCCAGTATCCAGTTCATAAAGTCAATGTAATTCAAATCTGAGACAGTCATTTTAAGTCATGGCGGGTTGTAACAATGTGAGGGATGTGGGTTTTTTTGCCCACTTCACACCCCACCCCACTTTACATTTCAATGAAACTCACAGTTGACACATTTTGTGTCAGCAACACTGAAAGGTTTTCACCTTCCAAATCTATGCCCTCAGGAATCGGACACTGCTCAGAAGTGGAAACTCTGGTCAATTCTCTCCTGCCTAGCTCAGAGGTCACCAACCTAGGCTGAGATCTGTGAACTTAGACACGGATCCAAAATCACATCTAAGACTTTTCCACTCCATATTTCCAACCATTGATTGTTGAACCAGCCAAATCTTTGGAGAACTCCAGATACTAAACAGCAAATTGCTTTTATATACCACCTTCATCACGAGAAACACTCAATGGGGCTGTACATAGAAAAGATCACATAAATGATTGCAGGGGTTTATAATATAGAAACTGACCCTAACTAAAGTCCTCAGTCAGATTATAGTGAGTAGTATTGGATCCACACTGTGAAAAAGATGTCAAGGCTTTAGAGTGGGTATAATAGGTTCATTAGGATGCTGTCTACCAAGATAAAATACACTGGGGCTTCTTCCTAGTTTAGCAACATGGATTACAAAATGATGAAAGGATGGAGTCAGGTAGAAAGGAGCAGACTGTTCTGAATCGTTGAAATATTTCTGGGATGAATGGCCATAGGGACAAGATTAAACGCAACAGAACTTTGAGATTGTGAAATTCACTTCCAAAGGCTCACTTTTTATTAAACAGAAACAGAAATTGTTGGAGAAACTCAGCAGGTCTGGCAGCATCAGTGAAGAGAAAACAAAGTTAACATTTCAAGTCTGGCGACTCTTCATCAGGTTCCGATAAAGAGCAGACTCAAAACAATAACTCTGCTTTCTCCCCACCAATGCTGCCAGACCTGCTGAGTTTCTCCAACAATTTCTGTTTCTGTTTCAGATCTCTAGCATCTGCAGTTCTTTGTTTTTCTTTCACTTGTAGGTTATGGATACAGTGGCTGAACCAACATTTATTACCTACCTTTATGCCCAAAGGACAGTTCAGAGTCAACTACAATGTTGTGGGTCCGGAGTCACATGTATACCCAACCAGCTAAGGATGCCCAGTTTCCTTCCCTAAGAACATTAATGAACCAGATAGGTTTTTCCAACAAATCCACAAAATTATTTCATGGTCATCATTAGATGGTGCATTCTGGATTGTTACTGAAGTCAAATTCCTCCATCTGCCATGGTGGGATTCAAATCTAGGTCCTAAGAACATTGCCCAGGGCCCTGGATTAACAGTGTAGCGGTAATACCATTAGGCTATTGCCTCCTTGAATTGGCTAAAATGCTAAAGTAGAAATTATAACAACATCAGTGAACAGACTAGAAAAGTGGATGGAGAAAGGAAATAAAAGGATATGGGAATAGGGTGGACGAATGTGATTTTTGTTCTGGAGGATAAATACCGACACTAACTTGTTCGGCAAAATGGTCTCTACACGTAACTTCAGTATATTTCTATCCACCTAGGAAGAGGTTACTAATTCAGTACAGTTCACATTTTTCCAAGATATTTTCAGTAAATATCTTACTTCCTTCAGCAACAAATGTTATTACAACATTGCCAGAATCTTCCAAAACCTCAATATTTTCCACTTCTCCTCCACCGTTCCTTTGTTTGCTGAAGTACAGCTCCAACTTATCGAGCAGCTGGTCGGTTGTGGTAAGCTTTGGGATATTTGAAACCAGGATTCGCTTTTTACACACTCCTGTCTGAATCTGTGGGAAAAGATCAGTTCGTGCATGTCAGCCCTCTTACTCTGTGGGGATTGGCAATCGCCAGAATGTGTCACTGACCATGTAAAACTCACCCAGCAAAACTTGTCACATAACATCAGACAGAGCTGCCTTCTGAAACCACTCCACAAATAATATGACAGTATCTGCATTAGGAAGGCTATTATTAAGCTACAGAGGGTTCAGAAGAGATTTACCAGGATGTGCTGGGTATGGAAGGCTTGAGTTATTAAGAAAGGCTGGATAGGGTGGGATTTTTTTCACTGGAGTGTAGGACGTTGAGAGGCAACCTGATAGAATCATGAGGGGCATAGATAGAGTTAAAGGTAGTTGTCTTCTACCTAGGATGGGGGATTTCAAGACTAGGGGTCATATTTTTAAGGTGAGAGGAGAGTGATTTAAAAAACGACATGAGAAGAAATTTTTTTTACATAGAGGGTGATTTGCTTGCTGAATGAACTTTCTGAACAAGTGGTAGATGCGGGCACAGTTACAACATTTAAGAGACACTTAGATAAGTGCATGAATAGGAAAGGTTTGGAGGGATATGGGTAAGGAGCAGGCAGGTGGGACTAGTTTAGTTTGGGATTATGTTTGGCACGGACAAAGGATCTGTTTCCGTGCTGTATAACTCTATGACTGTGACTTTAAGTATTGAGATAGGAAGGGAAACGGTCCAAACAGCACGTGAACAACCCAGGGGCAACAGAGGGGCTCAAAAGAAATGGTGACAAAGTAGACCGGAGGGACATCAGTGTTCTTATGAAAGCTGATCTTTTATTTGTGGTTCATACCTCCAAGAAGTAACATTTAGATGAGGAAGAGAGGAAAATCAAGGATAGGCCTTAGAAGAACCATGTAAGGAGCAGGACTGGGGAACAGCAGTGATGGCTGAAAACACTCTAGCTATAATCGGGGCATGTCACAGGTGGAATTCAGTAAGAACAATCTCATCAATCTGAGCACAACAAAGAAGGATGCTGGTCTGCACTGTGTTAAAGTTCAAAGAGCAATAACACATCATGGTCACGCAGTGATGTGCATGTATGAACGGTTACACATGTCCTGTCATGGGACACGAGTGCCCATTTTAAACCAGAAAGTGGAAGTCACATTCAGAGCAAATGAAGTTATTCTGCCACTTGGTTTCCAGAAGCAAAAAGCTCTGCTGCAAGACGTCTGTCACTCTGCCATCTAGTGACTGATCAATGGTAACTGCAGGTGATGAATTTATAATATAGAACCCAGGCTTACTTCGATCTCTTCTAACATCTTCAGCTTCAAGGGTTGAGCCTTTATCTTAATTCGACAGTCTCCTATTTCAATCTCATGTTCTTCCATTTCCAGTATTTTATTAGCAACTACAAAAGTAAGAAAATTCAAATATAAAAAATTCTTAAGATACAAGTGTTAGCCAGCTTAACATTTCCAATAATATTTCTAGATAATTGCAGAACTACAGTAAAAAAACACAGATATTTTGCACTCATTGAGCCTTCGTGGTTCATAAACCTAGGACCAGCAGTTTAAGAAGCATGTTAGATGGGTTCTCGCTGCAGACATTGCTTGAAGACAACTTGTTCAGATATTTTGCACTTAATATGTAAAGGCATAATATGATCATTTCCTACTGGCACCTCACTAAATTAAGAATGATGCAGTATTCACTGTACTGTCAGGCTGCTGAGTTTGCAGATCTTAAAGGACAGAAATTGAGCCACATTGAGCTACTTTTGTGGCACAAATACGGGCCAGTTTCAGGGAGAACCATACCGATCACCACTGTTTGCACAGGTGCCTTCTTGCTCACATAAGGCGCCTGCTTGGAGTGAGTAATAGATCCTTTATAAAAGCAAATGAGGAGCCTAAATCCCAAATTATTTAATAAAGGACCAGAACTGACTCTGGATGACTCAGGATCTTTCAGTGACCCCTAGGCAGTGGCTGCTCCTAGAAACATTTCTATCCTCCTCCTGTGTCCCCAGCACCCCATCATATATTCATCTTTTGCAATCATGATGGGCTTCTTGTGGTTTTTGACATGTTAGCCCATGTATTGTATACCACAGAGGATCAGGTTTGTACTGAATCAGATATAACAATGCACAATGTACACTAATATAACATCTCATTCTTAAATATATCGTCTTAGAGTCATAGAGCTGTACAGCACAGGAACGGACCCTTCGGTCCAACTCATCCATGCCGACCAGATATCCTAAATTAATTTGTCCTGTTTGCCAGCATTTGGCCCATATCCCTCTAAACCCTTGCTATTCATGTATGTCTTGTTTATATGCTTATTTAGATTACTAATATATCACTTGGTATTTATATGAGAGTATATATGATATTAGTATTACAGCAAAAGTAAAGTTACTGATAGTATATAAAGTTGCCACAGTCTTACCAGACCACATGGCAGCTCTCTCAGGGAGTGATGACTGGTGGAGGTTTAACCTGAAGGTCAACATGCTTCAGGTGAGGAGAGAGGTTGAGAACTAGCCCTTCATGGTAACCTCAGCTGGTGCAGGAATTGAACCCATGCAGTTACTCTGCATTACAGACCAGCCATCAAACTAACTGAGCTAACCAACCTGCCCTATTGTTGACTGATTTGCTGACTGACTAACAAGGTGAGCAGTGTCCCAGGCTGCTGATTGAACTAGCTAGCTGAATAAACAGCGAGTAACAGGAGACCCCCTATAATACAGCATTACATGCTGTGATGCCATCCAGTTGTCTTAGATATACTGTACAGTGCGTTTCTGAGACTTGTGCCAATGTAGAAAACAGCTGCCAGCCCATGTTTGACTCTCTTCCTCTGCCCGAGCCCATGATGTAATGTGGGGCTGAACTTGAATGCCTCATGAACTGTCTCCCAAGTGCTGGCAGCACATCTACATTATTACTATGAGGCCCAGTTGCTGCCAAGCCTCAACCATCTTAACTGAGACAGGCTGTGTTTGTGCACCAATGGATATGAGTCTAAAAATGAACCAAAACCAATTTTTATTCCTTAATCTTTTCAATGATGCCTATTGGAATGCAAAAATAGATGAAAGGAACTACCAATGACAAACTCAAAAAGTCATGCAGTTTAATGGTTACAACAATAACTTGCATTCATGTAACAGCTTTAACTCACAGAAACATCACTTTCGTTGTTGTGAAAATGGAATAAAGTAGTTTTAGTGACGATGTGGACATGTAATTGGCAACTCAAATTTAATGCCAAAAAAAATCAATTTAAATCAAATTTAGCCATCTGATTCAGCCTCTGACAGCTGCCAAGATTACAACTAATAACTTACAGCAACCAGTACATAGAACCGTTCTGTATTTATAGCCAATAATTACTAACTTTAATCACTAGGATCCAATGCAAGAAGACATGCACAACAACTGATTCCATTGTTATTCGATTACTTTCTACCTGTTTCATCTTCAAATGTAATCACTGCCGAGCCTCCTTTTATTGGGTAACGAATGTACGGCTTTAGGTCAAACTCTACTGCTGGTTTGTCATCTTCCTCAATTTTGCCATTAAAGCTCCATTGTTTGTGAGGCATGGAGAAAGAAACCTGTAGGGGTTTCAAGAAAATCACAAAATTAATATGACTAACAACAGGGACAAATAAGCAGCATTTGTGTAACATGTGGTAGCAATAAGATGTGCAATGTAGACTGCTCATACATACTCTAATATTAAATTGTTATTGCTGTCCAGACTGGGGCATGTTCACAGGCTTTCTGACAGAAGTACTAACCACAAGCCACAAAGCCAGTCCCACTGTAGAAGATGTTTGTTACTTCTAAACAGGATAGGGCATTAGTAAGTATTTTGTGTGATACGCGCTTTCAAAAATTTCTTCTTTCCAAACTATTTCGCTGCTAAATTGCCTAAACTGACACTAAAAAAAAACATAACAATAATAAGAAGAAATTATAAGCCTTCTCTGCCTTCAATACAAGCCTGGCTGATCTTTTCCTCTGTCTCCTCTATCCCCCACCTTCCCATATGGAAGGTCATCTTAAAATATCGTCAGCAATGGAGCATTCACAACACTTTGTGCTAGTGAATTCCAAGGGTTCACAACCCTTCGGGGGAAGAAGTTCCTTCCCATCTCAATGCTAAATCATCGGTCTTTTATTTTGGGACTGTACCTCCGTGTTTTAGATTCCCTGTCAGAGGAAACAGTCTTTCAGGGTCTATTCTATCAAGCGCATTCAGATAATGTTTTGGATATCACTGGCCCAAAACATTAACCCTATTTCTCTCCCCGCAAATGTTGCCACACCTGTTGATTATTTCTAAGATTTACTGTATGCTCTTTACTTTCTTATTTCCTATATCCCACTTGTTTTGCTTCCTCTCAAGTATCCAATCACAGAATTGTTGGGCAGCCTACTCACAGACCTCTGTACAGGTAATCCTTTCAAAAATGAGAATCTTTCTTACCACGCAAATGCAAACGTAATGGAAAGAGACAGCAAAGGTATGTCAAGCTCTTGTGGAGGAGCTCTGTATCCAGCTATCCAGGGATTATGAAAGAAAGCTTGATGCATTAAGGAAGGAACAGGAAAGGGCAAAATCTGAGATGACTATCAGCTGGAAAAGATAAGTATATTGATTGTCCAAAGTTGCAGCCTTTAAGGCTTGTCAGTATCCCAGAACTAAAAAGAAATTTTACAGAATCATTCATTTATTTCTAATAATGTTTTAACTTCAAATTTCTAAAACAGAGATAGGTTGCTAAAGCTTTTCATCTTGTACTCATAGAATCACTAAAGTGTGGAAGCAGGTCATTCAGCCCATCAACTCCACATCAACCCTTTGAAGAGCATCCCACCCCCGACACCCTACATTCCCCATGGCCAACCCACCTAACCTGCACAGCCCCAGGCACTATGGGCAATTTAGCATGGCTAAGCTACCTAACCTGCATGTCTTCGGAGGGTGGGAGGAAACCCACACAGATACAGGGAGAATGTGCGCACAGACAGTCGCTCAACGGTGGCATCAAACCCAGGTCTCTGGCACTGTGAGGCGCAGTGCTGACCACTGAACCACCATGCCATCCTCATCAGGACAATTGCAAGAACGTAGAATTTCAAACAATCACAACAGTTTAAACCACAGGGGAAAAACGGGCTTCAATTGCTTGGCAAGTCAATTCTGATTTTAAAAATGACTTAGATGAAGCAATGGAAGGTACAGTTGCCAAATCTACTGACGACACAAAGATTAAGTGAGTAGGAAAGATGTCACAAAACGACACGGGAAAATGTGAAATTGTCAATTTTGACAGGAAGAATAAGAAGTGGGCGTATTATCTAAATGGTGAGAAATTGCAGAGCACTGAGGCACAGAGGGATCTGCTGTCCTTGTGCATGAATCAAAAGTTCAATGTGCAGACACAGCAAGTACTTAGGAAAGCTAACAAAACGTTATCATTTATCACGAAGGGAACTGAATATACAAGTGGGAGTTTATGCTTTAGTCTCGAGACCGCATCAGGAGTACTGCACAAAGTATTGGTCACTTTTTTTAAAGAAATATGTAAATACATTGATGGCAGTTCAGAGAAGGATTACCAGACTGATAGCTGGAAATGGCTGGGCTGTCTTATGAGGCAAAGTTAGATGGCTAGGCTTGCATCTGCAGGAGTTTAGAAGAGTAAGAGGCAACTTGATTGAAACATAAAATCAGGAGGGGGTCTTCACAGGGTGGACGTGGAACGCTGTTTGCTCTTTTGGGAGAATCTAGAACAAGGGAGCACTGTTTAAAATCAGGGATCACGCATTTAAACAGAGATTAAACAAAAACAATTCTCACAAAGAGTTTATGAGTCTTTGAAATAGTCTTCCTGAAAATGTGGTGAAAGCAGAGTCACTGGATTTTTTTAAATTCTTTCATCATCTACTCCATCACTCCAAAAAATCACACAGTTGGAATATTTCTGCTCGATCCATCTTTGACCTTCTCTTCTTCTGCGAATCCTGTCCATTTTTAGCACTGTACCCAAGCAAATATTACAATTGTCTCCGAAGAGGTGCAGTGCATACCTTACCTCCCAGTTTATTTACTTCTCCTCCATAAATATTTGTACATTAACAGATGATTCCTGTGGGAGAATATTATGTAGTGATTGCCTTTTTGGGAACATGTAGTTTCAGGTTCTCTTTTGGATGCTTAGAAAATTTTCAACTCTCTTTTATCGAAATGAGTTGGTGTAAGAGGACAAGAAATTGCGAATTGAAAGCAATCAGGTTGGTTCTAGAAAGCTCAATGGTACTTCACATTTATACTGGCTCTGGCAACTATTCATTAGCATATAACGTCCTCTAGGGCACTCACCAACATAAAGATGTTTTGGGTCATTATCCCAAGTGAGGTAGTGCAGTACAACTGACTCCAAACATTAAATTATTGTGATCCCAGATTAGAATCACTTCTGACTTCTGTTTTTCCTCACAAGCCTTTCAACATCTAATGGAATATTATTGCAATCTTACCTTGAGTTGCTTCTCTAGCTCTGATCTTTCTTCTTTGAGTCTCATCAACTCATCCTTTATATTTCCTTGGTCCTCCCTCAGATTGTTATTCACAGTCTCTACATCTTCCAATAGTTTCTGTGGAAGAACACACAGGATCCATAAAAAGACAATATATTCAAATTGAATTCATTTTGAAAATCAAAACAGGTTCCAGCAATAGAAATAACAAGGTGTAGAGCTGGAGGAACGCAGCAGGCCAAGCAGCATCAGAGGAGCAGGAAAGCTGACGTTTCGGTCTGGACCCTTCTTCAGAAGTAGAACTACACCCTTGTTTGCTGGTACGGTCTTCCTACCTGGAAACATAAGGAGATTAGAAGAACTTTTAAAGAAATTTTCATATGTTACCTCATCCAATCCCACTAATTGTCTGTTTGTTAGTTAAGGAATAATGTTTGATACAAGACACTTACAAAGGGCTTTTAATGGAAGAGAAAACTATGTAATTGCGGACCAGTCAGTTTAACTTTGGTGGTTGGGAAACCTTATGAAAACAATAGCTTGGGATAAAATTAGGAGTCACTTGGAGAAGTGCAGGTTAGTTAAGGAAAGCCAGCTTGGGTTTCCCAAGGAAAAATCATGTTTGATTAACTTGCGAACATTTTCTGAAGAGGTAACAGAAAGGTTCATAATGGCAACGCTGTTCCTATGTTATAGATAGACGTTTTGAAAGCATTTGTTACAGTGCCACACAACAGACCTGTGAGCAAAGTTAGATCTAGTGGAATAAAAGGGACAGCAGCAACATGGAAACAGAATTTTGTGACAATACTGTGCCTTTAAGAAATGTGTTCTGTCCTGTTTCTTTTGCAGAGGGGTGTTGTCATAGTGGTACAAAAATGTCTCCTTCAGACAGGCAGTTGGTAAACAGTTTTGAGTTCTCCCTGGTGTTTTGTTTAAGACAAAACAATCATGAGTGGATGGGGTCAGGCTCACGCAGACCCGAAAGGGTTTTGGTTTCACTTTCAATTAGCTGGTGGTTTTACTGGCTGTTGGAGCTGAAAGCTTGAATTCTCTGCTGCTGCGGTGAAGTCTTAGACAGAAAGGTTTTTTCTTAAAAATCAAAACGGGCTGATTGTTTCTTTCTACTGGAGTGGAGAGAGACAGCACGAGAGAATAATAACCATGTTGCTGAATCGCCTTTGCCAATGGTGTGTATATGACATGCTGCCTTTATTGGAACCACAGTTGATAATCAGTGGTTAAATAATACATTATCTTTGTGAAATATTTCAATAGAGTAAAGTTATGCCAATTCTTTTTGTTGTATTTTAACTGTCTTGCAAGAATAGAGGTGTTTTGATTAAAGCTTGGTGGTGGGCCAATTGAATTATATTGGAACAGGGGCTTACACTTGCCTTTTAAAAAAATATAGAAGTTAGGGTCTAGATTATCTCCATAACATACTGTGGAGGGTCCGGTCTGCTCCATTACAATTGGCTGAGTGACAACAACAAACAGACGGTAATGGATACTGAATGACTTTTAGGCAACGGAAGGTTTGCATTGAGTTCCCCAGGAGTCAGCATTAGGACCCTTGCTTTTCCTGGTAAATATTAATGATATAGACCATGGTGTACAGGACAAAACTTCAAAATTTGCAGATGACAAGAAGACTAGAAAGTATTGTGAACAATTAGTACTGTGTAGAATTGCAGAAGAACATACACAGTTTGATGGAGTGGGCAGATAGGTGACAGATGAAGTTCAACACAAAGTGTGAGATGATACATTTTGGTAGGGGATACTGTATAAAACCAAGAGTACAACTCTCACATGAAGGCAATCATATGGTGTAGCTGTAGAGTCCCTATCTCTGAGCCAGGAGCACCAGGTTCAAGTCCAACCTGGTAAAAAGCTGGGTCACAGCTTAACTGAACAGGCTCGTTGTAAATATTTATTCTAAACAGGGCTTTTGTATCGCAGTGGTAGTTTTTCTACTTCTGATCCAGAAAACCCTAGTTCAAATCGCTCCTGCTCTAGAAGTTGCAGAGTCAAACAAAACAGACACTTTGGTCCAACTAGTCCATGCCAATCATGTTCCCAAACTAAACTAG
>NC_063361.1:24266174-24278971 GCF_021869965.1 Rhincodon typus
GAAGGGTCCAGACCCGAAACGTCAGCTTTCCTGCTCCTCTGATGCTGCTTGGCCTGCTGTGTTCATCCAGGTCTACACCTTGTTATCTCAGACTCTCCAGCATCGGCAGTTCCTACTATCTCCCAGCAATAGAAACATTTGATTACAAAAGCAGGAGTAAACCATCTAGCCCCTTGAGCCTGTTCCACCATCCAATAAAATCATGGCTTATCTACAAATACATTCCATGTAACTACTTTTACACTGTGTCTTTTGGTAACTTTGGCTAACAAAAGTCTATCAACTTCATTTTAAAAAATGAATAATTGATCTATCATTAATTGCCATTTGCAGTAATAAGTTCTAAACTAATACAGCCCTACTTTGCTTGAAGAAGTGTTTCCTAATCTTACCCCTTAAAGGTTTTGTCTGTTGTTAATTTTTTCACTCTTCCATACTCCCCAATGAATGGAAATAGTTTTTCCAACTTATCCAGTCTATTCCCTTGAGTGTTTTGAAAACCTTAATCAAATCATCCCTTAACTTTTTAAATTCCAGAGAATATTTGGGGATTTCTCTTTGTAATTTAACCCTTAAAGGTCCAGTAAAGGTCAATACACTCAAAATTCATGTTTCTCCTGATGTTGAGCATTTTCAATCCAACACTTGTATCTGGTGGAAATCTCCTCTCTATATTAAGTTCCTCTACTTTCTGAAAACTAAGCTTCTTTTGTTTTATAAATACGAATAACATAAAGGGTGCAGAGAGTTACAACAACAGCTTGTATTCATATAACTTCAGTCTAATAAAACCTCTCAAGATGCTACATAGAAGCAGCAGAAAACCAAAAATCATGCAGAGCAATATAAGGAGATACTAGGAAAAAACAACAATAGCTTGATTGAAGAGGTCAGTTTTGAGGAATGTCTTCAAGTAGCAAAGAGAGGTGGAAAGATTCAGAGACGGAATTCCAGAGCTTTGCACCTTGGTAGCTGAAGGGACAGTCACAGTGAATCCCCAGTTAGCAACACAACTCTTAGAAACAATTTGCAGCTGTAAGATCAGTAGTTGTAAAGTTTAGTTTCCTTATTGAGAACATACTAGCTTACAAATTACTGTTGGTGCTATTAGGGGCAAGATTTAATGCACATACATATTTACAAATTAAAATGACAGGCACATAAACGTCAAGTGTTCCGGTCTAAGAGGAAATAAAGGGATAAACTCGCCTACTTCATTTTCATGGATGGGGCATCATGATAATATAATCCTCATTTATCATTCCGAAACTTTGTATAGTTTGGGACACTTCTATTAGATCTACACACCCAACCAGATCTCCTGACATCTGATCTATAGGGATGGGCAAAGTGAAACCAAGAAAAACCAAGGCCAAGAAGATGGAGAAAAAATCACCAGAAAATTCCTCTAACGCGCTCTCAGACAATCTGGGAGATCACACTCAAACTACATATTTGCTACCAAATAATCCTCTTATGTTCCATAAGGCCCAATCTCAGGCTCAGTCAAGACCAGTTCAGTTCCCTCTTGAACACATGTCCGCACATATTACAGCAGCTGGAATGTTTCTCTGCCTTCTATTTTAATGAGTATTAACCCATTTTTTAGATAATGCATTATCTCCAACAAATAACAGGAGAAAATAACAGAATCACAAGTTATTGAGAATTCGTCATCAAGTCATTTCTATTCTCTTTGGGAGGAATATTCAAAGAGGAAGCCCCCACATGGCCTCAATCTTCAGTTTTTTTAACCAGTATAGTACCACATGCTTGAGATTGGAAAGATATGTAAAGACATTATTTTCTACCTATAAAGACCATTGATTTAATTGACTGTTAACTCTGTTTTCCCTCCAGAGGTGCTGCTACACCTGCTGAGTTTGTCTAGCAATTTCTGTTTTTGACCCATATTGGCTCCTAATTCAATAACCTGTCAGTTTTAAAGTCGTCATCTTTGTTATGGCACACCTCAGTGGCCATACCTCTCCCTAACTCTGTAATCTCCCCCAGCCTCACAACCTCAGAGATATTTATGCTTCTCCTTCTCTAGTCCTTTGAAGATCCATGATTTGAATTATTCCTGTCTTGGTGGCCAGATGAAGGTCACTAATATTCCCCAAACTGCTCACCAAACTCTCTCTCACCTTCTTAACACCTCTGCCTATGAGCAACTTTCTCTAAACCAGTGCTCATACCCATCAAATTCTATTTGATATAAAATTCCCGTGAAGAGTCTGGCAGGATTTTATTATATTAAAGGTGCTATATAAATGTTTGTTGTAGTTGTTCTTTGTAAGCAGCCAAAAAAAATGTCCAGTTTTCTTTTTTGCTTCACCAATATAAATGCTTTCCTCTGCAAACTCACCATTGGTGATGGTGTTGGAATGCTTGTGATTGATGTTCCTATATGGTACGGCGTCCAAATCATTAAAACAGCTTTTGCACATCACAGGACTTGCAGGTGCATTACACATGTTGAAAACATTATTTGCCCTGACAGTTTAAAAATTCAATTGACTTTTGCTTTTTATATAGAAAATATCTAAAGATAAATACAAACCACAAAACTGCCAACCTGAAAATTTAAATCCCGCTTGCGTTTTTCCAATTTGTCATCCTCTATACTTTGTCGGAGTTTTTCAATCCGGGCATTAAATTCCAGTGCAGTCTGTTCTATTTCACGTTTTGCTTTTTCCAGCTGAGCTATGTCATTTTGCAAAGCATTGTGAAAGGCCTGGTTAAAAAAAATCAGTAGATTATTAATTAGACCCCTCTATCAAAATGTTCCTACAATAGTACTGGAAAATTGCAAGTATCACTCCATATTTTATGGAAACAAAGAGGGGAGAGAGAGAGAGGAACCAGGAGCTATGTCACTCATGTATTCATCTGTTATTAAACCACAAATTGACATATTCTGTCATTCCTGAGATGCTTTTCCAGACTTAAATGTTCTCTCTGGTTCAATGTCATTTCAATTTTCATTGAGCTTCAGAATTCAAGTTGCTTACTCACCTACGAAAAATATTTAAAAAGAGATTTCAAACGGTATCCTCTTTAATTCGCCATTCCTCCTTAATGATACAGAGACCATGTTGGATAAAAATTCACCAAGTCACTTTATTAAGAACAAAAAAATAGAAAAGTGTACGGACCTGAGTGTGTCCTGCAATTCGATAAAGACCTGGCCAATGTTTTTTGTCTCAGTCCCACTCTCTGCCCTTTCCCTGATCAGTTGACTCCCTTAGCGTCCAAAGATTTATCCCTCTCAGTCATGCCTGAATATTTTTGGGGTAAAGAATTTTAAAGACACATCAACCTGAAGTGATGCATCATCATTCTCCAGCGTCTCAGCATCCAACTATCACAACTTTTAAGACCATTTTTAATTTCAGTGAGATCATTGCTTAACTTAGTAAATGCCAGAGAACAGGGCCATTTCTGCACTGTCACTCCTGATAGCACCTCCCTCTCATGCTAGGCATCAATCAAGTACCTTCCCTTCAGATCCATTAAACAAATTAAATCTTTCCTTGAAAAATAAGAAATAGCCTCCTTGCAGTTATACTTGAAGCCTCTTGCAATAAAGGTTGTCATGTCATTTACTTTTCTAACTGCCTCCACCACCTGCATGTTAAATTCCTGCAAACTTAACATCATTATATTAAACAAATTCTTGAAAGTGTGTCTGTGATTTATTGAAAATACTGTAAAATCTTCTCAAAGCCATTTACAATGATGCGGTATATAGAACTCAGAGGGATTTCTGCTCATAGAGAAAGTAAAATCTGACGTAAAATGTCTCTGTAATCTGACCTTGCGATTTTCTATTTCTTGTTGAATTATTTCCAGTTTTGAGGCATCATCCTTCACCAATTCCAGGTTCGGGCATTTCACAGCCAACTTCTGCAAAAAGAAACATCCACTCTTACAAAAGCTAGTGATGCTTTCATCTTCACTTTGTATGTTTAAGACCCATTATAGACTTGGCCTTGAATTTAGGCTGCTATTCCTATGTAGTAATGAAGAACAGAGTGTTACATGCTGAAAAGACTTGTCTTTTCGCTTGATGCCTTAGACTGATGTCCTTAACTGCTCAAGTGGATGTAATGTAGGAAATCCTAAACCAAAAACACACAAATGAAATTAAACAATCTGTAATTGAAAAATCTCATTTTTCTTTGCACTATGAAAACCAAAAAACCTTTGTGAATTAGAGATAACAAGGTGTAGAGCTGGATGAACACAGCAGGCCAAGCAGCATCACAGGAGCGGGAAAGCTGACATTTCAGGCCTAGACCCTTCTTCAGGAATGGGGAAGGGGAAGGGGATTCTGAAATAAGTAGGGAGAGAAGGGGAGACGGATAGAAGATGGATAAAGGAGAAGATAGGTGGCGAGGAGACAGACAGGTCAAAGAGGCATGGGTAGTGCCAGTAAAGGTAAGGAGTTAGGGAGGGGATAGGTCAGTCCAGGGAGGACAGACAGATCAAGGGGGCGGGATGAGGCTAGTAGGTAGGAGATGGGGGTGGGGCTTGAGGTGGGAGGAGGGGATAGGTGGGAGGAAGGACAGGTTAGGGAGGCGGGGACAAGCTGGGCTAGTTTTGGGATGCGGTTGGGGGAGGGGAGATTTTGAAGCTTGTGAGGTCCACATTGATACCATTGGGCTGCAGGGTTCCCAAGTGAAATATGAGGTGCTGTTCCTGTAACCTTCGGGTGGCATCGTTGTGGCACTGCAGGAGGCCCAGGATGAACATGTCGTCTAAGAAGTGGGAGGGGGAGTCGAAATGGTTCGCAAGTGGGAGGTGCAGTTGTTTGTTGCGAACCGAGCGTACGTGTTCCGCAAAGCGGTCCCCAAGCCTCTGCTTGGTTTCCCCGATGTAGAGGAGGCCACATCTGGAACAGCGGATACAGTATACCACATTAGCAGATGTGCAGGTGAACATCTGCTTGATGTGGAAGGTCTTCTTCGGGCCTGGGATGAGGGTGAGGGGGGAGGTGTAGGGGCAGGTGTAGCACTTCCTGCGGTTGCATGGAAAAGTGCCGGCGGTGGTGGGGCTGGAGGGAAGTGTGGAGCAGACAAGGGAGTCACGGAGAGAGTGGTCCCTCCGGAAAGCAGATAAGGATGGGGAGGGAAAAATGTCTTTGGTGGTGGGGTCGGATTGCAGATGGCGGAGTTGTCGCAGGATGATGCGTTGGATCCGGAGGTTGGTGGGGTGTAATGTGAGGATGAGGGGGATTCTGTTTTGGTTGTTATTGTGGGGAGGGGGTGTGAGGGATGAGTTGCGGGAGACACGGTCGAGGGCGTTCTCAACCACTGAGGGGGGGAATTTGCGGTCCTTGAAAAACGAGGACATCTGAGATGTTCGGAAGTGGAATGCCTCATCCTGGGAGCAGATGCGGCACAGGCGAAGGAATTGGGAATAGGGGATGGCATTTTTGCAGGAAGGTGGGTGGGAGGAGGAGTATTCTAGGTAGCTGTGGGAGTCGGTGGGCTTGAAATGGATATCGGTTTCCAGGTGGTTGCCAGAGATGGAAACAGAGAGGTCCAGGAAGGAGAGAGAGGTATCAGAGATAGTCCAGGTGAACTTAAGGTTGGGGTGGCAGGTGTTGGTGAAGTGGATGAACTGTTCCAGCTCCTCGTGGGAGCACGAGGTGGCGCCAATACAGTCATCAATGTAATGGAGGAAGAGGCGGGGTTTAGGGCCAGTGTAGCTACGGAAGAGGGATTGTTCCACGTAACCTACAAAGAGGCAGGCATAGCTTGGGCCCATGCGGGTACCCATGGCCACCCCCTTTGTCTGTAGGAAGTGAGAGGAATTGAAAGAGAAGTTGTTAAGGGTGAGGACGAGTTCAGCTAAGCAGATGAATTGTTTTGCTGCTAATCACATTATATAGTTATCAATAAAGGATTTATAATGCTGATTAATTGGATAAAATCTTACAACCGATATTCAAAGCAATTTGCATTTTGTGGTATCTAAAGTCGTATTCCATTTAATTCAGATAAAAAATCTATTTAAATTGTTGCAAGAGTTTCTACAATTTACACAGAATTAGTAAGAAATCATGGAATGTTTTTATCACTGAACATTTAAGTACCAGGAGATTTCCTGCTGCTTTGATCAAAAGCCCTTGTTTAACCCAAAACCAATGGTGGCAGATTGCCAGGTCACTCATCTCTGTTGTTTGTGTGAGCTCGCTATGTGCAAACTGGAAGTTATTTGATTACACTCTAAAATTAATTAGTGAAGTACTTCAGGATGTCTCAGGGATGTGATAGTGTGCTGTGTAAACTCATTGTGTTTCTGCCTTTTTCAAAGTCACCTAAGAATACTGAACATCCTGCTCTGCATTCTTAGCACTTGCTGTTTATTAGTAAATGTGTTCATTGAATATTTTGCTCCCTTGAAAACACAATGCTATCAAGTCAGAAAGAAGTGCAATACATCACTTGCAGGTGATCACTGGTCTACACTGAGCTATTGTGTCAAATTGTACCTCAGGAAAGATGTGGAAGTGGTGTAGCATAGTTTGACTAAAATGAAACTGGTGTATAAAGGATTAAGTTATGAGACCAGGTTGCATAAATTTGGCTTGGATTCCTTTGATTTTAAAAGCTTGATGAGTGATCAATACGCTTGACCAATTGTCGATTGCCTGCTGAACCTTGACTTTTTTGGCTAAAAGTCCTTCATTGTTCATACATCTTGCAGATCAAATTGTGTGGCACTACTGCTGTGCTAAATAGGACAGACTTGGAAAAACATTAGCAACACAAACCTGGGCATCCATGAAATGCTGTGCACCACAAGCAGCAGCAGAACTGTTCTCAATCAGAGCCTGCAACATCATGACTCACATCCCCGCACTCTACCGTTACCACCAAGCTGGGAGATCAACCCAGGTTCAGTGTAAGAGGACATGCATTTGGCAAACCAACAATTGTGGTATCAACCTGATGCAGTTACAACATAGTACAACTTGAATACCAAACACTGGAAGCAGCATATCACAGTCCCCATAACTCATAGATCAGATCTAAACTCTGCAGTCCTGCCACAACCAGTCACGAATGGTAGTGGACAATTAAATAACTGACAGGAGATGGGGCTTCACAAATTTTATTTTTTTATTCACTCATGGAACATAGGCATCACTGGTTAGCCAGTGTTTATTGCCTGTCCTTAGCTGCCCTTGAACTAAGTGGCTTGCTAGGCCATTTCAAAGGGCAGTTGAGAGTCAACCACATTGTTGTGAATCTGCAGAGTCACAGGTAGATCAGACCAGATGAGGATGGCAGATTTCCTTCCTTGAAGGACATTATTGAGCCAGATGGGTCTTTTCAACAATCCCCACCACGTCCACCATTAGAAAACAGGGATCAGCAATAAACGCTGGCCTGGCCAGTGGTGCCTCATATTGCATGAATAATATGAAAGGATGTCAACCTATGACTTTTGACCAAAAAGTCCAAACTCTTTCTCTTGCTGTTGAAGACAAACTTGACCTGATGCAATCCTACACATTCACAAAATTACAGAATTGCATACCATTGAAGGCAGCTGTTATCAGATATTCCTATCTGTGCATGTCAATTAATGAAGTCAAGGCTATCACCTCACGTGTGCACACTGCATTCCCACCAATCCTGTCCTCTGATTTGCCAATATGGCATTAAGAAGAAACAGCAGATACATAGTAAAAACCGAAGGAGCTGCAGATGCTGTAAATCAGAAACAAAGACAGAAGTTGCTGGAAAAGCTCAGCAGGTCTGCCAGCATCCCTTCCTAAGAATAATCATTTTTTGTATGCAAAATATGCAAACAGAGGAAAGCCATTGGGAGAAAAGGAAGTTGAAAACACATCAATGAAAATTGCCAGATAGATTCTAACTGAATCTTTATCCCAAAACAAGCAAAATAATTAGGCATTGGAGACTTCAAAGTCAGCCCTGGATGATGCACCAGGTGTATGACAAGAATCAATTTTGTACAGCAACATAAGACCAAAGTTTCACAATTTTAAATAAAATTCAATAATAAAGATACTCTTTAGGCCAGTTTGCAAGGGTACCAAATTAAAGGAAAAGCCAACATATTTGTACTGTATGAGAGAGGAATGCTGATTGGTTGATAAGTAGACTCTGATTGGTAGAAGCATTGCTATGGAGAATGCAGGCATTAATGTTAAATTGATGTTTCTTGTGAATTGTCCTGACGAGTGCAAAAAGTTTTAGCCAAATGTGTCTTTTTCAGCAGTTCATGAGTAAAAATACCTTTTGGCACCTTTTGAACTAATTTTAGGGGGGTACGTTGACCGGAAAAGTCTCTGACCTCCTGACAATGGGAGCAGGTGACTTTCAAATCCTCAAACCCATGGAAAAGTTGACCCCCTACTTTCTGGCTAAAAGTTTAGTCTTGGAAGCTGGTATTGTAATGAGTCTAGATGATAATCAAGATGCTTAAGATGAAGAAGCAATTTTATAGAGTAAAATTATTTGCTTTGATGAGGGAATCCTGAAGAAGCAGGCATAATTTTAAAATTTGAACGGGGATAGTTTGGATAGTTTTTCTACACAAAGGGTAGTAGAAATCTGGATGTTGGGTCAATTGAAATTCTCAAAATTGAGACTCATAGATTTTTGTTTGCGAAGGATAGCAAGGAATATGGAGCAAGGATGGTAAATGGAGTTGGGCAAATCAACCACATGGAAACTGAACAATTTCTGAACTGAACAGGCTCAAGCGGCTGAGTGGCCTACTCCTGTCTTTATTGTTTTTTTGTCACAGTGACAGAAATAATGATCAACTCACCTGTTGTTTCTGTGGAGGCTCACTCTGTAGAGAAAATATAAGGGCTTCTCAGGCATTTGTACTCAGGGAAACTGTGTCACTTTCAATATTGAATGAAGTTACTTCAAAAACATTGACTCACCTGATCCATTTCCATACTGAAATTTACAGAGCCTCCACGCCACAAACCTGCTACAAAAGGACAAGTTTTCACATTAATCTCCTGCAGGAAATGTTGCTGAGACTATCAGGGTGATTTAAATTGTATAAACCAACTGCACTTTGCTTATGCTGGTGTGAAACTAAGTGTAAGAATAAACGAGGTTACTGCTATACAATCACAATTAATGTTTTCACCACTACTACTGTTGACATTGTTTGATTTAAAGATTTTTGTAATCCAAAAGTATTAAGGGATTTGGGACACAGGCAAATATATGAAGTTAGGTTGCAAGTCCATCATGATTTCATTTAATGATAGAACAGGTTTGAGGGGCTAAATGGTCTCCTCCAGTTATGATGTTCCTTTCTGGGTTAATCAGAACAGTCTAGATGCACCTTGCGTTCCCCAGTTTACTCGTCCTCTTTCCTGAAGGGTAACTTGATGGAGTACTGCTCCATGCGAGCAAACAGCCCTCCCAAACCTCCCATCATACGACATTCTTCTTCTGTGATTTTTTTTTTACTTCCTAGCTCATGAGCATTGCAGCCAAATTTAATGTTCAAACTGCTACCAGCTGACCCACCATAAATCAGGGATCAAATGTGGATCTACATTAAATCTTAGAGCTTGGTAGTTCAACACTGACTTAGCTCTTGGGGAAACACTAGCCCATGTGATACTGGCCCAGGTGTATGATTCACCCAAACTGCCTACAGCAGCCAATTTCAGACATTTAATATTTTGAGTGATAGATTCTACACAGATTCCACTTGGCATGTTTTAATCGCACGAATAGCGACTTTCAGTGTTATGATCCAGGTTGGTTGAAACCAATAACTGTGGCAGGGTTTGAAGGACCTGAGCAAAAAGCTTAGCCCTAAAGTAACACTGAATTTATCTATTCCTTATGTCAATGAATTGAATAGCTCGATCCAGATAGCTGGGCAAATATATTTAATCAAAGGTAAGACTTCAGGGTTCCTCCGGGGATCTCTGACAGTTTTTTGAAGCACAATGCATATTGAAACATTAAAGTAAAATTTCAGTCAGACTATTGAAAAACTGCACAGCCATTAAATGATAAAATATTAATTTTGATTTTAAAATTTGATGTGTATCTTGCCCTCCCTGACATTAATCAGCCTTAAATTTATCCACTTCTTTAAATAGGAACTTAGCTTCTAGGTTATTCATCTGAGACTAAAAGCAAAGGTTATAGTATTTAAGACATCAGATAAGTAGCTTAACTTTATTCTCAAAAATACAGAAACAAGGATTATTATGCAGAGACAATAATTCCTAATACAGTCAAATCTTAGTGTTGCGAAATTGGTATAGTACTTGTGGATTGGAAGGCAGGATGTTAGGATCTGATGTTTGTAAAATAATAGAGGGTAAGTGTGCATGGTCCCTTTAAAGATAATGTGTTTTTTCTGCACAGGTGCACATTTAGCTCCTGAAGTTGAAACATTGTATCAAAAGACTGTTGCTACTTCCGTAGCAGGTACTGTCTAAGGACATTTGTTAAATTTCTGCAGTGCATCTTGTAGATGGGATACACTGCTGTTACAATTTGTTTGTGGATGTAATGCCAATCAAGCAGGCTACTTGCCCAAGCATCTTGAGTGTTGTTGGAGTTGTACCATTAAGGCAAAGTAGGGAATAATCATCACACTGCTGACTAGTACATTGTGGATGGTGGACAGGCTTGGGGAGTCAGGAGGAGAATTACTCACTACTGGATTCTTAGCCTTTGACTTGCTCTTATTGGCAAAGTATTTATAAGGCTTGTCACCACCTACAATGGGTGTGTCAACAAAGGTAATGCAATTGAACGCCAAGGGGCAATGAGTAGACTCTCTTGTTGAAGATGGATAGTGTCTGCCACTTCAGTGGCATGAATATTACTTGTCAATTATTCGTCCAAATCTGGAGATTGCTCAGATCTTACTGCATTTGGGCATAGACTGTTCAGTATCTGAGGTGAATGGTGCTGAAAGTTGTGCAGTCATCAGCAAACATCCCTACTTCTGACGTTATGATGGAGGGAAGGTCGTTGATGAAGCAGCTGAGATATTTCGGATCAGGATATTACCCCGAGGAACTCCTGCAGAAATGATTGATGTTAAACGATTGCAAAGTAGAATGATTATTCTTTCTTTGTGTTTCTAACAAAATATACACCAAACCAAGCATGGCCAAAGTGAGTTATTAAACCTCACACACCAGGATATTCTCATTCTTAGAGAGGAGTTTTACACTCTTCCGCTTGCCAGGTTTGCAAGTGAGATGTACTGCAAAATTTCCTGGAATTTCAAATGGAGCTTTGGTTGGCAACAAGAAGCGGACTGGACTGTGGGCTAATGACCAACTACCAATGATAAAGATCTTCTGCCTGCCAACAACTGCATGATTGGTTCTCAAGTAGCTGAACAGTTTGAGGTAGTCAACAAGATGGACGGAGGCCTTCAGACCACTATCAGCTTAGGAGCTCCCTCTCTGTTCTCCACAGCAAGCCACATCAATAGAGGCACACAGCATAGAAACAGGCCTTCATCGACCATGTCTATGCCAGTAACGACTGTATTCCTCAGTTAGACCCCTACACAGCTTCCACTGCCCCGAAGAAAACAAACCCAGCCTATCCAGTCTCTCCTTCTAACTGAGACTTTCCATCCCAGGCAACACCCTGGTGAATCTCCTCTGGACCCTCTCACGTCCTTCTGACAACCTGAAGAAAAGCAATTTACCTTTGGCTGAGCAGTTGCTGTAAACTGTGACTTTTAGGTTAATAAGTCAGAGATCTTTTAGTGGAATACCAGCCAACCTGTGTCTCTTGCAAACCACTGGAAGCATTCAGAGAAGGTCAACTAAAAAGTATCATTCTGGCCAGCACGAGAAATGTACGAATCATCTCAGCAATTGAGAACAGGAACTACTGAGCTCCTTTCATAGTGATCCTTCCAACTATAACCCTCATGTTTCTTATCTGTTTCTGTGTGGTTATATGTGTACATGTGTACGTGTAAGAGAAAATTTCCAAGGGGTTTAGAATTTTAACTGTTTATCTATAGTTAGAGTGCAGATACATGTAATGAATTTTTTTGTTGTTAAGAGCAGTAACCTAGTCTGTGTTTCTATCAATCTGGGTCTGAAAATCAGGTAAATTGGGCAATCACTATATACTTTTTAAACCTTTGTGATGACTCCAGGAGTAGCAGAGCTTGATCCTGATCACAGAGAGGTGTGACAACATTTATAAGGTAATTATGTTTTGGATTAATTCTTTGAAGTTAAATTAAAGGGGTTGTGTGACCAGTAATGAAGTCTGTCTGACAGATAACCTGGTTTTTAACAGATAAATGACCACAGATGCCTTTACTGAGAAGGAGGTACACAGTCTGTACAGTTGGAGATAATGGCAGCAGCCTGTGTGCTAACAATGGATGTCCAAAGTCCTGAGAAAGCACTGGGAATGCTGGGTTGTAAATAATTGTACTTTAAATTGTCCATTTACTTCCAAAATTAGGGAGTGTTGAGCTCTCAAGAAAATCTGGATGCAATACCCACATGATTCATATTCTATAGAAATGGGCTTTGAGAGGAGAGGGGTTTCTAAGATACCCCTGAAAACACATAAATACAATTGACTGTCAGGATCCAGGGTAGGGAGGGCATTATAACTCCAGGACCCGTGGTTCACCGTGCAGGAAATGTAACTGAGAGCTCACATTCAGACTGAAAGGATCATATTTATGGAGAGTTGAAACAAAGCTTCAAGATTTGCCTAGCTTTAGTTGGAGGAAGAGATAGTAGGAACTGCAGATGCTGGAGAATC